>NC_142692.1:22411648-22729320 GCF_029641045.1 Salvia hispanica
AAAATAAATTGAAAAATGAAAAAGGTAGAGAGATGAAGAAAGAATTTAGTAAGAGTGAGTAAGTAGGTGTGGAGAAATGTGTTGACTTTTACTAGAAAAAGAAATGACTCTATTACTATGGTACATACCGAAATGACAATATAACTCTATTACTATGGGACGGACGAAGTAATAATTTTCTTTCTATAGTCATTTATCTTCTCCTACATCTTTTTCCTAATATTATGGATTTGATTGTGATTTTAGTTATGGGTTATTACTATTTTGTTTTTTGATTTTTAATGTAGGGAATTTGGAACATTGGTTGCTTTTGATCGATTTTTAGTCTTAAATAACGGTTGTGGAAAAGCTTCAAATTATTGGTTGGAATTGGACGATATATAGTTGTATTTTAGATGTAATTGTAGTGCTCTTCAAAGAGAGCAGCCATTTCAAGCAGCAGACCATGCTCATCCGGGGAGCCATTGATGGTTGCGCTGACAGATTGGTCTCAAGTGGTGGTTGTGTATCGACACAAAGAATTGAACCCGGTGTCGATCACATACCATCAGCTTTTTCTCGTGGAGGTAAAGGCAGTCGCGATGATCGTTTATGGAGCTTTGAGTTCATCTCTATAAAAAATAAGATGAATGAATGGTCATTTTAAAGGCAATGTGAAATTGGCAAATGGCAGCCTCTCTTATTCCTTTGTTCCTTCATTTTGGCGTATTTTGATTAGTCACATACCATATAAGCACACAATTAATGGAGTTTTTTTTTTTTTTTTTTATCAAAATTAAACGTCGACATAACTTTTTGTATTAATTATGTAAATTTGAAATTTTTTGTATCAAATTGAAATAAATGTAAAATATTTTATATGAAAAGTGGATTTAGCCCGACAAATTCCTGGGGTTCTGAGTAAATAAAAAATGTACCACTAGTAGAAAAGTAAAGCAAGTAAAATTTGAAGAGAGAGTAGGGAGTATAATGAATTTGTATAAAGAAGTTGAATCTGTTGGGATTGACGTGGTTTTCCTGGAAAGACGGCTGTATGACGGTGGAGCTCGAGTTTTGATCGTACTTCCTTGTTAATATTCACTCCACGTGTGACCCTGTCGGCTTCATATGCATTTGACTCTCACCGAATGCCAGCTATATTTCCCCCAATCCATGCACCTATATTTTATTTTAAATACTCTTATTTCATGCAAATTGGAAGCCTCTGTCTATAAATAGAGACTTTCTCATTATTAATAATTTTCAAAATATATGATGGCAAGGTTTATTGTTTTGTGGTTGATAATAATGGTGATCTCAGCAACGGGTGCAGAGATGGAAGAAAAGCAAGTGATTGCGGCCGAACGGAAAGTGGGGAAGCACGATTTTAGGAGTGCGCCGGCGCCGGGAGAGGAAGAGGTGATGGAAAGGAACCACCACCACCATCATCATGGCTCTTTCGAGAAGTCGGTTGCCGGCGGCGGAGTGGTTGTCGGAGTTCTAGCCGCAGTGTTTCTGATGGCGGTTTTCTGTTATATCCGCGCCACACGTGGAAGACCTTCAGTGCAGCCTATGGAAATGGATTCTAAAAAGATGCAATCTACCTCTCCAATTGTAAAATAAAATACCAGATGCTTGTATGTTTCAACTATTTAATTTTATGTAAATATACATATTTTTAGTAAGGGAAAGTTCCAAAATCTCTTATTCAACATGCATTTATATTATTTTATACTCTGTTTTTTCGTTCTAACAAACAAACACTGTAGTGTGCTACCCTTATTCTTTAGATCTGTTAGGATATTAATCAAACTTGTGCTCAGAAAATACCGTCACAATCTATTTTTCTCCTGTTATATAAACATTTTTTTTTCAATTTATAGCGGATCTGTGAATGCTTATGCTCTAATATAATATGTCTGTCAATTTTGAATCGGATAACATCAATTTATTTTGAACCGATTCATTATTAATTGTGCAGTATTAGTAGTACTAATTTTCCTCTCCTAAAATTTCAGGTAAAAATATATCATTACTATTTTTTTTCTTAAAAATCTCCATTACTTTTAAGAGATTTGCATCTAAGTTACTTTTTAAAGTAAAAAATGGCCAAAATAATTATTTTTGGAATTTATTTATATAAGTTTAAGGAAAAAGGTTTATAAAAAATGTCATATTTATAAAATTAAAACATTTTTATTAGAGAAAGAGTCTTCTCAAAATTGTTCTCTCTTTTACTTAATTTTATCTTTTCTTTAATTACTTTTTACTCTATCATTTTTCCTTAACATTGGTAGTAAAGAAATCTATCATATAGTGAAACCATTTTTCCGAAACAATAGTCATAAAGAAATCTATCATATAATGAGACGGAGAGAGTAATAACAACAAACACAACCAAAGCTCACGCCACCCAATATTAGTTAGAATGCCATTTGACTTATCAACACAATATTTATAGATTTTATGTTCTCTGCACCACATCAAACACTAAACGGGTAAATGAATAATCAAAAAATTTGCAAAACAATTATTTTGCTTCATATATATATAGTATAAGCCTTCCTTTGCCGTCGACTCTATACTTTGTACATATCGATGCACTAATTAAGAAGGCAACTAGAACATTAAAATTGCAATGCATCATGCTTTAAAAGCAAATGAAAATATAAAGCATCAATATAAACCCCAGTCGTAGGTGTCCATGTATTTCAATGAATTTTATTGGAATGGTCGGGTTCGGGTTCCTACTAATGTCGGGTGCAGCCGTGCAGGTGCCCGATTCGGGTATCGAGTATACTCGAGAAGCTAGCGGGATAGATACTGCAGGTGCCCGATTGGGTATTCGTACCCCTATTTGCAACCACTTTAGTGCTAAAAAAAATCTTTTTAAAATGAAAATAAAAATGCAATTAAAATAGTTAAATCCCTTTAATTTTTTATAATGATAAAAATGACAAATTGTCTCAATTTTGGGTAAATTCGTCATCCCTCTTTACATTTTGGAAACACTAGTATTTCCTCCCGTGCTATACACAGGTCATAAGATTTTTAAATAATGAAGATAAAAATTCTAAGATGAGTGTATTAAAATATAAAAAAAAAACATTGGACAAAAGAGAATATAATGATGTTTATAGATAAAAATATGTGTTGAGTATTCATAACATTATAAACAACTAGTGTCACACCCATGCGATGCACAAATATTAAATTTAATCCACAATACATTTATATTTTGAATTAATTACTTAAAGATACAGTTATACTATCTAAGGGCCTGTTCAGTTTATTAGATATGCCAAGAATTGGGCTCATTTATGAGGTTAATCCAATGTTCACTTTCTTTCACTCAATTGTGCATGGCCCTAGAGATGGTCATGGCCCGCACTATTCACTTCAGAAATAGCTAAAAAAAATCTTGGTGACGAGCTGGTTTTTGAAAGCTGTCTGGGCCCACCAATCTAGAAATGGGGTCAAGATTACAGTTTTGCCCATGAATATTTTGAATTTCCCCTCTTTTTCATTTGCCTCTGCATTTTTTAGGGTTCAATAATTTCAAAACTCATCCTCCTCCTTCAGCCAAAAAAAATTGCAGCAGCACCATAGTGGTAGCGGTGTTTTTGCCCTCCGTCGACCGGAAATTATCATGGACTAATCACGTTTTTCTTTTGTTGCAGATACAAAAATTCTTTGTGGGAATCGCTGCGAATGATTTGAAGAAGGCACTCGGGATTCGTGCCAAGAATGCAAGCAACGTAGATTTAAAAAACGCAGATGAGCCGGCAGTGTGACATCAACGCATCTCCGGAGAGGAAATCGAATGGAGAGGAGATTAATCTAAAATCAATTGGACTTAACCCATACCTAGGTGTGTTTGGAATCGCAGTTTCGATCTTCTCACAGACGTTGCGAGTGTTCAAAATACCATGTGAGCACCCATTTGAAGAGGGAAAGTCGCCGAAAAGTTTCAAAAGTGCCGCCCATTTTTTCATTTCAGGGGGGAGAGCTAAATTATTCATTTTTGAGGTAAAGGTTAATTTGGTCAGTTTGTAATATGCATTTGTTAAATAAATTTTTTAATTCATCAAATCTAGAGTTATTTCCTGATAACTAAACTCCATATTATATTCTTCATATGGTGGGCTATGCTGCCTCAATTCTGGTGTTGGTACAAATCTGAATATTGGCTAAAAGAGAAACTGAACAGGCCCTTAAGGATTAAAATTATAAATGTGTAAACAAACTAAATATACAATCCAAAACATAATATTAAACAACTTTATAAACCAGTCAGGCGCATACACATATTTAAGATGATTGTATACTATTTTTTCACAAGCAAAATACGCATAAACCTTCTTGTAGGGATCAGATCACTCGGGATTCACTAATTACTGGGACCTCTTTTTATTGATTGGGTTCTGAGATGGCTAATCTCAGAAGTTACAAGCCAAGTACAACGGCGTTACAAGATTACATGTAATCTAACTCACTAAGGTATCTAACTATTACAGATATCAAACCCTAATTGGAGCCCTAACTATTCCAAGATTTTAACCAATCTGGAATCCAAGTCCTTGCCCAATTAGTACCTGCACACTCAAGTAGATATATTAGTGAACCAACACAAGATCCTTTCGGATCTAAGTAACAACACGTAAATGCAACTAAGACAGAATAGTAAGGATATGGCTCAGGTCACAACAGTAACTACACTAGGCCAAAGACCTCCCCACACGCTTCTACCACAGGTGTTGGAAACCGAGAAAGTCTCCAAACTCAAGATCTAAACCGATAGAACCCACTAAAACAAGGATCAATCGGTGTAACCCAAAGATCTGAGGAGTTCACCGGCGAAGTCGCCTGAAAACAAGAGAGAGAAAGAAGAGAGAAGGCAGAGAGAGTTCTGGAGTGAGAGAGAGAGAGGGGAGTAGTTGAATTAGGGTAAGTGAGAGGTCAGCCTCTCACTTAACAAACACAACACAGAATCAACGGGTACAAAGCAGGATCCGAGTGAGAGCCCCACACGGCAAGCATCGGTGCAGCCTGGGTAAGTAATGGATCAAGCTGGGTTGGGCCACCATTACACAAACATTGGGCCATAGCATTTAATCAATTTGGGACAGACCCAATACTTAATTAAATACTAAAGGTCCAATTAAATTAGACCACAATTATTCAACACTTCTAATTAGAATTCATTCTCGATATATCTTTTCTTACCCCACCACTTCACCACTAATCCACCATGCCGCTCGCTCTTCAATCATTTATCTCTATGTGCTTCTAGGTGACTCCCTTCTCACTGCTCCCACCTTTTGGTACTTACTTTAGATTTGGTTCCCCACCGTAGATCAGACGCCACTACCGTCGGTACTTTCTTCAGAAATGTCTCCCTATTTAGGGGTTGATGCGTAGTTGTCTCGATTTTTCCTCGGTTCGTCGTCTATGCATGTTTGAGACTCCATTTCTTTTAATTTTTTTCCTCGCTTCTGCGCATGTTGTACCCCTCACTCGAGGAGATCATTCTCGAACAGATGGTGGTGACAGAGATGAACATCAAGTGGTTTGTTACTTTGTTTCACAACAGACGACCTCCCCACTAATGGATTTATATTCTGGGTGAAACCGGCCTTTTGGTTTTATATTTAAAGATGCACAATAACGTCAATTACCATTATATTCGGCATTATGCTGCATTAAAAAGGTCAAAATAACTTTTATTTGATACTGCACACATAAATTTGTAAAAGGATGATTTTTATTTGTAACGGTCATTAATTTTAGGTCAAATAATACTATAATTAGTTGCCAAAACTAATTTAATAGTTTTGTTGTATTGCATTTACATCCCTTGCACAAAATAGTTATTCAAAACCTCCCAAAACCTTTTATATATGTATAGATAGATAGAGAACTGATAAGGCTAATTTCATGCATCGGTTATGGGGTAAAATTATGTGATTTCATGGGTCTAACAAGGTTTTATAAGCCAGGTGTGTAGAGAAACCGCTAGCCCCAGGAAGAAAAGGAAGAACCAATAGACTAAGGAGCATCAAATCAGAGGGCAAAATGGAGATTGCAGGAACAGTCTAGAAGCTTTGTCCGCTATAAATAAGAGCATGTGCTTGACATGAGCATCATCACTTTTCAGCTCTTAGCTTAGTTTTCACTTTTCTACACACACACTCACTGGGAATTTGGTGCGGGGGTTCACATTTCAGTTAAATAATGTCGCAACACCGTCTCCACGGAGGCGAAGAAACAATCATCTTTTCCTTTTCTATTTACTTCTCGTACTCGCCGAGCCCTCGCTGTTCGAGGCTCGGTTCTGTTTTGTTATTATTGTTGGATACTTCGTACTCTGCAATGGATATCGCTACTTTTGTTTCATTTATCTTATCGTGGTGTTTTTGGTTTTATTTGCTGATTATTGTTGGTTGATCTGAGTTTGGAGTTGGTTTGTGAGAAATTTGTTGTTGATCGGTTGAATCTACGTAAACTTGTGAGGATCGGAGATGGAGATAATGTTTGATTGTTGTGGATGGCTTGGATCCGGAGTGTATTAAGCGTCCCGTGGTTGGATCTGCTTGTTTTCGTTTCATTTAGTTGTTTAAGTTCTGCATTCTTGTTTTGCCTCGTCTAGTAGTCGTAGATCTGCTTTAGTTTTACATGTTCTTCATTTCTATCGGTTTTATTTCGTTTAATTTGCTTCGATCTTTGTTTTGCTCTGTTTTTAACTGGTTGTTTCGTGATAAATATTGGAGAAGATGATGTCGCTGTTAGTTAGTCCTTTAGTTAGTTATTTTGCAGCTTTTCGATCGTACACTGCCTTTTCAGAAAATGGTCCCCACGTCTAATTTTTCTCTCTCAAGTCTAGGTTAATTTAGGTAACTGTTCGCTCGGTCTAGTAATTGTCTTGCTCTATTTCGGTTAATATGCATGCTTTTATGTCTCTGCCTAGATCTAGTTGTTAGAGTAAAATATTTCATTTACCAAGTCTAGGAATTAAAGCTCAACCCCAAAAATTGCATGGCAGCAGCCAAAAATAGTTCCCAAGTCTTTGAACATGTTTACTTGCGCATCCATCTCTGTGGATTCGATCCCTACTTCCCTGTACTAGTTTTCTTAGCTAAAGTGGGTTGAGGGTTTTGAAGGGGGAGTTAAGGTAGTGATTGTGTGCCCAACGACAGGTAGCTCAAGGTTTTCTTTATTAATTTTAGAACACTCTTTCGCTGACCATTAAACTCTACATAACCAGACTCTTCAATAACAAAAAGAGAAATGTACTGTCTCATCCCACTTTAAATTTAAGTATCTCATATTCAACATTAAATTTTATACAAATTTAATTTCTGAATTGAGTGGGGTAAAACAAAATAATTTTGCATAATTGGAGTGTGTCTTATTAGAGCACCCGCAATGGCAGTCCGCCGGGAGCTCGGACCCCTCCTTTCGGCGTCAAGACCCCACGGGTGTCCCGTCCCGTTGGGACTCTCGGTGTGGAAGGTGTCTCATTCCATCCATTTGTGAGTTGGATGTATAAGAAATCAAGTAAAAGAAAGGATAAGAGCATCCACATCTATACTCTTGCGCAAGAGCACGGATATGGGTCCGGACCCACCTTTATTCATTTTTAATTCCTCGTTCTTCCGCAAGAGCACAACACCCACACTCGTGCTCTTCCGCAAAGCATGCTCTTACACTATTCATGAGTCTCACCATTCTATTATTCAATTTAAATATTTCAATTGCTAAAAACATTTCCACAACATTCAAATGCATTAAAAATATCAGAAATACTATTACAAATTACTAAAAAATTTAAAAGAACATAATTAAATTCATAAAATTCATGAGTGAGAGATAATTTGATGTAAAAAAATGGATGATGAATGTGGGTATTTATAGATGATTTTGGGATAAAAATATTGAAAAAAAAATGGTCGAAAAACAGGTACATTTTTGGGAATCCAATTTTTTTTTTTTGGATTATTTTCAGTTTTTTACAATTTCCTTTTAAAAATAAATTTAACGGTATAAAAACGACACCCAATCGCGCAGGGGGTGATTGGGCGTCACCGCCCAACCAGAGCCGCCACGTCGCCTGCTCTTCGGCAAGAGCATGTCTGTGCCGACGGCCGACTCCTGCTCTTGCCGTTAAGCACCGATGTGGATGCTCTTAAGTGGAAATAATAATATTTTCATTTTAGGAAATGTTTTAATTAGATTGGAACATTTCGAAAAAAAGAAATATGTAATTTAGAGGAAAAGATGAATATGAGTATATACAAGACAAAAATATCATATTTTAAAAAAAGTTGAAGTGTATCGTTCATTTTAATAAAATATTTGTTCAGTTGTAGTATAATTTTTAATACAAATTTGGTAATCTCATAGTTAACTAATAGTACTTTTTTCTTATTTGTAATATCAGACTATTGCATAACTTGGCATGCATGTCAAATACCTCATCCATTTTTAATATTGAAAAAAGACAAATTTTTCTATTTCTTGCCATATATAAGTATAAAAGTAAATTATCACTTAAAATGACAACATCATATTATGCATTTTGTTTATTTTGAATAGTGTGACAATTTACACTACTATTCATATTATAAGAAGCCATACAAACTTTATAAGTTTAGATTAAATTTAAATATTTATAATTCATCTAATTCCATAATTTATGCTATAAACATAGGAGTGTTATTTAACTAATTGAAGACTAATTAAAATATAGGATAATAATTGGAAAGAGTACATATTTGTGTTGTCTTTTAATTCAAAGAAGAGACATTACAATAATGAATATAAATTCATTTTTTAACCCAAATGTAAGACAAATTAAACTCTTTAGCACAAATTCAATTTTGAATCTAATAGAAGGAAAAATAATACTTACTCCATATATAATTCAATTAATTAGTAAAAATATAATTCGAAACATATAGTGTAATATTAAAAGTAATGTATATTAATAGTCCAAACCAAATTAAAACCTGGAGTGGATCTGTATTCAAACCTGCGCCTCTCTTTATATTGATAGATTTAACTTTAATTTCATCTAAAATTTGTTAGACTTGAAGAAGAAGAAAGAAAGTAGGCCAAGTATTTAGCAACACCACCCAAAATCTACAGAGTAAGCACTACGAAACCCTTTTCATGGCTACTGAACAGTCGATTTTGGCTGTGATACGGGCGGCGCGGCCACAATTCCGCACCGCCTTTGATAAGGCAGCCTACGCCGTCCACGCCTCCTTTGTTGCCACCGGATACGTCCTCCACGCCACCGGTGCTCCCGCTTTCACCGACGACGCTCTCTCCGTATCCTGTAAAGGTAATTTACGGGAATTTCACTATTTTAGGGTTTTTTCCGATCGCTGATAAATTGAGAACGCGTTGTTTTGGATTTGGAATGCTATTTCCCCCAATAACTATGTGTTCAATTTGTTTTATGCTGTGGATGTGATTTCGCGCAGATGAAGTTGGGATGGATGGTTGGAACGATGTCGAAGATAATTATGCGTTCGTGTACTCAAACCCGGAGAAGGGTTCAAAAAAGGTGCTCGTGAAGTGCCTTATGATGAATGATAAATTGATTGTTGATGTTCTTAAGGAAGGAGGCTCCGAGCCTCTGCATCTTGAACTGGAGTAAGTTGAATAAGTATAAGAGCTTTCATAGTATTATCTTTGCTTACATATTAAGGGCTTTTCCGAGGCGGTTGGCTCATTAGTATATCGGTTTGTAGTGCTGGCGAGTATGTCCAAGAGGATGCCGGGAACAATTATGGTTCACAGTTCAAGAATTTGGGGAAGCTGGTAGAGAATGTTAATAAGGAAATCTTAAACAAACTGGATGCTGCTTCGGCTTCTAGCTCGTCAGCGAAAAGCTCTAGGTACTTACTATGTTGTTTGATCATTGCTATTTACTTGGTTCTAATGTTACTGTGGTAGTGGCCATGCCGGAGCATTGCTCATTTCATGTGTGCTACACTTGGTATTTATAAGAGATGTCTGGTGGTTGTTGGTATCTGTATTCCTTCTGTGCTGTTTTACTTTCTCTGTATAATCTTACTCTAGTTTATTTTAGGCCTCATGTATCCGTTTCTTAAGTTGGTTTGTTATGTGAATTGCAGTACAGAGGCAAATGTAAGAGAAGAAAGAGATCCGCTCAGGGTAGGACCTGACACGGAAGACCCTTACACGCCCTTACATCCTGGGTAATTCTCCTTATCCCCTTGTGATGGCGTTCTAGCCTATATGATGTTCGATGGTAGGATATTTGATAAGCACTTTGGTTAACCTCATACAGTCGCTTCCCCCAATATCTTTAAATGATCTGAATTACGTACTTTAGATCCTCCAGGGGACATTTGCTTTATTCTTGAAGACCGTATATAATTGTCTCTCCTGAGGCTACAGTGAATGTACTCCACAGAAACAAGTAGTTGCATAATTTTAGGACAACCACTTTTACTTTCCCTTTGCTTAAGTAGCAAGATGGAACTGGATGCACTACAAAATGATAAATTTTATGGTGGTTACAATACTTACTAGACTACTGCATATAACTATGCAGATACGTTGTTCCACCAATTCCTGGTTTTGGCGGCAGTGACCTCTTTCCTGGCCCAGGGGCTGGAATGTACCCATCCAGGTTTGACTATTCATTGCCATATCGAGATACTTTCGAGTTCTTGTGCATGAAATTGAGTTTTGCATTTATTGGTAACATTCATTCCAACTTCTTGCAGGGGTGATTTTGGAGGTGGAAGCATGTTGGTGGGTATGTGTCTGGTGTCGATTGCAAAGTCTAATTGGAAATAGCTTATTCTGCTGTCTTAACTTTTCATCGTTTGTTTGCAGGTCCTGATGATCCGAGGTTCTTTGGGGATCGAACTCGTGGCCCTGGATTTCCCGGTGGTCTACCGTGAGTATTGTCTCTCGACAGCTTGCTTATATGATAGTAGTATGTATTCTTTGATGGGCTAACACGTGTATTTTCTGAACAGAGGTGTACCCCCTGGTGCCCGCTTTGATCCTTTTGGACCTCCTGATGTACCTGGATTTGAGCCTGGTCGATTTGCCAGGTAGTTAACACTACTTTCGTTGTCTAGTTTAGTAATGAGTCAAAACTGTCCATGACTATATTTCCCCATAGTTTAAATTTTTCCTCTCTTGACGATTAAATACTAGTGTAATATGATGTATATGTGACACTATGGACATTCCTAACACGCATGCTGCATACTAACATGAATGTATCCAGAAATCCACCAAGATCTGGAGGAGGATTGCATCCAGACTTGGAGCACTTCCACAACGGCTCGGATTTTATATAGGAACAACCAGGCAAAAATTACAGGAGAGGAAATGTCATTTCTGCTTTAATAACATTAGTTTTTGTTATACCGTCTAAATTTGAAGCATGATGCCTTATGTGGTATAGTATATAGCAATAAAATGGGTGCTTTTTGTTTAGTTGGTATTGTTGCTAGACACCAGTATAATAACATTTTCTGCTCTTGTTTGGTAGACTTGATTTTTAGTTTTGTTGTTCCCTTCTATTTTCAAGATTGTCTTGTTTCTCTCTATCCTTTATTCTTGTATTGATTTAGTGGAAAAATAGGATTTTTTTACCAAATTATGTAAGGGATGGTATTCGTACTTATTACTTCATGAGGATATTAGTATTATATTATTTTTATCTTTTAGGTAGACTATGGCGGCCACATGCTATTTTGAATGAGTATTTGTGTATAAATATTCATTTTTCTTGAAAAAGTTTTAAATCCAAATACATGAACTTTTATTCATCTGACTTTTTCTTAAAAGAAATTAGGACCGAAATTGAAAGCAATAGTATAACAAATCAGGAGTAGAATTTCTGTGCATTAAAATGATATCGTTATGATGTTATTAACTATTAACGGAGTATTAATTTTTGAAGAATTTGCTCCGACGATTATATTGGCTTCAAATCGTAAATTTTAGATCTCGTGCAAATATATTGTGTAACAGAGTTTGTGTTATCATGCTATAAATACTCTACATGACGGAGTTATGCAATAATTTCCCAGAGAATAGAGATATTTTTATTTTTCTTTGGAGATTATAATTATTTATTTTTTCCGTAACATGGAAGTACTCTTCATAGCTAATACTCCCACTTCTTCCGGTAGCCATCTACTCATGTTTGCCATCTACTCATGTTTATGCAATAAGGAGCGTGAGGAACTGAGGGAGAAAGTTAATAAAAATATAAATGAAATAATTTAGTGAAATGAGATATGTAATGACTAATATTTCAAAATGATAAAATAAGGTATTTAGTGGAGGACAAAGAGAGTACTAGAAATGAATTGATTCACCCTTTTAAAAGGTGGGAGAGCTATCCATTCTTATATAGATAAGATATAATTATCACTAAGTCGACGTGGACCAAATTTGAAGATTTTAACAAAGAGTATTTATACATTTGATATTTGAAATATAAATTCTTGCATATTAAATCAACACTCTCAATAATGTGCACCAAGTAATCAGGGTTTACGGGCTGTTGATAAATATAAATGACATTTTGTAGTAGAGGAGGTTAGAAAAGAAAAAAATCAAGAGCAATCCCACGTCGCTCGTAAACGGGCCTAGATAGTTGGGCTATGGAGATTCGTTTTACAACATTAATCAATTTACCCCTTTTTAAACTCTCTTTAGATATATATCGAGTTCAAAATATTGAAAAGACAATATTTTTAGGATTCAATTTATTGATGAGTAATTTTCCACACATTTCACATATAATATCTAACGATTTCATAAAAATTTGAACTAACATCGGTTGATGGGGGCTTCAGCCACCCTTGTTTCTGTTGATGTATAAATAAGTAGGGTTATCTTAGTTGTACAGAAAAAGAAAAAAAAAACTCCATTAGAAAAAATCAAATTATGAAATTCACTCTGGTATACTCGATGTAAAATCTCGCAAAAAAAAAAAAAATATATATATATAAAAGGAAAAAATGCCAAAGTGGCTTTATCAGATTGCATGTCTTGTTGTAGTCGGATCCCCAAATTCTTGGAATGCGCCAATTCTACTTGACCATCCGGGGTCTTAACTAAGACTTGTTTCATTTGATGATGCCATGTGAATGGCTAGAAACATGTAAGTGTATGGCTAACCTGATAATGAAAGTTACGTAAGGGGACTGGAGCAGGCTACCATGAGACAAAAGATGTTTTTTCTAAAGAGATTTGATTCAGAACTGTTATATGTCCAAGGTTCACTATTGAAATAATTTTAGAGGTTTTTCCCGACTTTCTCCGTATCAACAAACAATAAATACCTTGAACGGGTCTGAGTCAAATAGTAATGATTTAGAACACATCTTTTTTACACTTTCGGAAATCCAAGAACTCAACCGTTACAGTTAGTCAACCAAATAAAGTGACTTGTGAGGTACAACAATTATTAGGAAATAACTCTTTTAATCCAAGAGATATTTCATTGATTCCCGTCTTTTGACTTCGAAAAGGAAGGAATTTAGATAATTGGAAATATATGTGGGGGAAACTCAAATAATTATAAAACATGTCTTTCCCATGTACATAATCTGAACTACTAACTGTCTATGATTTATGGTAGTACTAATAATTTAGAAATTGTACTATCACACAGATGAATAATTCAATGTGTGATATAGTTTTATGATTCCAGAATAGGAAAATCGTCGTGATCTCATTTATAGTAAAAATTCC
This sequence comes from Salvia hispanica, assembly GCF_029641045.1. NCBI lineage: Eukaryota > Viridiplantae > Streptophyta > Magnoliopsida > Lamiales > Lamiaceae > Salvia > Salvia hispanica. The sequence continues at coordinate 22,425,392 of NC_142692.1, forward strand.
AACTAGTTCTACTTCTATATCTTTCTTTAATTCCATGTGTTACCCCACACGACTAAACTAATGATCGGAGTGCTTTTGTTGTAGAAGATATGTGAGGGAAACATTTTTGCCCACAGACTGAAATAGGACAGAGACCACCAGATTAAGATAAGGATTAAATTGAAGATATTTATTGCCCCAATTGTGACAATAATGTTATTCCATCGACGGTGATTATATAATTTGGTTAATTTATGCGCCATAGTACATATTATACGACACACATTACTATGACTATCAATCATTCGTTATGCATTATTATGATTAACATTATGTTTTCAACAATCAATCATTCTTTTAACACCACTTTCCAATAACTATTTAATTTGTTGACGATTATATGTATTTAGATGATTTAGAAATCTGAATCGCTTTGTAATTGCATGGATCTAAATTTGTGTGGTCCTAGAGTTATCAAATCAGTAATTTGGCACTACAGAGTAAAAGTGATGTAGACGTTACTCATCCATTTTAATGTATGAGTGGAGAAGTGAGAGCTAAACCCTACATATTAATTGGCTTCGTTTGTTACGATTTATAAGCTAAGATAATAATTGAGCTAATCATATTATTTGCTTTACAAAATAATACTACTATATCTGTTTCCAAATATCTAACTTATACTACTATTGTGATTTTGAATCTTATCTGCCAAATAACCATTATCATATCTATCTTATTCTTATCTTTACTATCAACCATATTATTATCATATCCATTTTAATGTTATCCCATCTATTAAATAACCTCGAAATGTAGATTTCTTTAGACTTAATTAATTGCTTAAAAAATTACTGCTTCTGCACACCTCAAAAAAATCTTGGGTACGTAATTCTGCTACTATACTTGAAGGTTGACATGCAAGAGATGATTGGCATAAATTACATGAATTTTGAGGCATTTATATTTTTCTTATAAACTTAAAAATGTGATAACTTAAATTTTGACATATATTGTGATGTTCTCACGATCTCATGTGGTAATGCGACGAGAATAAATCGCGACCAATTTTATAGAAATAAAATCATAGTATAAGAACAGTAAAAGAATTAAAGTCATGCGCAAAATCAGAAACAATCTAAAAAAGTTCATGTGTTATGCAAAAACTCCTCACATACAAAGAGCAAAGAGCATGCTCAAATATGCAAATTTTAAATAAATTGTAAATAAATTGTGTTACTTATATTATTAAAACGAACGAGTAGTGTATAGAGATTATCCTGGAGCATGGGCAATAGACAAAGACATAACATGTGGACTAACATAAAACAGACACTGCTCTAACCATCAACTCCCCTTCTTATTTAGTGGTCTAAATATAATTTACCTACCGCTTCTTTGCTAGATTATCCATGTTACGACTAGTTATGATAATGATCATGGTTTATGCTAATGTGAAATTCTTCGACCATAAAAATAACATGGGTATTCACTTAGTCCAATACAAGTACTTACAAAACGCGTGATTAAAAGTAGATAAGAGTTTGTAACTTGCTCTAACATAGCTACCAAACAGATTCTTATTATATAACTCCATTTCATAACATGTCCATTCTCTCTTTCGTTCCTCATTGATATCTAGTTCCGACTTGTTATATGATCTGGATTGAGTTTTTTTTCCCTCTCAGGCTCTCACAATACCAATGATGCTTCAAACGAGTCACCAATATGTAGATATCAAAATCAGAAACCACAATTTTCAAACAAACTCAAAAGTGACCTGTTTTCATAATGGGAGGATACAAATGAAAGGGCCCAACCAATTTTCTTTGGATTGTTAATTTAGTTAAAATGATCTAAAATCATAAGTTCTTATTTAGCTCTTACCAAGTTGTCGCAAATAAGCCCGAATCTATTAATACAATGCGTGAAAGTAATTATATCAATAATTATGAATGGAAGCTAGGTAGTACTACCAATTTTCTTCATCATAAACTATAAAGAATATATAGTCAAATTGAAATATGTATGTCCAATGAAATTCATTCCAAAAAAGGTTATCCAAATATTTGTTCTTTGCTGCCGAAATTCATCGAACTTTACCGAATGTTGAAAGCCAAACATCTTCAAATCCTACTTTCCTTTGGGGATAAGATTTTCTCCAATCCCACCGTTTCTTCTAGTTTAGAATTTAGATTTCATCTCACTCTCTCTAGATAATATACATATGCGATATGCCGGTAGAAATTCAATTCAATATTAATAAAGTTGCAGTTTCAAATGAATCATCCATCAATCGCTTTCTGAATACTATCATCCATATATTTTCAACTCTATGTTAATGATATCTAAGTATGCACGACAGTAATTGATAGGAAAAAACAAAATAGAGATCAAAATATTGTCTATACATGTTTGGTATTTATGCTCACTATTTGTGAGAGACAAATATTAGTATTATACTCCATATTCCATATCCCAACACCCAAATACTAAGAGATATATATTGGCATTGCTCTCCTTGGTGAACCTGGCTATAAACACGCTACAACAGTATTAACCAGACAAATTTATGAGAAAAAAACTAGGGGCATCTTCACAGATTTGTGAGTATGTTATTAATCTAGAAATACTAATAGAATAAAGAGAGAACTACAGAAATTATATTTGAGGTATTTTCCACTATTTTTGAACTTTTTGCCATTTTTAGTTTTAAGAGATTTTAGTCTTCAATTTTAATATTTCATTCTCATCGCTTATCTCTCTTTTCCCATTTTCTACCTTTTTAGTATTAATTGTTTAATGCATTATAATCTTAACAAAAATTTTGCTAAAAAAGAAACGCTTTAGATAACATGGGATGGGATAGAGGGAGATTGAAGAAGACCAAATCGGTATGCTTTGACCGACAAGATAAAGAGATAAGACCATGCTCTTAAATTTGACTGTACTAGAAATTTAATGTATTTTCCAATATTTGATGCCAATAGTGTCCTTTTATGTTGTAGCAGTCAATGCTTGCAACAAATTACAACAAGATAACTGTCGATAAGTCCATTGCCTTTCGGTGGTTGTTTCGCAAAAATGCAGTATTCGATTCGACCACATACACTGAACCATATCATATGGTGCTTCTCTAGTAATGCAATATCGGTGTTGTGCGATAGGCAAAACTAATTTTAGTGCAGAACCTTCGAATTAAAATATATACCCTCCGTCTGTGATAGTGGAGGTATTTCTTTTCAATCCGCGATTTAAGAAAAATTATGTTAAAATGAGTCAAGTAAAAGAATTAATAAAATAGAAAATTAAAAAAAGTAGAGAGAGTGTTAAAATAAGTAACGGGAAATTTGTTACCTTTCATTAAAAAGGGAAATAAATATATTACTATTGAGCGTATTAAAATATTAAATGACTCAACTAGAGGGAATAATTTATTTTAGTTCAATCTTTATGTAATAAAGTAAAATGATTTAATAATAAAGCTCGTATAAAATGAAGGAATCTGCTTGATTTATTTTCTTCACTAAATTAGGAAAATGAATTACATGTGATATCTTTAAAATTAGTTCGACATTAACCGTCCGCATATTTATAACTAATAATTAAAAAATAAATTTTTAATTAAATTATCTCGTTTGATAAAATTAATCATTGTTGAACTAAGGCTGTTAAATAATTAAGGCGGTTGTAAAGAAGAAGAAGAAGAAATGACACACATACGATTAATTTTAATAAATATATAGTGTGAATCCGATAAAAGTGTCAGAAGTGTGTTTGCAAGAAAGCGACAGTACGATGAGGTAAAAACATAAAACAATAAAAAATAAAATGAGTAATCGTTATTATCCACTGGGTATTCGTGGCAGTGAAAGGCTGGGAGTTGGAATAAGCGGACCCACATCTGGCATTGTCTTCGCCACGTGTCGCAATCTCGTTAGACTACAACCCCGATGAGTAACTGAAACTGAATACCTAAACTGAATTTTCATTTTTTAACCGAAAGGAGACTTCTTTTATGATTAAATTAATTAATTGCAGACAACGTCGGCGATGAAGATACACACAATTCATTTCAATTAACTCTTCATTTCAATTTTAATTAATACTCCATCACACTCAGAGAGACATTCACGTGCCTTGCTCTGTTTTTTCCTTTCACTGCCCATTTCGTTTTTTTATTTTATTTATTTGGCTTTTTTGTTTTCCCTTTTCCGCAACCGATTTCGCTTTTTCTTCTGGTTTCTGTTTGTTTGTGGGGAAAGATTGTGGGCAGTTACGTCTGCTTCTTGCATATAATAGTGGAGGGTTTTCTCGTTTTCTCAATTTCAGATTAAGATTGAAACAGAGCGAAAATGGAAGGAGGAAAGCAAACCAGCTCTTCACTTGCCTCTGATCTCTTTGGGGCCAAGGATTCTTCTTCTTCTTCTTCTTCTGGGATTTTTGGTTCCATGTTTCCGCCGCCTCCAAAGGTGATCAAATTTGTCTCACACTTCTCTCTTCAATTCCGACCAATTTTAGATTTTTTATGGTTTGTTTTTATTAGATTGTTATGTGTTTTTGCATTGCATGTCACTTTTGTAATGGATTTCCTATATGTTTCAAATTGGGAACTAACAATTGAGTTTGTGTTCACACCCCTTTTGGTTCAAACCATACAAGGAAAAGGTGGATGTTGGAGATTTCTTGATTTTGAAGAGTAAAAATACTTGTTGTCATGATTTTACTTAGTTTTCAGACATTGATTTGCATCCTGATTATGATTTATGATCATATGTGTAGGTTGTGGGACAAGAGTATTCTGGAACAGACAAGAAGATTATATCTGGAAATCCAACTTGGACTGGAAAGAATGGTGTTGCAGGTATATATATATTCCTAATCAATCACATGAGGTGATGATTAATATTTAATCACAATTTATGCTAGTGAAAGCTTTAGACATGCAGCTGGCTGGTATTGAAAAGATTTTAGTTTAATGTGACTTGACTTGTGTGAATTTAAATCCAGATAGAAATGCTGTAGGAGGGCAAAACCAGAGGAAGGACGATGTCTCGTATTATACGGATGAGAAGGTGCAGCCCTTTCACTACAGCTCCTCAATATACTACGGTGGTCAAGATGTTTATTCTCGCCCCGAGTCTGCTCAGAATCCCGGGACTAGTGTGAGTAACCATGCTCACTACCTGAATTAGTATTTTGTTGTTGATGTCTCTTCACTAACTAGATCAAATTATTGTTGCTGTGAAGCATGTTTTGATCATTTATATGTATGATTTGGGGTCAATTATGTTTTGTGAGACATGATTCCAAAGCTTAAAATGATCTCCCAAATTTACTTCCATGGGCCTTTCTCTTTGTTGTGGTTTTGCAATCCCATAATCTAATGAATCTAATGCATTGAACATTGTTTGTCATAGTTCAACAAAGATAACGGAGGAGAAGACGACTCGGGCAGTGCTTCACGAGGGAATTGGTGGCAGGGTGCGTTTATTTTGCGCAATGTGATAAAATATGCAATCTAGTACTTAGTATCTAAAGATAAGATGGAATCCATTGATGGAATGTTCTAAATTTATTTTATGAATGCATCATATTGACTATTTTTTTGGCAGGATCTCTTTACTATTAAGATCTAAATAGATGTACTTATTAAGGTAAATAATCATACTTTAACTCATTCTTGATAGATGATTGCAACCTCTGTATGATTATCATAACTTTTATTTTTGGTCTTCTCTGCAGGCATAAATATATTAAGCAGTGCTCCTTATAATGAAGAAACCAGTGTCTGGTGACAGTTATTATATCAAAACGCCAGCCTCTCTTAGCCACAGTCAATATTTTGTCACTGTAGCCAAGTAAACTTCATTTGTTCCCTTTTCTTGATCGGGGAACTATAAATACATAAATCTCATATTGTAGTAGTGGAGTACTATAATTTGTCCTTTTTGTGATATGCAAGATAATGAAAGAGGAAGTTCAATTATTTGTTATATTAGTAACACAAAGTAGCAATTACACAAGTAATAAACTCGCAGTCAATACATTATTATCCGATTATGCAATTATTGACTCCATTTCAAGGCAAGCTGTAAGCTGCAAAACCAAACACATACGAATAATATTAAACAAATTAACCATATATATGTAGTTTCAAACTCTCAAAGGTTCACATTAAAATGCTAATTAATTTTCAAATTAGAATCTCAATTTTGTATGTTAAAATTATTAATACAAAGATATAATTATATCAACATAAGACTTATATAAATCTTTGTGTTGATATTTAACTTTACATGTTGTATTGATAAAGTTATGTCTTTGTATTGGGAATTAGTTAGCAGTTGATCATGACTACTTACGTCCACACTTGAAGCCGACGGGGCGGTTAGCAATACGGCAGCGTTTCGGGATGGTGATGGCCACGGCGGGTTTGACACCGGAGGCCTTGGCCGTGGCCGAGAGTAGAACGGCACAGAGGCATTTAGGATTCCTCCCAATCCTCTTCACTTGGAGGCAGCAGCTGCTCGACACCACGGCCTTCGGGTCGCGCCCGGGGACTGCGCAGGGCGCCAGCTGCACGGCCACTTTGTCCGGGGACAGTTTGCCGCACGTGCCACCTGCGCCCTCGGTGCCGAGGCCTGCAGCGGCGAGGAGCAAGGCCACGAGACAAACAACCTTGAAGAGAAGAGACATTGCTTTTGTAAAATGGAAATGTTGGTGAGTTTTGATGTCGGAGGAGATTTCATGGGTTTTTTATTTTATAGAAGAGAGGAGAGGGTTGCGTGGTGTGAAATTTGAAAAGAGGAAAGTGAGAAGCACTAAGTAAGTGAGTAAGCATTGAATGATTATGGTTTGTTTGAATTGCATTGGTGTTGAATTGTGTGTGGGTATTTGGGTGACTCAACCACCCAACTCAAAATTGGTCTCTCTCTAGTAACCTAACCACCACCACATTTTTATTTTACTTTTTTGTACTAACAGGAAAAAAATAAAAAACAAACGCCGTTGCCGGGGATCGAACCCGGGTCACCCGCGTGACAGGCGGGAATACTTACCACTATACTACAACGACAAGTTGAATGTAACTTCATTAATATTTAATCTATCCATTCTAGTGTTTTAAGGCGTAGTTCAAATAGTATTATGTTTCATGTAAAGAAGCATGATATCCTTTGGCTAGCACAACCAGGTTCATGTAATGTGGAAAGAAATCTTGATACAATAAAAACATAAATATACAAAACATCCAACTCCAAAACACTAGTCTTTCTCCCCATTTACATAAAAAATAAAAAATAAAATAAAAAAAAGTGAATATAAACTTTGTCAAAGAACCATGACATGAAGGAACTAATTAGGCCTCAATCAAACCTCAAAAATATTCAAGAGATGGAGACGAAGATATCTCTCGTGTGGTGCTCGAAAATGAATCCGATCTCTCCATGCCGCTCATCTCCTTCCCTTTACCATCAATGCTAAGATAATCTGTCAAGATCTTCTTCACTCCAAATCCACCAAGTGGGAGCTTTCTTCTCTCGGTGTGAGGCACCGTTCTCTCTCCCTTGGCAGGGGTGCTGATGAGCGGCGAAGCTGATGAGAAGTTCAGAGGTGCATAGGTTGCCTTGAACCCCACATTCTTGTTAGTGATCACACCAACTTTGGAGATTGAGATAAGCTGATCCGAATGCTTCGACAAGTCATCCACATATAGTAGATCATCTATACGTGCCACGATGTTAAATGCTAGGCTCTCAAGAACTCTTGAGTAGCTCTCTAATATAGATTTTCCCACATCCTAGATAATGACAGTCAACACCAATTGCATCAGCAACAACAATAACAACACATATATGTCTTGATGTAACTAACTAACCAACTAACCTTGTTGTATTGGATTTTGCACATGTCAAGAGTGGTCTGAGGAAGACCAGGAAACCTCAGTTTCAAGCAGAGGAGGAGGCTCTCAGCCCTCCCTGCAAGCACGACTCGTCTGTCCGCATCACTAACAAAATCCTTAGCCATTTCCCATGATGATCTTGAATTTGATCTCTGTGTGCTGCCGTGTAATGGCTTTGAGCTCATCTTTCTCCGCCACACGTGAATGGTGGCCTCCAATCTGTTGGCAACCTCTGTGGCGTGGTGCTCGGATGACAAGTCCAGGCAGTCCAGCAAACACTCGGGCGAGAACTGATCACTGCTGATGTATCTGTGGATCACATCCCCTAAGCTTGCTTTCCCATTCTGTTCAAAGAAAAGGGTCATTTCTATTCATATTAATCATGTAATACTATATCTTACTGTTGTTACTTACCTTTGGAAGAGATTCTAGATATGAATCAGGTACATCCATTTCAGCTAGTGCAGCATTGTTGATAGCCATTGCAGCTTTATGGATCTGGTTTGTGGAGTCGCGCCTGTGCTGCAACATCCTTCTAGAATCTTGGCTGAGGCCACCAGGTGGGACTCGGGGAACGGGGAGCCACCATTTGTCTTGTTGATTAGGGAGGGGCTTGCGGAAGGATGTCGTGCCATCGCCCTCCGAGGCTACTATCCCTTGCTCAACATACCAAAACTCTGACCCCTCAAAACTCTCCAATATTTCCTATCAAAAAGAAGAGTAAAAAATGAGAATCATTACATTAGCAAGATGTAGTAGTCTATGAGGAAGATTCAAGTATCTCACGAGTAGCATGTTGTCCAATTTACGCAATGCAGGGAGGTTAACGTACAGATCCACCCGCGGCCTGGAAGTCATGACCTAACACATAATCGGGAAATGCCATCCACTTCAATACATCGATTTCAAAACTAGATTCATTTGATACAAGAATCATAGTCACCTCAAGTTTGGTGCCATCAGGGAATGTCTGCCAAGAAGGTACCAATTCCACAATCTGATCACTAACACACAGAATCCACTCCATTTCCCTCCGCCACATGAGTTTCTTCTCCGACTGCAGAGGCTCTAGTCTCCAAATTTGACCAAAAAGTGTAGCTAAGGACACAAAGACACACCATCAAAAACAGAATTTTCATAGACAGATTCAAACATACATTCATACCACAGAGATTGGTAATAGCATTTGATATAGCCAGAGCAGTGCAAACCCCATTGCCACAACCAGACATGTCTTCACCAAGCAGCAATTTTGCAAATCTTTCTTTCATCATCTCACTCTCTACACACACACACACACAATTCAATATATGTTGAAGAAGAAGAAGAAGACAATAAAATGTAGTGCTAAAAAGAACATAACCTGAAACACAGGATCCTTGTTTAACTAATTTCCTCTTATCCAAATGCGGCTCCTTCAGAGATGGCGAAGATGATTGTTCAGTGCTGCTATTTTCATCACACAGACTAACCTCAGAGGCCAAAAATTCAGAGCTCGAACCGCTTTCTTCTTCATTCAAATCCTTCAACTCTCCAACTTTACCACACTTATTCTCATCTTCTTCATTCATCAACACCTCCATTTTCTCCTCGATCGAATCACAATACACAGAGTTGTTCACTACCATTCCATCAAAATGATACCTTTTGCTCGAATTTGTAGCTTTGTTTTTCAAGAATTTGACAGATTTCGACACCCAATGCGACAATGCAGAAGAGGGCTGCTTCAAAATCTCATCTTGGTAGGAGAGAGCTCTATCCATAAGGTGGAAGATTCGGTTTCCGCCATTTTTGGAAGTGGGAAAAGCTTATAAAACAATAAAAAGGTGAAGGAGTGGGAATAAGAATGATGTCTATAGAGATGATAGGAGAGGTTTTTATGGAGAATGATTAGCAAATGCGTTCACGAGAAGAGGAGGCAGCGAGGCTCCTGAATCTAAATGCTGCCTTTTTTTTGCTTAAACAATGCGTTTTTCCCTTTCATTGTTTCGCTTTGCTTCAACAAGGGCTCTCATTAAATCATTGCATTCACACCAAAATATAAAGGTAAATTATCATTGATGTAAAACATTTGACTTATCATGATATATATTTTATATTTTATATTTTTGAATTTTATTTTATTTTTTTGGGGTTGCATGAAGATAAATTAGGTAGGGAAGACTCATCCATCACATGGCACAAGACAAATGTGAGGATTACTAGGTGACAAAAATCATGTTTGCTGACAGTTTCAGTTCATCATGGACTAGTGAAGACAACAGATTTTTTCACTTGCAACAAAATCAAAACGCAATTTTGACATTAATTTTGTTTGGTAGATTCAGTAGAATCTCGGCGTATCAGATTGATCGACTTAGGAATAAAGTATATGTAGGGTATTTGGAAATATCAAGAAAACATATTACTGGCATTTTGAATTTTTAGATTAGTAATATTAAATTAATTGATAGTTTTAGATGTACTAATTAATTTATACATGATGATTTTTTAAAGTAAAATTACCTTCAATCAATTTATTAATTTGAATAATACTCCCTCCGTCCCTCTGCGGTAGATGCGTTTCTTTTTGGCACGGGATTTAAGAAAAATTGTTTTAAGTGAGTTAAGTAAATGAATACTAATAAAGTAGGAAATGAAAAATGTGGAGAGATGAAAAGAGAATAAAGTAAAAAGAGTAAAGTAATAGAGAAGAAAAGTTGTTATTTTTTGAAAAAAAAAAATGAAATGACTCAGCCACAATGGACAATCAAAAAGGAATACAATCCAACTACAGAGGGACGGAGGGAGTAATAATGAAAAGCATAATAAGATACAAAAAGGGGTTGTTAAATTCTAAATAGTGTGTCAAAATTAATTCATAATTTGATAGACGTACTAGTTAATTTATGGTACATGATGATTTTTATAGTAAAATTACATTTAATCAATTAGGGGTTGTAACTAGTGTGTTAAAATTAGGGTTTTACTTGCTTCTTAAATCAAAATACTTGAACAATAAAAATTACCCACGAATAGATATAAAATGAAAATCTGCTGGAAAATAGAACGTCGTCAGAAATTTAAATTTGTGGACATGGCCTAAAAAGTTATACTAGTACTACTAATAATGAAAGCATGCTTAAAGGTGAAATTTGTGCAGGTATAATGCAATTGGGACATAGAGTAGTACAATCAATTATTTTTGGTAGAGTTAAGACTTCATAATCTGTAGTTATTAGCATTATTCATCCAACTCCCTTTTGTGTTTTGTATCTTTCCTTGTAAGGTAAAAGGTTAGTGCTAAATGTTGTAGTGGTGGTTGTTCTAACAGAAAATACATAAGTGGAAATAAAATAACTTAAACCAACCACCTTCTAACAACTAACACATTTTTGGGTATCACCATTTCGGTTACTTAGTTTGCACTATTCACTCTGTACTACTTTAGTGCTATGAAACTGTTTAGCAGTTATTGAGAACTATATGCAAATTCTATTTGTTCATTTCATATAATTTTGTTCAGAATCTTATTGAGTCATATAAAAGGTTTGAGATTCGAACACACAGTGAAAAATGTATTTTAGTTTGGAGTTTTGAAGCCAATTAGTTAACGTTGATTTAAAAGAGTTTAGAACCTATTAGAAATAGAATTTTGTATAACAATTGACGTTCACGCATGACTTTTTGAAGATTCTAATTATCCTAACTAAATTGTATCATGTCTTATTTTGAAGATTCTAATTATCCTAACTAAATTGTGTCATATCTTATCTAAGTTGAGTTATTAATTTATACATAAAAAAAACTTCAAATCATTCTTACTTTATTTCCTCTTTTTTTTTTACTCTTTTTTGTCTCTCATTTTTTCTCTTCATTGAACTCTATAACACAATTTTTCATGTCTCTCATTTTTTATCTTCATTGAACTCTATAACACAATTTTTCAGTTTTTCCGTGCCAAAAAAATTAAATTACCTAACTTAATTGGAACGGATGAGTATCCAACTTTGCTATTTGGGTACATTCGCGATCCAATTTTTTTTTTTTTCATATTTTGGATAATTAAATCTTACATTTAACTAAATCATTTTAGCGATATTCTATTATAATTGAATCTTTCCAACTCCATATTCTCTTTGTCACCAAAGAATATGCACTTTGGATTTACACAAGTTGTAATGTAAAATTGATAAAGTAAAAGAGAGGTAGAGAAAAAAAATAATTAAAGTATTGCTATTGAAAAATAGGTTTCACCTTATTAGAGAGAAAAGAGGTTTTAAAATTGGAAAGTGCATGTTTCTGTGGGTCGGATGGAATATAAAATAATTTATGTTTCCCTGTCCAACTTTGTTCGCCGTTTATTTTCATAAAGTTAAATAATTTTTAAAACCAGTATCTGATTTAAAATGAGATTTTAAATGACAATTGTAAGTAGTACTACTATATAATTAGAAGTCGATAGTTCTTGCTTCGAATACAAGTCCAAGCTGCTATGTCATTGATAATTTGAACACACGCCAATGCGGGAAATGGATCTAACGAAAAATCTAACGCAAATAAAGGCCCATATAAAGTGTGAGGACCTGTTGGAAAAGTAACTAGCCCAGCCCAGTAAGAGTTTGATTTACCCATTTCGTTAAACCAAACTTCTATTTTAGATTAACCAATAAAAATAATCAATGTTAATGGTTTCTAAAATCATAAATTTTGGTCAAAATTCAGTATTTTTCACTAATTTAAATTTGGCTGCAAATATCATGACCTTATGTTATGTAGTGAATTTCTCACAAAATTAATTATTTTCTCAAAATTTACGGGAAATTCACTGTAAGGGTTAGGGTATCCGCAGCGCATCTCGTAGTTGTCTCCATCTTGTCTCGGAGAGACGAGATGGCATCGAGAAGGCGTTGCGAAAGCCATCTCGTCTCGAAGCAACGAGCCAACTCGTCGCGCGTCTCGCGCGGAAGAGCAGCGAGACGAGATGTCTCGCCACGCGCCCATGCCACGTGGCGCGCGCAGCGGCTATGCGTCACGCCCACTCGTCGGCCCGCGAGTGGGCGTCGTATTTATGACGTAATAATTTTTTTAAAAAATTCGAATTTAAGAAAAAAAAATTAAGAAATGTGAAACGGTAATATGAGCGTTCAACGGTCCAATTTTTTATTTATTTATTTTTTCTTTTTTTATTCTATAAGTGTGCAATTTGTAATTTCTAGTATTTTACATTATGTCTTTTTTATTTTTTTTAGGATTTAAAATTATAATTTTATTTTATTTAATGAAGTGTGTTTTTATTAATTGAATTTGTTGAAAATAAAAATAAAAAATGAAATTGAATGAATAGTTAAGAGATAAGATGGTTAAGAGATGGAGGGATGCAGCAGAAAAGTACAGTGGGGCTCATGAATAGTGAAGAGATGAGATGGTTAAATGATGGATAAGAGATAGTGATGTGGATGACCTTAAGTTGATGATTTTTGCGATCAAATTTAGAGTTAGTAGAAAATAATAAATTATGCCAAAATTTGGGATTCAAGTACAATTAACTTCATTGGGTTTCCTATTTAAAATATTTGCTACACAAGGATGAGTGAATAATCACTTAGGATTTGAAATCGTATGGTAAAATACATAAAATATTTGATTACACACATTTGAAGTAATACAAAAATTTAATATGAAACGAATACGGTGTAAAATAAGAAATTTTGTGTAAAAAATATATAATAAATTTTAAAAAGTTATTGATCTATAATATTACAAACTTTGGCTTAATTTGTAGTATATCCAAGGAACTTTAAATTTGGTGGTAAAAACCATGAACTCCATGAATTGATGGGATATTGACTTCAACACTTAAGTTGATGATTTTTGCAACCAAATTTAAAGTTTGTTGAAAATATCAAATTTCAGTTAAAGTTTGTGATTTCAGGAACCAATATCCCAAATAATTTTCATATAAAATGTTGTTTATGTTACGTAACTGTAACGAACCCAGGATTCATAGAAAAAATTAATGAATCTAAAATAAATGCAATACATAGCAATAATCGTGGGCAATGTTGGATGTACATTTTGAAAGTAAAAGTGGAGGTTTATTTAGTTGAAGAATTTTAAAATCATGGATTCTTGACAATGGTAACTGCACATTTTGCATTTGCCATGACATAATTGCTGACGCTGCCCACAATAATCCTACATAACATAAGTAGAAAGGATATTAGTATATATTATTATGGTGAGACTGAGAATCGAAAAATAGTCAAGGAAGAAGAATGAATACCTTTGGATGAGGGTGAGACCCCTGCTACCCATTACCAAGGAATCCAATTTGAATTCTTCACAAGCATCACAAAGCTTCTCTCGCGCATCTCCCCAATACAGCTTCACCACCACATTTATCTATTTAATCCATCAAATTAATTGTGTATATTAATCTATGAAATCAAATGTAGTAAGTATAGTTAGTACGCAACCTGTTTCTGCCTGGCCGCAGTGTCCAGCATGTCTAGAACTTCGATATCAATGCTCACGTCGTACTTCTTCATTCTCTCCGGCTCCCGAAATTCCGCCAGTGGCATCACAGCTTCAATCAAAATCAAAATCATAATCAATTTATTTTTAAAAGAAAAAAATAAAATAAAAGAGTTGGACATACGAGAACCGGATTGGGACCAGAGTTGGCTCTGGGAGTCGTCGGCGGAGTGAGGCTTGACGTGGAGAATGTAGAATGTGTCGCCTTTATCAGCCAAATGATCGATCGACCATTGCAGCGCCGCTTTGCTGCTCTTCGAGAAATCTATTGCCACGCCGATTGTCTTGTCTTTCGTCATTTTCTTATCACACCAAATTTCTGTTTTTTTGGATTTACATTTACTACTCTTCTTCTGATCCGAAAATATGATTTTCTAATCTTCCCTAACTTATACACGTGCCATTTAATTCATGGTCTATATTATTTTTACTATTCTATTTTCTAATATACGTTTTTAAGTTACCAAAACATTAATATTCTAATCCAGTGTTGAATATATTCCTAAGAATGATGGACAATCATTTTATTGTTTTGGGCCTATTTATCCATATTTACGATTTAATCCAGTTCGATCTATCCGGCCCATTTATCAAAAAAATGAAATCACATGATTTAAATAAAGATATTACGACTCCCTCTGTCCCAGTTAATTGGAGCGTTCTTTTCGGTCAGAATTGAAGAAAATTGTGTTTAATAAGTTAAATAAAGTAGAGAATAAAGTAAGAGAGAGAAGGGAGAATAAAGTAAAAGAAAGAATAAAGTAGGTGTGATTAGATATTTTGTTTTTAACCAAAAAAAGAATTGACTCAAGTAACTTGTGACGGAGGGAGTCATTTGAAATTCTTACATAATCTTGTTAGATCACAAATTTTTTAGATTATTAATAATATACTATTCACTTTGTTCCACTCAAGATGTCCATATATTATAGTTATTTTTTTACGTAATACGAGTTGTTAGTTTAATTGTGCCACAAAAAATACTCCCTCCGTCCGCGAATAGTAATTCCTTTTTTTCATTTTAGTCTGTCAGCGAAAAGGAGTCCCGATTCACCTTTATCATAAATGATAATAGGGTCTCACCTTCCACTAACTCATTATACTTACATTTCATTTAAAAGTAATATATATATATATATATATATATATATATATATATATATAAATGGGACATCAATTCCACTAACTTTTTTACACACAACTTTTTTAATATTTCTTAAAACTCGTGTTGCCATGAAATGGGATTAATAACTGACGGAGGGAGTAAGTGTTAATAGTATTTTGCATTTATTATTACGTGACTTTACAATTGAATAATTTCTTAGAATTTATACAGTTTTAAATATTATTCTCTTTTATTTTCATATGTTACGGAGTACTCCCTCTGTCCCATTAAAAATGAAACATTTTCCTTTTTTGTTTGTCCCATTAAAAATGAAATGTTTTCCTTTTTTGTTTGTCCCATTAAAAATGAAACGTTTCCTAAAATGGAAACAACTCTATCTCTACTTTTTCATCTCTCTTACTTTACTCTCTCCTCATCAACTCACAAAACAACACTATATAAAATTTTGTGCCGATTCCCAAATGTTTCATTTTAAGTGGGACGGAGGGAGTATTTAATTGGTATATAATTCACATTCCCAATTTAAAAGTTCGAGATCCACGGTATTTATATATATAAAAAAAAAGTAAAATGGTTCGTGGCGTGCGTCCTACATTGGGCCCAAACTACCGCCTCAAATTGGGTTATAAAGCCCAACCCATTTACAAATGTCCATGTTTTACCGCCAAGAACAACATGGGTTCCCTCTCAATTAATTTATTAAATGAAGTTCGGTATTTTAAAGCTCAAGCCTTTGCAATAAATATCGCTTAACAGCCCTCTTTTCCCCCGCTTATTTGTTTTGTTTTATCAGTGCCAAATTATCACAAGCTTCAGTGTTAAAAATAAGAGTGACGCTAAATGGCCATAATATGGCCAGCCATAAAATTAAAATATTAATAAAATTTTGTACATTTAATGCTAATTTACTTGAAATCAGTTCATCTTAAAAGTACCACATTTTTAAGACTAGTATACCTTTTGGCATAAATAGGGAGTAGAGTATAATCAATACTAGTAGTAAATAATCTTGAAAATATTGCATCGTGTGTGTGTACGTTTCTTTTGTGGAATACGTATTTCTTTTCGGTTTTCCTTTTTTTTTTTACTTTTGTTTATGTTTTATATATTAATATTATTTAATTTTTGTAACTACTTTTAAATTAGAATATAAATATCTTCATGATATTAAAATTCATTATGTATTTAGATTCACTTACAAATGAAATAATTTAAGCTATATTATATTTAACATTATATTTAAATAACTTATAGAGAAAATATATATAAACATTATAGTATAAATTATTTTATATAAAATTCATTCAAATTTTTTGAGGAAAGATTTTTCCAATATTAAACGTGTAGATTGAAAAAATATTATTATAAAAAATATACTAGTATAAAATTGATGGTTGGATATTAAATGAAATCTTTAAAATAAATTGGTATAATTAAATTCAAATTTTAAGTGTAATATGGGGATACTTAACAAGGAAATACTTAATTAACTTTTATTACAATAAAAATAATGCAAGTAGTTTGGGATGAGTTGAAAAAAAAAATGCTAGTAGCATTAGACGGATGGAGTAGTAATTAGGAGTAGTAAATTGTACCAAGTGAATTGTCGTTCATATAAAACTGAATCGATAATATAATACTATACTATATTGAATATTCACAATTACAAAAATTGATTATTTCCACGTGAAAATTAATTCAAGTACCTCCATCCGTCCCAACTCATGTGATTGATTTTTTTAGTCGTTATTTTGGGAAAAAAAAGGATAACAAATGGTTACAGTGAAGAGAAAGTAAAGTAAGAAGGATGGTGAGAGTATAATTTTTAAATTTTTGTTATCATTTTTCCAAAACACGTGCTAAAAATAAGTCAATTACTAAAACTGGGATGGTGGGAGTATAATTTTTAAATTTTTGTTGAATCGGTGGCTAGTCTTTGATTGATCTTTATTTCAATTGCAGATCTCAATTAATCTTTCACGTAATTGTAATTTTTATATGATCTTGAACTTATTCTTAATTTCTATTGATTTGTTTTTGTTTTTTAGGTATGGATTATTGCATTTTTTTTAATAGTATAATATTGAATTCTAAGTGTTGATTATTGAATATTGCTACTTGATTTCGGTTATTTTGATTCCTACACTAATCAGTCAGTTTTCAACTGATAAGTTAGTGTAGGAACCGATTAAGATTCAATTTTGGCTTCGATAATAGGGAGCGAAAATCTATAACTGTTAACTGGAATCGATTGAAATAAGTATAGTTCGTTATAATATAACATAATGACGCAGATAAAAAAATATGTACATATATCTCTATTTATAGTAAATTTGGGTATTAACTCAATTGGTTTTGAAAATTTAATGATCGTTATAATAATTTGAAAACCTAAGTTGTGTTATTTACACGATTATAATAATATTATTAGATTATTCAACTCATTTGGGGTCTAAATTGATACTGATTTAAATATAAATTTTCAATGTTAATTTCAATTTCTGTTCTTCAATTTAAGAGCAATTTTTTATTTAATATCTAATTTATTTATATAAATAAAAATTTAAATATATAAATATATTAAATAACTACTATACTATAATTTTCATACTAATTACTAGTAATATACAGACGTAAATACCTATATAAATATTTAGTAGTTAGTAGTATAGGAGAATGATCAATTGCTAACTCATCATTTAATTGCTAACTACAACTAATTTAAGGCCACATGATTTTAAAAAACGTGTGGTCTATAATTTGCCAGGTGTAATTTTCGTTTTTATTAATTAAATAAAAAAAAATAAAAAAAAAACGCCAAATTAGGGTTTTGGATGAAAATGTCAATATAGTGTTTTGAAAATATCAACACAATGCTTTGAGAATGTCAACACAAATTTAGGATTGACATTGTATATGCTTTATATTGACATATTATCTTAGCTGCATTGACATTAACCTGTGTACGAAAAATACAAAAATTCTAGATTTTTTTTTTCAAATTTTGACGTCGGAACATATGCATGTAGTATATCGTTGGAATCCTTATAAATTATCTTTAATTTGATATATGTTATATGAATTTAACGTTTTGGGATTTCTTTTAAAAGTTAGTTATAACTAACTTGACATTAATACCCCTATTGATTTTTATTGAAATTAATCCTAGAGCCTTATTAACTTTTTTGTTGATCGTATTGACATTTTGTGGTTGATGATTTAGACCTTTAATTTAAATATCTAATGACTATTATTGAGTTGTAGTTAGCAATATAACACTCCCCTAGTAGTATATTAATCCATTTAGATACTATATTTATATATCTCGAAAACAATTGCTAATGATAAAATACGGAGTAGTATATTAATCCATTTAGATACTATATTTATATATCTCGAAAACAATTGCTAATGATAAAATACGGAATTACACTAATATTATACTAACTTAATTTAAAAGATATTTTTATTTTAAACGATACTACAATGAAAGTGCGTAAAAATAAATAAAGTAGGTTAAGTAGAAGATTAAACTTTATGACCTCCCACTCCTGCCATTGCCCAAGACCCATTCCCCATACGTGAATTCCTATAACTCAATACTCCAATAAAGAATTTATTGTTGTATTAATTTTGTTAGTAGAGGGTAATTTTGTAAAGACACGAAAACATTAAAGAGGCTTAATAATTTATTATTTGTTTCTTATGTATAATGACCTAAATATCCTATTATGGCCAGCCATAATGTGGCTGCATAGCATTACCCTAAAAATAATTTCTTAAATGCACACACGTGGCAAAAGAAGAAGAAATTATAATGGTTATCACTGAACATTGTAAAAATCACACACACTATTGCACATATATATTCTCGATTTTGCAAATGTATACGAAGGAGAGTGATCAATTGCTAACTTATCATTTAATTGTTAACTATAATTAATTTAAGGTCATGGGATTTTACAAAACGTGTGGTCTACAATTTGCCACGTGTAATTTTCATTTCTATTAATAAAATAAAAAAAATTAAAAAAAACTTCAAATTAGGGTTTTAGATGAAAATGTCAAAATAGTGTTTCGAAAATAAACATATTGCTTTGAGAATGTCACAAAATGCTTTGAAAATGTTGACCCATTGCTTATATTGACATTCTACATGTATTATATTGACATATTTTATATAGTATGTTGACATTTCTACTGTACGAAAAAATAAAAAAATTTCAAATTTTTTTTTTCAAATTTTGACGTCAGAATATTGCACGTAGGATATCGTTAGAATCCTTATGAAATTATCTTTAATTTGATATATGTTGTATGAATTTAAAGTTTTGAGATTTCTTTTAAAAGTTAGTTATAACTAAACATGTAGTTAATTGACATTAATACCTCTATTGTTATTTTTTGGAATTAATCCTATAGCTTTATTGGCGTTTTTTTTTATCGTATTGACATTTAGAGATTGATGATCTAAGCCATTACTTTGAATATCTAATAACTATTATTTAATTGTAGTTAGCAATTAAGTTATAAGTTAGCGATATAACATTATTTGTATATGACATATCCTTTTATGTATGCAATAAGTTTTGAAAGGGCACCAACTGATATTTTTGTGGGGATCAGTGATTGTATGCATAACATTATAGATTCATTGCACTCTACCAAATATATTACCCACCATGCACTTGCAAACATGCCAACAGATATTAAACTTCTAATCATTACTACTATGCAAATATTAATTACCTAATGAATCTGTTTGTATCTTTCATCCTTTACTCCTGTCTTTTTCATGAATTTGGAATTGCAATTATTTGCATTTTGAAAATGTAAATGAATAAACACAGAAGTTGTATTCAAAACTCAAAAGTGATGATAGATCTAGATCTAGTGCAATGGATGAGCCTCCACGTGCATTTCTTACTTTGTTGTCCCATGACCATAAGACATCTTACCTAGCACATATATAAATATGTTTCTATTAAATACTCCATAAAAACATATCTATTTATTGTAATTGAATTAAATGAGAAATTGGTCAGAAAAATCATCAACTTTCACAAAAATCTAGTGTTTTCTACAATATTTAAAAGTGATCTTAAAAATCATAAACTTTTTGAATTGTGCGGATTTTCAACATTAAAATTATCGGTATAAATTTTGCCTATGTGGAATTCCAATACTAAATCTAGAGCATCTATATCATCATCTTCCCCACAAGATTAAATAACAGATCCAGGATCCTAAAATCAAGGGGCGATATAAAATTTATCAGAAGCTAACGGAGGAGGAAGGGGCGACATCGGAAGCTATCAGAGGAGGCGTCTATAGAAAATCTATGTTTGAATCCACGGTAGCGGGTCATCGGGGAGGGACGGTAGCCCTCCTGCCCCTCCCTGGATCCGCAACTGGCTATGTCTATTACATGTAGGTTTTTATTGGCATTTCACGCAGGCAAAATTTTTGCCAAAATCTTTAGCATGGGAAAATCCGCACAATTCAAAAAGTCAATGATATTTAAGATCACTTTAAAAGATTGTGAGAAATATCAAATTTTTACGAAAGTTGATGATTTTTTTTACCAATTTCCATAATATAACGTTAACGTGCGATGAACAATGTGCTATACATCCAGCATGGCAGGTACAACCACCGCCATCTCCATTACATTTAGTTATGAAACATGGATACGTGCAGCAGACATATATTAATTCAACTTAATACCAAAAATAATCAAACCCATCTTCTTTGATTAATCCAACCTAAGCAAAATACTCTTACAAGAATTAATCGAATCTTTACCTAAGACAAACTCAAAATTCTGAAAAAAAAAAAAAAGTTACATCAGGTGTATAATATCTTCAGTTAATTGAAGAAAACATAAAAGTAGCCAAATATGTAGTGCAAATGTATGTATTGGTCGACACCGATTTAGATGTTGTTAATTACTTGCATGTGTATGTATTTATTGCGTACGTTCATTGAATTTCTCATTGCACATCGTCGAAGAGGTTGACTAATTTCAAATACCTTAAAACTGGCAAACGACATTGAATCTCTAACTCCTAATTTAATGAGAATAACATTGATAATTGATTAAAGAAGTCGGTAATAGGAATCTTTGCCCCAAGTGAAAGTCGGTGCACTGAATTAGCTCAAGCAACAATTATTCCCATATCAAAACAACATAAAATATTGGCACAACAATATATTAAAAAGACAAACTATATAATTTCGTTACTTATCTAAAACTCTTAATAAACTCAAAAGCGTGGTAGAATGACGTAAAACTAGCCCATTCTTAATTGAATGGTTAGAAGATTGGTCCCTCTCTTTGATATAGAGCAACTTTAAATTATTGGACTAACTATTTTATACTTTTAAGTGTTTATAAATCAGCATGAGGAATAGTCACCGATGGATACCCTTGGTCTAATAACCAACACAAAAATACTATTAATAATACTATTTCAGTAATTCAATTTTAACTTTTAAGCCACTTCCAGGTAAATTATGTTCCGAATTGAAAGCCATAAGGTGTCTGACTCTATAAAGAATATATCTCTAAATACTAAACCTAAATAAGATGTCTGAAGGCGAATCTAGTTCTAATGAATAACGAGTTTCAGTTAAGCTTTTATTACTAGAGGGTTTTTTCAGTGCACTACAAAAATTGAAGTTAATCGACATTAGAAGATTCATCGATGGATTTCTAGCAGAAAACACAATGTTAAATTACTAGCAAATTTACTAATTAACTTTTGTGCGTAAATGACACAGCAGAAACACAGTAGAGGTTATCGACAGTTCATGGTTACTGACAAACTTATCAATAAAAGTTATACTCCATTCGTCCCAAAAACTTCCAGCACGAAATTTCATCATTTCTATACCAAAAACTGCATCTACACATGTAAATATATCGTTATAGAGAAAATAGTGATCGAAAACATATGACACAAATCAACCTACTAGACATGCAAGTACACTCACATCTTTTTGTACACGGACTCCAATATTTTGACTACCATATTCACCTGCTACTGAATACAAAGCCCGTTAATGTCCGGCCCTACAAATACCTTTATGTGACGCCCCGGAAATTTCGATCCTTTCTTTCGAGATAAATCGGATTTATTAGCTTAATTAATTTCTCTTAGAAGTTGTGTAATCGTACCTTCCTCGTTGTATTCGACTTTGGAGTAATTTAAGTATGTTTCGGGGAAGGAATAAAGTGCAATGAAATTATGTGTCAAGGATAAAAGTAAAGCTATGCTTTTATTAGATAAATAATTGAGGAACAAATTACACAAGAATGTTGGAGATACATCTAGCACATGTTACATATGTGAGGGTGACACACACACATCTTCTCTACTCCATTATCCTACACTAGTAAGCAAGTTGGAAGCTAGCTATTTTGGTGATGGAGCCAAAGGAGCTCTAGAGGAGCATCTTCTTTCTTTTCCCCTCAATCTCCTTCTCGATTTTCAGCCCATAAGGCTCCAAATTTCCAGCTATGATACCTGCAAATTAGCACAAGATTGGGGTTAGAAGATGACTCACAAGTAAAGAGAGAGGGAAGCACAAGCTAAATAAAGAGATGGAGCATTTAGTGACAATGTAGCTAAGTAAGCTACAAAGTATAGCATGAGGTGAGAAAATCTTGATCACCATCTCCTCTAACATCAAAAGGGAGTCGAGACAAAGGGGCATTGGAGAGCGAGCTCCTACACAAGCCCAAAAATAGAGGATGAGACAAACTCTCATCTCCCCGTCGATCGAGGCCGAGAAATCAGCCAAGGGAATCAGCCACAATCACCAAAACGGCAAGAATCTCACAATCATCAAGCTCGAAAGTAAGAGAGCTAACAAGCCCAAAATAGGAGTCTTTGACTCCAAGTCTCAAGCCTAGCTTTCAATAGCTTAGCACCATATAAGCAACCTCTCCTCACCTCCTCCACCACCACATTCCATCACCACAAATTCTGCAACACCAAACGCGAAGAGCAGCGAGGGAGGAGGGAGAGGGCAGCGAGTGGTGACGGCAAGGACAGCCACCACCGATACAAGTTCAACAAGTGAGGTAAACAACCTCAACACCCATCTCCATCGCATCATGTAGAACAACGAATAGCTAGAAACAAGAACTTAGAATTTCCATAGGATCTTCGCAGCAAGGATAAAATAATAACAACCATGTAACACTAAGTTGAAGCTCAAGAGCTTAGAGCTATGCAAATTAGAGATAGCCGCGTGATAACCCCCCCTCCATATGAATTCAGTAGCATAATATCATAAGCAAGAGCTTAACAAGGTTTCAATTTGAGCAATATATCACCATAAGCCACACAAGACCCCAATAGAGAATTTCCTTTCCAAGAATAAGCTGCTGCCATAGCTCGAAAGAAAAAGAGTAAGGGGTATGGGGGAGAAGACTTAGCTTAGGCGGAGGGGTGACCGGGCGACGGCGAGCGTCGACGGAGCCGAAGAACCTCCGCGGAGAAGCTGCGGATCACGGCGGCAGCAGGGGCGAGGCAGTCGGCGACGGCGGGACTCCGAAAACCTCCGCGGAGCAGCTGCAGGTCGCGGCTGAGAGAGGGAGAAGGAGGCGATGCCTCCTCTCTGCCGCTAGGTTCGTCGAGGACGCCGGCGCTGGACGGAGAGCGCTCGTCAGAGAAAGCCGAGGCGAATTCGCCGGCGACGCAGGTGAGGCGCGTTCCCGCCGAGAGGAAAGGAGCAGAGGCGGTGCGTGCTATGCGCTGCCGGCGACGCAGAGGACGCGCCGACCGGAGCAGCGGCGAGCACGAGAAGAAGACGCCACCGTGTTCTTCAATTTGGGGAATTTAAGTTGGTTCTGATAGAAAGGAAGGAAGGAGAGTCAGCGGAGGAGTGGACAAACTCCGGCGACACGGAGCAGTGCCAATTTCGCCGGAGAAGGCGCCGCCTCCGATTCTGAATTTAGGGATTTGGATTTTGAAGTTAGGGATTTTGAATTTGATTTGGGGATTGCTTTGGAAATTAAGGGAAGAAGGAGAGGGCTCCGGCGACGCCGGAGATGGCGATTCGCCGGAGATGGAAGAGTGGCTGTCGCCGCTGCTTCTTCTCCTTTAGAGAGAGTTCAATTGGGAAAAATTCTGAAATGTGGGAAGAGAGAAGAGACGATGGAAGATGAGGAGGAAATTTTGGCAGTTGGGCCATCTTGTTGGGCTCAAATAATTAAATCAAGCAAGTGGGCCATTCTAAGCTAGTAGGGAGTGTTGGGCCCTAGCATTTAATTGGTAGATTGGGCCAAGGATTTAATTATGAGAAGTTGGAATTTAATTTAAGAAGTGAGTTGGAGCTCAATTAATCAATTCCCGGATAATTTACTAAGTTTCCAAAGATGGAGAAATATAGAGTTGGAGCTCGAAGGCCGAGGAATAAATTCTCAAATAATTTATTTAGAGTCCGGAAAAATAAAGTAGTAAAGTGGGAGACGCGAAAGCCGACCGGCGTCGCCCCGCGACGCCATGGGCGGCCTTAAGAAAAATCCGAAGAAAAGGATTTAAGAAGAGACTTTCCAAGAATTTCTATTCTTGTTAATAAGTGCCCGAATATTTAAGTTAGAGAAGACAGAATTTCTCCAAGTTAATAAAGAGAATAAATACACTCTGCAGAATAGTAAAGCCGTGGTAGGATTGAGAAGAATCCTATAGACCGAGACTGAGATGTAGGTGTTATCCAATAGGGTGCATGCATTCTTTCTAGAGAGAAATAATTCAAGTATTAATTAGCGTGCTACGCTATTTATTTTCAAGGGATAAATTGCTCAAGGGCGAGTGAAGCCAAAGCGAGTAATTGAGTTGAGACATAAGCATATCAGGTGGGCTTTCTTTTAATATACAGCATTATAGTGTGGATATAAAGCAAATACTTTTGAAGTTATGAAAAATCATTTTCTCAAAATGAAGCAGTGATTATTTTAAAGTTGTTGTCATGCCATAAAATATTTGTTTGAGGCCTATCTGTTGGGGTTGTAGCCCGTGGGTTTTTGGCGATGCCAGCCCGAGTTTAACGAATTCGATTCCCAATAGGACCGCAAATCCTGTTCGGAATAATGTGCACGAGAGCCGTGAGCCATCAGCTGTTGGCCGGCGATGTGTCCGCTGAAGGTGGCCACCTTCACGGTACACGATTCACAGATATGGTAGAAATTTTGAAAGAACTTAGACTGCAGTCAGACTTTTAAGATCACAGAGAATTTAGTATGCTCGGGCCTTTTAAGAAAAACCCCCGTGCGATACTGTGGATGGATGACAACTATATATTGTATGTTTTGTTTTCGGCATGTGTCCACTGAGTACTCCTGTACTCAGCCCTGCATGTATTTATAAATGTGCAGGTTGAACGTCAAGAGGTTGGAGAAATGATCGGAGTCGATGCTACTAAATAATCAAGTGGATCTCTCACGATTCGTGTCTTCATACACGAAGTCGTCTAGTATGGACTTATTCCGCTGCTCTTTTGTGAAGTGAGACATCTTAGAATCTCACCTTCGAACTCTGATTTAGTGATGTAATATTCATTCTAGTTCTACGACCATGAAATGGTATATTTGGCTCCTATTCTATGAAGTGTTCGATTTGGCCTTCGAGTATATTCACAAGTTCTTTCCCCCTTTCTTCCCCCGCTTCTTTAATCCCCCATTAGTCGCGATTTACCCGCTTTCGCTATCCTTAGCAAAGTGCTGTCGTGACACTTTACTTTCAAAAAAATGAGATTAAGAAACAAGTGGAGAAAATCGGATGAAACCTAACGCTTCTACTGATTCAGAGGAGTCATGTACCCTTCTCCTCACCCGTCCTACTGATTCATAAGAAGGATGTAAGTTTCTACTTCTGCATCGACTATAGAGCCTTAAACATGGCCACGGTTCTGGACCACTTCCCAATCCAGACTTCTGACGAGCTTTTCAAATAATTGGGGTCCGCAATTTTTTTTACTAAACTAGATCTATGCTCGGGATACCATCAGATCCGCATGCAAAATAGAACAAATATTCAAAACTTCTTTCGGAATTTCCGATGGGCACTGAGTTGTTGGTGATGCCTTTTGGCCTCACGAATGCCCCTTCCACGTTCCAAGCCGCAATGAATAGTATATTCCGACCTTTGCTACGCAAGTCATAGATAATCACTCTATCCCATAATAGATGTCACACTTGAATAATGACAAGAGATTTTAGGAGATGTTTTTTTTTGTATTAAGTAGAGAGAGAAAATAATACTACATGTATTTTAATGTGAGAGAGAACTTTTTTCAAAAAAAAGGAAATGTGGAATCTCTTATAAGACAAACTAAACACAAAAGTGTGAAAGATAATTGATACGCTTGCATTTTGCACTATTTTAAGGCCATTATTTGGTCCATTTTAGGAGCATCCACAATAGCGGACGTCCCAACGGACATCCGACCGGCGAGCGGCTCGTCCGTCGGGAAAGTCCACTCTTGGGGCGGACGAGCGGGCGACTGACGTCCCGGACGAACGAGAGGTTGTTTGTGGTCATGCGCGGACGTCCGTCCTCTCACCCGCTATTGTGGTGAGTCGACGGACGTCCCACGGCCGAGAGCATTTTTCATTTTTTTTTCAAAACTCTATATATACGGCTGGTTGCACTTCATTTCATTTGCACCACTTGTCATAACGAGTGTCTCTTCTTTCTATCTACATTTCTCGTTTGATCGGTGGATCCAAAAATGGCTAGTGGTAGTGATAGTGGTGCGGGTGGTAGTGGTGGGGATGCTGACGCAAGGCAGTGAATTTTAATTCCATCTGTATTCCTTTCGAAATTATAATTCCGTAATTGCGTATTTGTGAATTTGTGAATTTTTATTATTGTGCTAGGTTATTGGGATGTCCTAGTGTTAGTTCGCTATTGTGCAGTGGGATGTCCTAGTAACGTGGCAGGAGTTATTTTTGGGATGTCCTAATGATAGGCTATTGGGATGTCAACACTATTGTAGATGCTCTAAGTGTCAAAGTTGCATTACATGTCCATTATTTGCATATTTTATCATTTTAGTATTTTTACGTCTTTTGTGAGAAATGTGCAAAATACAACTAAAAAAGGCATAAAAAGGTCAAAATTCGAAAGTTGGAGCAGAAGGCCAACGGGCCACTGGCGCACGCCAGCTGTCGCTGAAAACCAGTCTAGAACGTTCTGACTCTCTCCAGCGGCCCGTTGGGCTCATGCCAGCGGCCGCTGGGCCAGTTCGCGCACAGCTGTCATTGTTCAAACCCATTTTTTCGGCGATTCTGAAGTCCGATCAGGGCGTACTACATACTCCCTCTGTCCCACTTTAGGAGTCACGATTGAGTTCGGCACGGGTATTAAGAAATGTAAAGGAATTTGGTGAAAAAAGATAATGGAATGTGGGTCCTACTTTTTTATATTAGTCTTATAATAAAATGTGAGTGGAAAAAGGTTAGTGGAATGTGGGGCATAATACTATTTATGGAATATTCCAACCGGGACTCCTAAAGTGGGACACCCAAAAATGGTATACCGGGACTCCTAAAGTGGGACGGATGGGGTACTATTCTCTTCTTCTTTGAAAGAGCTTTGTGTTGGTACCTTGATCATCTCAATTGGAGTTTTATGGAAAAGTTATGGCCATTCTACCAAAGTCGCACAAAGCTGTCAATTGCAGAATTTAGGCGGAAATTCAAGGAAGAAAAGAAGAGATTACCTTATGAAGCCAAATCTTTTCCTTAACCTATGGGGAACAAAAATTCCATATTTGCTATTACTTGGAGAAAACTTTTTACCAAGTTTAAATCTTTTTCAATTCTATATATATCCAATAACCTAATTCATAATATTTACCATTCTTGACACACAATTCATAGCTCCCTTTAGGAAGAGTCCAAGGCTCCTCCCTCTCTACTCTGTATTTTAGTTCTTCCACCATTATTGGAGATTGATGCAAGGCAAGAGGAGCATGAAGACTTCAAGATTCAACATTGGGTTTTGTTTGTTTATTTCATGTCCCGTACTTTAATTATTGTTTTAGTTCATCTGTCTATGGATTGCTAAACAATAGAATTTTGAGGTTTGACAGTAATTGACTTTTATGTAGTTCTTTTTATGTTTAATGTTCAGAACTCGTTGCACTTGATTTTTCTTGAGCTTTTGTTCTACTAATTGGCCGTTACCTTGATTACTGCCAATCTCTGATCAGTGATTGCTTTGATTGGTTTATCTTATGTGTTCATACAATAATTATGACATGAGCATTGATGCATGATAGAGAGAAATCATGGTAAAACTTGAATCGGATGAATGTAGAACTAATTAGAATAACTAAAGAGTAAGTGAAATCATTATCCTTGAAATTTCTCTGTTTGCCAGATTCTATCTTATTTGTTTTATGTTTTTACTTTATTTATTTTTGTTTAGTTTTAAAACCCAAAACTCTTGTTTCTCTAGATAGTATATGATGCTTTGTACATGATAGACAATTGCAATTATATTCCCTGAGTTCGATCCCAGTACTGACCTTTAGCTATATTAATTCTGCCTTGTATACTTACAAGTAATTGTAATACTAAAAAATAGTGCATCAATAATCGAATCAACCATTGGGTCCATGGTCTTATAAATAGGAGCCTTGTCATTATTTTTTAATTAATGAAATCATAATTCTCCTCTTATTATTTAATTTGTGTTTATTTTACAAATTGCCGATCTTCGGACTCTGATCACCAGGTAGGAGTAACTTCCTAACATTGTAGCTCTTCCCTGGTTGTATACTAGTTGATCGAACCACGTAATCTTTTCTTTTTCATTTCGTATGTGAACGTGTGATTCTTCATTTTTATGTTGAATTGTAACTGATCTCATTAATTGTACTTTTATTTACATGTAATAATACTGTAAAAATAAAATATTTAGATTCTAGAAATTAAACTACTTCATTTATTCCTTTGTAGTGAGTTGTATTTCTTTTTAATTGTCCTACTATAGCTGAGATATTTCATTTTTTAGCAAAAAATACTTTAATCTCCCTTACTTTACTCTTTCTTCATCTGTCTATATTTTTCTTTTTACTTTATTTTTTTTTTTACTTAACTCATTTAAAATAATTGTTCTTAATTCTCATGCTGAAAAAAAAATGCATGTACTACATAGGAACGGAGGGAGTATAACTTCTAGTTGGGCCTTTTTACTGTTTGAACATGAAATATGCTCTAGTAATTCATTGCTAACATTTACTAATATTTTTACTGTTTCATTATTCTTGGTTATTCCCTATTGATCAAGTACGAATCTTATTTCGATAGTTAATAGAGAAAAAGAAGGCATGACCATAATTAGTTTCCCATTAGCATGCCATTAACTAATCCAATGATTTAATGAGTATATTATGCCTAATGATCGGTGATCAGGCTTAATTGTTGGAGATTTATTCAAATTTTGGGCATCATGTGAAGCATGGTCCCTACAAAATGATAATATTTGTAGGTAAGTGGTAAGTTGGAGTTATCACATCAGTGGTTAGAGAACAGGTTCTCTCATGACAGAGCACATTAGTTATCTAGATTCCATTAATTACTTTACATAGTTTTATATATAGTGTAGCATGCCTCGCCTAGTGGTATCCAATTACACGATTTGTGGGGGCTACTTTGAACTAAAGCAAAATTAAATCTAGATCATAGCCATACCATATATACTATAGCATATTTTCATTTCATTCTAATACTCCCTTTATTTTATTAAAAATGAAACGTTTTTCTTTTTAAATTGTTCCATTAAAAATAAAATATTTTTAAAAATAGAAATAACACTATCGTTTTTATTTTTATATTTCTCTTACTTTACTCTCTATTCATTAATTCACAAAAAAGACTGTATAAAATTCTATACTGAAAATTAAATATTTTATATTTATTGGAACGAAGTCTTTTAATGTTGAAATGACTGTTGATACTATCGTTGAAAATTAGCTAATAAATGATCGCCATCAATATAAATCACGAAAATTATCTAAATCAAAACCTACCATGAAACAATATCAATCACATAGACTATGTGCATAAATATGTGAAGGGCTTCTGAGAGCGTAACAAATAATTTTAATAATTATTTAATGTGTATGATCATAGATAGTTTTGATGGAGTTGACTTAATTATAGCTTCTATACTAAAGACAGGTGCTAAAGGTTGCCTAATCACAATTCAAGTAAATGGGATTACATTATATGGGTTTCAAGAATATTATATTAATACTAAAGAATTAAATATGATTCCTCAAGGAATTCATTAGATATATATAATTATCTTCAGTTGATATTTAAATTGAACCAGTGACAACCTTTAGCTTAATAATTGGTGATGATGCCATTCGTAAATCAAGTTTCAATATTTCCCTTCAGTCACAAACCTTATCTCAATGGGGTTGAAACAAAGAAAACTATTTTTATACAAGAGTGCGTTTGTCAATCAAAATTTGGCACGATACTGGGGATAGGTGTGGAAAGAAAATTATGCAATCAACCAACTTTAATAGTCATTGGTTAATTAGCAATTATAAATGGTAAAAAACAAGTTTAATCATGAAAGCTATTCTGATGTCTTCCACGCTCAAAATTTGAATTTCTTCCCTCTAGTTTTTATATTCCATAGTCAGAACAAGAATTAAGTTGGACGCAATATATATTATCTGTGGGCTTGGTATATACGTATTTCATTAAGATTTTTCTATATTTGTATTACGACAGCAATCTTTAAAAAGCAATGATTTTCATTTTGTTCGAGTGTGACAGGTAGGCATGTAAATTCGGGTAATCGCGGGTACCTAAACCTGAAAATTCGGGTATTCGAATTCGAAATTTCAAAAATGTCATACCCAATACCCGACCCGTATGTGAATTCGGATACCCTAATACCTGATGCGGGTACCCGATTAGTTAGGTTCGGTTACCCATAAACCCGAAATTAGTATTTCAAATTTATTCTTTTATATAAATTATATTATGATAAGAATAGAAATTATTAAAAATAACACAATAATACAATTTATTGATTATTATTAAAAGTCGAAACTTCAATTCTATTGCTTTAGCTTTCTCTAGATTATGATTCTATGACTATATATATATATATATATATATATGTACTCCCTCCGTCGCATAGAAATAGGCTACTTGGGATTGACATGAATTTTAATGCATAATTAGTAAAGTAAGAGAGGAGAAAAAGTAGTTGAAATTATGTAGTGAATGGTGGACCCATAAAAAAATAAAGTAAAGAGAAGGAGAAAAATGTTGTCATAATTGGATATGAGCTATCTGTATGGGACAGACGAAAAATGAAATATGGCATATTTCTATTTTACCGAGGGAGTATATAATAGACATTAGACAAATAGACACTACTTAATTTTAAAATAAATTTTTTTTGGCATAAATCTACATGTGATTAAATAAATTTACTCTACACTTACCTTACGGGCCATATGCTCTATACTAAATAAAAATATTTATCACAAATACATAATTAATCGGGTTTAATCGGATATTAGTCGGGTACCCTAATTCGGGTTTTGGGTACCCTAAATCCGAAAAATCCTAACATAAACTACCCAAATCTGTACCCGAACCCATAATTTCGGGTTTCGGGTACCCAAAACCCGTCGGGTATTGGGTCGGGATCGGATATATCCGAAACCGGCGGACTAAATTTGCAGGCCTAGTGACAGGTGAGTATTTATTAATTGATTAAAATTTAGTGCAAACTGCCAAATTAAATTGTAAATCTGGAAATTTGAAATTTTCGCAAACTACTCTTTCAAGTAAAAAATGCGATGATGCGGTAGCAAATTTTAAAATATGACATCTGCCACATAAACATATGATATTGTAATGAAGTGAGTTAACAATCCTAATACAATCATAACATTTTCATATGTCTGAAATCAAAGGTCACGTTATCGCGTATTTCGCCAAAAAATGAGATAGATGTGATCATCGTGATATTTGCAAACTTCGAGACTTAAATTTGCAATCTTCGAGATTTAGACCATTTCTAATCATACACTAAAAATGAGTTTTGGTGTAGAAATTTTCTTCAACCATACACAAAATTCAAATTCATTTTTGGTGTTTTTTGTGAAACAACACAATATTTGTTGTTACTGCAAAAATTTTGTGAGACAAAATCTCAAAAATAGTGTAAATCTTAAATTTGACGTAAATAGTTTAAGTAAAATTATTTTTTAGTTTAACATATACTACTCAAAAATGGATTTGAGTTTGGTGTTAATGATTGGAGATGGACTTATAATTATGGTATAAGAAAATTGGGACAGGCCTAAACTAAATATATTTTACAATTTATCCTAAAATTAATTAGACTTACACAACCCGCATGTGATTTCGGGTACCCTAATACCCGATGCGGGGCACCTAACCCGACTAACTGGGTATACCCGCAAACTTGAATTTTTTTTTCATTATCTTCTATTTATATAAAATATTGTGATAGGTATAAAAATTATGAAAATTAACAAATATTTATGGTTCAAACTCCCACTTTAGTACTTTAATTTTCTAAAAAAATTTCAATATTGACCATATATATACAGTGTATACTACTACTAGTAGACACTACGTAGTTTTCAAATAAAGTAGTTCAGTCTTTCATATTATTTGTAATGATGTAGTATTGGTTAATTAGACGACATGAAATTGAAAACAATGCAAGCTTCCACTGTTACTCGTTAAAAAAATAACATGCAATCTTTCGTTAAAAGAATAACAAGCAATCTTTAGTTAAAAGAATAACATGCAAACATGAAAGATGGCGAAATACTACCCACTATAACACACTTTGTCAAGTGTCAACTACTTTTTTCTTATATTTCTTAAAATCCGTGTTCGATTAAAATGTGATTAAATTTAAGGAACAGAAGGAGTAGATAAAAACAATTTATTTTACAATTCAAATAGATGAATGAGAATAATTCATCAATTGTTCTATCTATTTTGTGATATTATATCTTAATCATACTCCTACATAGTTGGATGAGATTAAGTTTTTTTACAAATCAAATTATTAAAATAATTAAATCATTGATATATCTCTTTTATAATATTATAATTTAAATATGTTAATTTGTTATTTAAAATCAAATATTAAAGTCATTATGATTTCTTTTAACAACCAAATACTTAGATAACAATAGTTTACTAATTGATCTATCTATTTCATTGTGTACCCATATAAAAAATTTATTTAATAAACTATTAAAGTCATTAGAATTTATTTTACAAGCAAAATAGATGGACGAAAATAATTCATTGATTGATTGATCTATTTTGGTGAAATTAGATCTTAAGCCCATTAAATTATTCTCATCAAATTGTTTAAACTGTATTCCTTTCGTCCTATATTTGGAGTCATATTTGGTATGGATATAGATATGAGTTTAAGAAATGTAAAGAATAATAGATTCTAAAAGTTAATGGAATATGAGCTCCATTTTTTTATACTATTGGTCTTATAGTAAAATGTGAGTGAAATGAGTTAGTATAATATGAGACCTACTTATCATTTATGATAAAAGTGAAATATGACTTTATTGTTGAAAGAAATGGAGTAGTAGAAATTCAGACTTTGGAGGGTAGTGCAATATATGGAGCCAAATTTAGAAATATATAAAACTTAAATAAGTTGATATTGAACCAATAACTATGAATAAATCGATTTTTTTGTTAAATTAATTTATATCTATATAATGTGACCTCGCGTATTTACTAAAAAAACTAGGTGCGACCACCTCGTCCTCGACAAGTTGACCCTTTCGATTTGGGGTCAAGATTTTTGGGATCGAAACCTTAGGCGAATCCGTAACCTTCAAAACCTTATCCTAAATCGCATAATTAAGGATTAAGCAATCAAAATAGGGGGTTTTACGTGATAAGTGGTGGGAAAATGACATTGCTAGTGGTGGGGGTACAATATATTACCACTACTCACACTATCTTTCGGCGCCAAAATTTTGCTTTGAATCGAAGTTAATTCACTTCATGATTTTATTTAATTTGGTCGGATATTGTAGAGGTTTTTGCATCGGTACGAGGTGTGCTTTAATTTTCTCTCAATCATTTTCTCCTTTATCTTTTATCAAAGCGTTTAAAAAAAAAAAAGTAGAGTTCCAAAGTTATCAAATACTTACTACTATAAAAAGACTAAAATTTAATGGCTGATCACCTGAAAAAAAAATCATTAATGGCTGATGATGGTGATTATATATTTTATCAATTTTAGGTATGTATTGGTCTTTTTGCGGGCGCTATATCATTTGATGAGTGAATGTTTGGCGAAAATTGAGAATATATCTTCAAATAGTACAACAATTTTTTAGATATAAATCTTTATGTAGATTATTGAATAATAGTACGTCCCACTTTCTTATTCATTAGTATGTGTACTAATATTCTTCTTCCCTCTTCATATTCTATAGCACAATATAAGCCTAATTATCATACATACCTAAAATATAGTGTTTGTAACGATCCGCCCATCTAGGGTATAGTAAATGCGGCGATTGTTAACTAGTCGGACTTAAATACATCAAAGATCATAGGCTAGGGTTCCATTTAAAAAGGGATTTAACCAAAGCATTTAATGAACAATTAAGTAGAAGAAGAATAATGCCTTAGCAAAGAAATCAAACAAAAGGCTATCGCAATAAATGCTTATCAAAGATTCAAAAATATTCTCAACTGTTCCATATCCAAAATATTCCCACAAAATAAAAGAGTTTAAACCCAACCAATAGATCACAAGTTTTCATAATATAGCGGAAGCGATCAAGAGAGAAGTGAAGCTATGTATGGAGACACAACGACACTTAAAGTTCCAACAGATCATCTTATTATTTCCTACTCAACACCGCCGCCCGCTCGCCACCGCTCAACCTGCACATAGGGAAAACACATGCAGGGCTGAATACTTATAATCATACTCAGTGGACTCATTGCCGAAAACAGTTTTATCAACAGTAGTAATTATCATGCCATTTTCAAGTGTCCATCAGGGTTTTAACTTTAGAAAGACCCGAGGCACCAAAATATATTCTTTATCAAATATCACGGTCGCGCAACCATTTTTCTCATCGACGTTTACCATATCCTCATTCTACATGACAAGGAATGCGACCGCAATCCAGGTCACTAGACCGGCCAACCCGTACGCTGACACTCGGTCTAACATTGGTGTACACTAACCCAAGTAGAGTTTGCGGCTCTACAAGGATCCGAATTCGATTAAATCAATAGTGGCATAACCACGAGGGATAGGCACGACAAAACAAATCAAGGCATGATAACACATATTTCATTCTCATCAATATCAGTTTAGGACAATGTCCTTATTTTAAAAGAAAACCCACCTCGTCGGCTTAGCTCGAGAGTATTCTCTTCTCCTCGTTTATCACGCTGAGAGCGCGAAGTATCACCTTTAAATTAGGCGTATCACAAATCAGTTTCAATCATTGATCTCAAATCATGCATGTCTCCCATATTTCCCTTTTTCCCATCGATTATTTTCAAAACCATCAATCAAAATCAAAGTATGATTATCATATCATTTTTATTCAAATAACAACTCCAAATTCACCATTAAATCGTGTCACGCATGAGTGTTCTACACACACAACACACGCACACGCACACCACACATGTGCACACGCAAGCCGAGGCGTGCGCGCACACACACA
The DNA here is from genome assembly GCF_029641045.1 of Salvia hispanica. Lineage (NCBI taxonomy): Eukaryota > Viridiplantae > Streptophyta > Magnoliopsida > Lamiales > Lamiaceae > Salvia > Salvia hispanica. Next base: position 22,461,688 of record NC_142692.1, read on the forward strand.
CATGGCCACACACACACGGCCACATACACACACACACACATCCATACATCCCAAATTCATCAATTTAATTCCCCTACTCTCAATCTAAATGCATGTGGACTCAAGAACACCGATTGATCGGTAGAAGAAGAAAAGATCAAAATTAAAGTACCTTTTCCAAAAGAACAATCGGTAGAAACAAATTATAGCCTTGATTATACAATAAACTCTTGGATTTCAACTTGGATTCTTCTCAATTGATGAAGAATTCTTGAAGAAAAGATGAAGAAAATTTAGAGAGAGTGGGGAGAGAGATTTTCGAAATTATGGGGGAGTGGGGCGCCGGTTTTGTGAATGCTAGGGTTTAGGATCTTTCATGTATTTATAGAGTTAAGAATAATATCCCACAAATAAATAAATAAAAATATTTGGGAGAGATAATAGGGGAAGTGGCGTTAATTAGGTTGAGAAGAATGGGGAATTCGAAATTCCTAGGCTATTTAATTAGCCTATGATTTAATTTGAATATTTCACGGAGCAAGAATAAATAATTAAATCTCCCCAATATATATCAAAAGTGGCGTGTAGTTTCATTCTCAAAAGGGATTTAATATAAATCCTAATTAAATTAGGATATGGCAATATCTTCTTAGATATGGCAAGATATGGTAGGATATTCTAGCATATTTATATTTATTCATGGAATATAATAAATAAGAGATCAAATAGTATAATAAATAATTTCTCCCTCCCTTCTAGATGAGATTTTTGAAAATCTCATGGATATCAAAGGTGGTGTTTTCGAAAATTCCATGATGGAATTAACGTATAATTGGACTTTAGATTTAATTTGGATAATCATCCCAAACAAATAATTAAATCCAAGAAAAATAGGATTTCTTCTCCAAATAAAAATAGGAGAGACCGAAAATTCCACATGTTTAAATAATGCCCCTATTTAATTCTCACTCATCCCTTAGGAAAATAATTCACCACAATTATATTACTCTGCATCAAATATTCACCAATCAATCATTTCTTCACTTTCACTTCATTTTCTCTACGCACTGACCTTTCAACGGCCACGTCATATTTTCCACATCTTTGACTATTCAATAGCCACGTCATAATTTCAACAAGTTGACTATTCAACTCAATCTCAATTCTCATACGCAATTAGGTCACAAAGACACCATGCAATTAATTACTCATTAAATAATCCACATATCATAGCATTTAAGGCATTTAATGCAAAAATTTTATAACCCGAAAATTAGGGTTTGAAAAAGTGGGGCGTTACGGTGTTTGTATTGTTCCATTAAGAAAGTATTAGTAGAAATCATAACTGTTTTGTGGTCTACACTTCGAGTGCGTACTATATGTTCATATATTGCATAAGAATAATGCTAAGTGCTTACATTTAAGTAAGTGTGCAATCAATGTGTATGCACTTTTTTAAAAGGATAAATGAATTTAAATTTAAAGGTCATGTTCGAATTTGAAATCTTTGACTTCTGCATTAGTTTCTCTATTACTTGGCTAATTCAGATACACACATTGTATGCACTCTGTGTATTTGGGTTGCAGAAATTAAGCATATAATATGTACTCTGTGCGCATATGTTACAAAAAAATAAGTTGAATTGATTGTTAAATGAAATAAAATAAAAAACAATAAATTAGAATGAAAAATATAATGTAAGTAAAGTGCTTATTTATACTCACAATGCCAAACTTGCACCATAATCATATTGAGTCTCAAAATCACTTATTAAAGTGCAAAAATTATATTACACCGTCAGTCCCAACATGACACAATTCTTTTTCGCATGTTTTTCGGAAAAATAAATAAATAATTGAAGTGGGAAGAAAGTCAACTAAGAGAGAAAATAATATAGAGAGTTTCTTCTATATTATTCTCTCTCTTATTTCACTTTCTTTTCGCTTTAACTATTTTTTTATATCATTTTTGCAGAATAAGTACGAAAAAGAAATGTGTCATCTTAGCTAGAACATAGAGAGTACAATTTAATTCATATAATTTTCACTATGTCTATGCAGATTAACCTCTTGGTGTTGTAAGTTTCACCATGAATCATGATGACCCTCTTTAAGATATGTCAATTTTGAAAAGCTATGAAATCCTTGATTTATTTCGTATATAGTTGAATTACTTATAAATTAATCCTTTTGAGGTTACTAAATTGTTATTGTCACTCTATAGTTAGAGTGCATAACATCAGGTTCAAATGACATGCACTTATTTGAACAGATAAACTAAGTTTTTAAAAGAAATTATATGGCACTGTTATTAAATAGCCTTTTGAAAAGAGATTGTGTTGTATCATAAGCACTTTGGCATATGAAATGCCAAACATTTCTAATGGAAAACTTAGCCTTCATTCTATATCATTTTCTGGATGGCCTAACTTCCATTCCGAATCTATCCTAATGACTAAAACTATCTCCATTCGGAAAACTATATAATGACTCAATTCCTATTCTAGGATTTCTGTTTGAAATACAAAAACTCTCTGTAAATAAATATAAAAGCAACAAATATGGAGGAACAAGAGAGATAACAGAGAACACAAATCTTATTACTCTGTAAATTTGAAGATGAATAAAATAACAAAAATTACAAGATATTTAAAGGCAAAAGAAAACCTCTACTATCTCAACTTATTGAAAATTAAGTCTCCTAAATAGGGATGTCAATTGGGCTAACCCGCTCGGGTTCGGGCCAATCCACTCGGATTGTCGGGCTATTTGGGTGCGGGTTATTCGGGCTGTGGATTTTTCGGATTTTACATTTTTGGTCCTAACCCTAACTCTTCGGGTTTCGAGCTAACCCACGGGCTATTCGGGTCAGAAGTGATCTTATTTGTTACTTTCTATCCAATTCAATATTCTAACTTGTAAAAAAAACAGATTGTCGTAAAGTGAAGTATTATCAAAATGATCAAGAGAAGGAAAATAATAGCTATTGAAAGTTGAAACAAAATACATAAACATATCACTCAATTAGTAGCACGTGTGAATCTGAATACAATTAAATGACAACTAAATGGAAATCATGCATTTCAAAAGGAGTTAAATAACGTTCTTAATTATTTACCCGAAAAATAAATTCTAAGAAGTTAAAAAATATAGTATAGATAATAGTATGTCAAATAATAAATTCTATGGAGTTTCATGTGATTATATGAGTACATATTACGATATTATTACAGTCTATATTTCATTTAACCCTAACTTTTAATTTGAGAAAGAAGACATAATTACCATATATAGGTTCATATGCCATATATATTTCATATATATAAGTATATAAACCCAAAATTTGATAATATTTTTTTTAAATGCTCAACCCATGGGCTAACCCACAACCCACCCGGGCCAACCCGCATAATCCGCCGACCCAAACGGGTAAGCCCGTGTAGCCCGGTTATGTATTTGGGTTACAATTTTCCGGCCCTAACCCTATGATTTTACCGGGTTATTTGGGTCGGCCCGCGGGTTTCGGACTAGATTGACATCCCTACTCCTAAATACCACCAAATTAGGAAACGGAAAACTTAAATAAAATGGAAGAAACTTTGACCTCTCCTAAATACCACTAAATATTGTAACTGAAGACATAAATAAAATGGAACAAAAGTTTGACCATTCCAACGGTAAGTTTCACTATTTTTCAACACTCCCCCTTAGTGAAAACTTACTGTCAACAACACCAAGAGCAGCTCGAAATTGTTCAAGTTTAGCTCTGCCAAGTGCCTTTGTAAATATGTCAGCAACTTGATCTTCACTTCTTATCTTCTGCAAATCGATCTCTTGATTCAAAACCTTTTCTCGAACAAAATGGTGATGCACTTCGATGTGTTCTGTTCAAGCATAGAACACTGGATTTTCAGCAAGCTTAATAGCACTTTCGTTATCACAACGAATCTAAACTGAATACTTCAAGTCACAAAAAATTTCTTGGACGAGCCTCTTGAGCCAAACATACTCTTGAATAGCCATTGAAGTTGCCACATATTCAGCCTCACAACTTGAGAGGGCAACTGTGTTTTGCTTTTTGCTGCACCACGAGATTGCTGCTGATCCCGTATCGAAACAATAGCCCGTTGTTGAGCGTCTATCATTTATATCACCGGCCCAATCCGCATCTATAAAACCACTCAATGAGAATAAAGTTCCCTGCTTATAATGCCATCAGAAATGCAGAGTATTCTTGATGTAGCAAAGAATTCGCTTTGCTGCAACCAAATTAGGCTCTCGTGGCTTTCCCATAAACTGAGATATGACTCCAACAGAGAAAGAAATGCCAGGCGTTGTGATAGATAAATAGAATAGACTACCAACAAGTTGACGAAAAAGTGTTGCATCCGCTAGCAGCTTTCCTTCATCTTTAGCTAACTTCAAGTATGACTCCATAGGAGTAGTCATTGGTTTTGAATCCTGCATACGAAAACGATCTAATAAGTTTGAAGCATATCCTCGTTGCGAGACAAAATATCCATCTGACTTTGTTACTTCTAGGCCAAGAAAACAATTAACTTCTCCCAAACTTTTCATATCAAAACGAACAGACAAGGCCTCTTGAAGACGAATAATTTCAGCATCATCATTAATCGTAATAATCATATCATCCACGTAGAGAAGAACCATTATACAAGATGAAGATGTTTTCTTGATAAATAAACTGAAATCAGTTTTAGAAGAGTTATAACCACAAAATTTAAGATATTGAGCAATTTTACCATACCAAGCACGCGAAGCTTGCTTGAGACCGTACAATGACTTCTTAAGATGACACACATAGTCTGGAAACTCTTCCGAAACGAATCCATCTGGTTGTTCCATAAAGATATCTCTATCCAAGTCTCCGTAGAGAAATGCATTCTTCACATCTAGTTGCCAAAGCCTCCATCCTTTACAAGCAGCCAACGAAATAATGGTTCGATTTGTTGCCATTTTAGCAACGGAGCTGAAAGTCTGATCATAATCCAGACCATATTCTTGAGAAAAACCACGAGCAACGAGACGAGCTTTATAACGATCAATTGTTCCATCAATCTTTTTCTTCAATTTGAAAACCCATTTACAAGTAATAGGTTGAATATCTTTTGGCCTCTTAACAAGTTCTCATGCGTATTTCTTGATTAGAGCCAAAATTTCCTCTTTCATTGTTGTGACCCATTTAGGATCGCCTTTAGCATCATCATAAGACTTTGGTTCATCATCGCATGACTCTCCCATTAGAAATGCATAAATCACTGATGCAAGATTTACCTCCACATCATAGTCAGCTAAATGAGCAGGCGGTCTTCTTTGTCTGTTAGACCTTCGAGTTCCAGCTTCTGTCGTCTCATTTTGCTGAAAATTCTCTTCAGGAGAAGTAGCAACACTCCTGCTTTCACTTGATTCAGTATCATCAAGAATAGGCAAAAGATCAGTTGTGACACTACTGTCATTTGCATCAATTTGATCAGATGAAATTTCATCAAACACCACATCACGAGAGACAACAACTTTCTTCGTTTCCGGATCCATACATCTCCATCCTTTCCTATGAGTGTCATAGCCAACAAAAATGCAACGCTTTGCCTTCGGATCAAGCTTAGTCCTATTAGACTTTGAGACATGGACGTAGCAAATCGAACCAAAAACTCGAAATAGACTCACATTCAGCATATGATGGTATAATAACTCATATGGACATGATTCCGTACCTGGCCACGAAGGTAAGCGGTTCACGACAAAGCTTGCTGATTGAATTGCTGCTGCCCACGACTCTCTTGGGAGGTTCTTTGCATGTATCCATGACAAGCAAATGGATGTAAGATGTGCCAATTTACGCTCAGTGAAGCTCTCACGGTCTTGCGAGTGTGTGTGTGTTAATAATGTGTGCACAGAAAGGAATAACAAGTCTCCTAGGTCCAGCGAATCCACTAGATCACAAGGTCTAGGAACTCACGGATCGTTGGAAGACCTCGGTCGTCGGACACACAGAATATCGCTTCAAAAACCCTCAACCACTTATACTAAAATTAGCACAGGGAAGTAGGGATCGATCCACAGAGATGGGTGCGTAATTAAGCATGCTCAAAGATTCGGGACTATTTTTGGGTTGGCTGCTGCCACGCATTTTTTTTTTGTTGAGGAAATTAAACTAACTTGAGTGAAATCTGCTACGCTAACAGCTAGATCTAGGCAGAACAGAAATCATGCATGTAAACTGAGACATTCACTAGATCTAAGAAACTATTTCTAAATTACCTAGACCTGGGAAATAAACTGACGGTGGGGACCATTTGCTGAAAAGGTAAAGTACGGACGAAAAGCTGGAAAACAACAAACTAAAGTACTAACTAACAGCGACATCATCTTCTTCAATCGATTTGCATAAAATTCAGTAAAAACAGAGATGGAACGTAAATCGGAAACGAAGCAGGCTGGACTTAAAGCAATTTAACGAAGAACAATTAAAACTAAGCAGATCTACGGCTACTAGACAGAGTAAATTGAAAAGAGAGCAAAAGAGTTTGAAATCCATGCACAACTTGATTCCCCTGTTCAGATCCAACCTCGGATGCTAAATCCACTCCGGATCCAAGCATCCGACACAAACTCCGACCAAAAGTATATCCATAGCTTCAGATTCAACAAACAACCACCGATCAACAACAACAATTCAGATCCACCACGTCTTCCCCAGATCAAGCACAGAATTATCCAAAACAGAGATTAACATTTAACTGCCGAAATAAAACTTCAAACAAACAGAATCATAAATCAACACAAGATAACACCAACATGGCATAAACCAAATGCATAGTTAACCGAATAATAGCAACAACCAAGTCGACTTCCAAAATAATGAAGTTCGACGGAATAAAAGTGCGAAAACCGAATTAAAAGCAGATTGTTTCTTCGCCCTCCGAGAGGACGGTGTTACACTGACTTCGCCGAAGATGAACCCCTTAGAAACCCTAAACTATCCCAAATTCTCATTTTCCAAGTGTGTGTGTGAGTGTGTGAGCTAAGAGAAAAAATCATATATATCGCGTGTGCTGCGTGCTCCCTTATTTATAGGCGTTGAAGTGGATCCAGCGAGGTATGAATAGTCTTTGTTGCCCTCAGCTATTGACTTCCTTCTTCTAGCCATTCTTTTCCCTTCAGTTCTGCTCATTTTCCTTCATTTTCCTTTACTAGTCCATTTCCTCCAGCTCCTCCTGGATCTAGCGTCTCCTTCACACACCTGGCTTAAAAATTGCGTTAGACCCAGCAAAATAAAGTGTTTTCTCACCACATAACCAATGTATGAAATTAGCCTTATCAAACTGCTCACACTTAAACCATACTTGTCCTCAAGTATAAAGATAAGAAAAAGAATAAGGCGAATTTCAAAGCACGGTTATCCCCTGACCGACTCCTTAGACTCTAAACAGACTCCTAGACCTAGACACAACTAATGCACAGATAACAAACAATAAAAAATAAAAATACATAGACACATATGCATGAACTAGCTTCAACTTTTAGGCAACCGTCCCCACAAGATCAAGGTCAATTCAATAGGCTGCACTTCTCCAAATTGGCCCTTCCCTTCTTCTACCTAATCAATCTGACAGTTCGTCAAGATAGCCTTTTACTTTCCCAATTGTTGGATTCACTCGATCACTCATTCCTCACCAGGGATGTTAGGATCGATTCTCTCATAAGTTATTGCCATACCACTGAAGCGTCGGGTTATGAGAGATTTCTCCTTTTATACTTCTTTCTCCCCTTTTTTTTTACTGGGTCAGGTTACTATTGTTCCCTGCCCTTAGACATATTCCCTCTGGACTTCGTCCAGCTTATACCTCCTTTTTATTTTTTTCTTTTTTCAGCATTTTTTTTCTCTGGACTTCGTCCAGCTTATAACTCATTTACCTGGATTTCGTCCAGCTTATACCTTCATAACCCAATTCGCCTCTTTTTTTCTCCGTCATGACTCTTTTCCCTAAGCATTCAGTGGTGGCCCCTTTACATGTGTTAGCTCAAAGTTATTTAAGGCTTATAACTCACTCTTATAGTGGGGCTTCACAACTAAGTAAGCTAAGACATCCTCTATCGTTCTCACTTCGTCCAGATTGACTTGGCTTATTAAAGGAAAAGACTTCTAAGTTGAAATACATCCTATCTTCAATTACTTTCACTAAGGAGATCATGCCATATTATATTCACCAGCTCATGCGACGCAAACAAAACCTAGACTTAACGACTTAACGGTAGAAGCTTTACTCTTGGATTTTGAGAAAGGGAGTTGATGTGATTTTCCGTATTGGCAGCCGGAACAAACCACATTTGGATAAATTTTCTTGAACACAGGAATACCTTCAAGAAGCTTCTTCTCAGAAATTTTCTTCAATAACTGAAAACCAACATGGCCTAATCGAGCATGCCAAAGTGTGGCACTATCATATTGACTTGTTTTCTCAGTATAAGCTTCATTTGCAGACAATACATAGAGTGAATCTTTTCTCTTTCCGGTAAATATGACATCAGCATCAAGGTGTTTTATTTTGGAAATAATTTTTACATCATTTAGACCAAAAAGAACATACCTCCCAGAATCCGCAATTTGAGAAACCGATGCAAGATTCTTCTTCAAGCCTAGAACATGATAGACATCCTCAAGACATACATCCTTTTCAACGCAAAATTGGCCTTCATTTACTACAGGGTGTAGCGAATTATCCGCAGTCACAATAACCTTCTTTTGATTGTTGTGGCGAACGCACGAGAGTAACGAATCATTCCCAGTTGCATGGTGAGATAATCCCGAATCAACGATCCATTCATAATTGTAATCCATGGAGGTATTAACACTTGTATCAGCATCTGCAACTGGATTTGGAGCCTTAGCTTGGCAGATATCAGCATTCATAATTGTGATCCCATTTTAGTTGTTCATGCTCATCGTTTTCATAAGCCACATTTGCTCCTTCTTTAGTAAGATCTGTGCGGCAATTGCGTCGAATATGGTTAGCTTTCCCACATCGTTCACACTTCACCTTCACTCGACAATTGCGCTTGATATGTCCAAGCTTTCCACATCTATAACATTCTGGAGAAGATTTCTTTGAATATCCTTCACCTTTGGAATAATTACCACCAGTTGATGGAGATTTTGATGTAAACCTGCTCTTTCCTTTGTCTTTTGCATAGAGAACCTCTTCGACACGAGACGAAGACTGGTTGTTACCACCAATTATTTGCTTTACCAATGCTTCTTGGTTAGATAGCAAATTTTCCAACTCTATGATATAAGGTTGATTTACCCACCCTTGTATTGAAGAGATAAATGGCATAAACTCTTCACGTAATCCTCGAATAAGATAGCGTCGCAATCGAGCTTCATTGACAGCTCCCTCTACATCCAATTTTGAAATTTCAGAACATAAGCTTTTGACTTTCAGAAAATACTCTGAAATCGTTAGCTTATTCTGAATGATCCAGAACCTGGAGCCTCATCGTGTTCTTTTGATCGAACAATCTTTCAAGTGTGTCCCACACTTCTTTGGGCGATTGCACAATACGAACATGCTCAATGTAATCCTTGTTGATCGACGTTCGCAAAGCAAATAAAGCTTTGCCGTACTTAATCTTCCACTTTCTCCTCGCTTCTCCATTTTGTAGTGTATCTTCCGGTAGTTCATCTTCACCAGATATAAGATCCCACAAATCATGTCCTTGTAGGTAAGCTTCCATACATAACTTCCAATAACTGTAGTTGTTGGCAACAAGCTTTTCTACAAAGGTACTGCTTCCACCATTCATCTTTCTTAGAGTAATAATATCAAATACTCCCTCTGTCCGCGATTAGGAGTCCCGGTCACTTTTGCACACCCGTTTTATAAAAATAATTAAAAATAGTTAAAGTGGAGAAATGGTAAAGTAAGAGAGAGAATAATGTTGACAAGAGTCTTCACAACATTATTCTCTTTTTTACTTTACTATTTCTCTACTTTAACTATTTTTTTATCATTTTTATAAAATGAGTGCTCAAAAGTGATCGGGACTCCTAATCGCGGACGGAGGGAGTACCTGATATGCAACCAGGCTGTGATACCATGTAAAGAAATATAAAAGCAACAAATATGGAGGAACAAGAGAGATAACAGAGAACACAAATCTTATTACTTTGTAAATTTGAAGATGAATAAAATAACAAAAATTTCAAGATATTTAAAGGCAAAAGAAAACCTCTACTATCTCAACTTATTGAAAATTAAGTCTCCTAAATACCACCAAATTAGGAAACGGAAAACTTAAATAAAATGGAAGAAACTTTGACCTCTCCTAAATACCACTAAATGTTGTAACTGAAGACATAAATAAAATGGAACAAAAGTTTGACCATTCCAACGGTAAGTTTCACTATTTTTCAACACTCTCAAAGTCCCGATACATGAAGACCTACAATATTAAAGCTTAGATCGTTCTATATGTATCTTTCTAAGCTAGCGACCATGCACCTATTTGACTTAATGTGTTATGGCTGAGTTATGAGAAATTGATCTCCGTCGCACTGTAGTATAGGCGTTACGTTTTAAAAAAATTTATACTCCATCCCACAATAAGAGACACATTTTGCCGTTTCAATCCGTCCCATAATAAGAGTCACATTTCACTTTTACCATAAATGATAAGTAGGTCACACATTCCACTAACTCACTCCACTCACATTTTATTAAAAAATCAATATAAAAAGTGGGCATCATATTCTACTAACTTTTCCAATTCATTATTCTTTATACTATTTCTTAAAACACGTGCTCACACCAAATGTGACTCCTATTCAGAGATGAAAGAAGTAATAAAGGATTTAATAAGCATTGAAAATAGAAAGAGAGTAAAGTAAGAAATGTAATGTAATATAAATAGTAAGACTTTTCTCTACGTATTATCTCTCTTTCTCTTCCCTATATTATTACTGCACTGCCACATCATAAGGACATCTCATTGCACAATAGCGGACATCCCCAAGGACATCCCTGCGGACATCAACAATAATAAAAATTCATAAATCCACAAATATACAACTTACGGAATTAAAATTTCGACGCGAGCCGTATATATAGAGTCAAAAAAATCAAAAATAAAAAATCGGGACGTCCGTCGTGGTACCGCAGCGGACGTCACGACGGACGTCGCCGGAAGGCCGCGGAAGCCTCACATCCGTTGGGGACGTCCACATCCACCTCTCCCGACCCAATGGCGGACGTCCCGCGCGGATGCCCGACACGCCAGTCCGACGTTCGCTGGGACATCCACAATGGCGGATGCTCTTAAGTCAAAAAAATTGTCGTCGAAAAAATTCACAATGATAAAAATCACGATAAAGAAAAAAATCATGTATTCCCATATTAAATTTGAATTGATATCTAATTTCAGTAGCCCTATTTTTATTGGGGGTGGACACACACTTAATTGCTGCATAAAACTTAGAGCATCCATAATGGATGCCCGATCTCACGCCCTATCGCCCGAGATTTGGGCTCAGGAATGATCGGGCATCCATTGCAGGCGTCGGTCACGCCCGAGGACGACCGAGAGTTCGGTCGCGACCGATCCATTGGGCGTGAGATCGGTCGCCCATTGCAGGAGCGCGCCCGAGCCCGAGCTCGATGTTTTCTATTTTTTTTTTATTTTAAATTATTTAACCCTAATTTAAACCACTATAAATATTTCATTTTCTTCACTTATCACACACCAAACCTTTCACTTTCTCTTCTATATTCTCTCAATATCCACACTTTCAACAATGGATACGAGTCAATACCCAAACCCCTATAATGTCGACGACGATATGCCCATGTTTGGAGGAGGCGGCGGCGCCCAGTGGCCCGGCCACGAAGACTACCGTGTTGAGACGCCCGGATCTGTAGGATCCACTTTCGTCTCCGACTCTGAGTTCGATCCGTTCTTCGGCACCAAGGAGGTTGAGGAGATGGAGCCTAGTTGTGGGCAACATCATGTCCCTGCGCGGCCGCCGCCGAAGAAAGGGAAGAAGAAGATGGCGCGGAAAGAAAAGGCGCCATCGGTTCCAGTCACACTCCCACCCAACGAGCCGAACGAGACTACGAGTTGGATGAGTACCTGAAGGTGGCTCAGTGTTGGGTCGATGTATCGGAGGATTCGATATCCTCCAACAACCAGACTTCAGCCAGGATATGGGATCGCGTTGAGGAACGCTACAACGAGGTGAAACCGAAGTGGACGTTCAAGCTGACCAAGGTTCAGCTGCGCAAGTGTTGGGATCGGATCAAGCTCCACGTTAATAACTTCTGCTATATCTACAACAGGAATAGGGACGGAAGGGCTAGCGGTGAGAGCATGGAGGATGTCCTCAACAAGTCGTTGTCCGAGTACCAACGGTAGTTCGGGCAATTCAAGTTGTACAATGTTTGGCTGATCTTGAAGGACAAGGCGAAATTCAACGGAGGGATGCCGGCTGGATCCTCGGCTGCGAAGCGGACGAAGACCACCGCCACTGGCGGTTACACGAGCAATGGCCCATCTCCTGTGGATCTGAACGCTGAGCCGGAAGGGAGTTCCGGCACGCCTACGTCTACTTTTAGATGTCCCATTGGTACCAAGGCTGCCAAAGCCCAGGCCAAAGGGAAGGCGAAGGCGGGCGCGTCTAGATCGGCAGCCCCCCCGCAGGCTGCGCCTCCTCCATCTGCTCAGCTCATGGACAGGGCGATCAAGGAGGTCGGAGGTTATCGCAAGGTGGTTGAGTATAGGTTTATACTTGACTTACTAGACGCTCAAAACAGCCTTCGTCAAGAAACCGATCCGGAAGCCCGATAGAGGACTAAGATTATGATCAAGAATTTGGCCCAGAGGTTGAATTTAGATGACTAGTTTGGTTTTTTCTTTTTTTTAGTATTTTAGTTTTAATGTAGTTTTTTTAGCTAAGTATGATGTAGTTCCACTTTTAAATTAAGTAATGTAGTTTTTTTTTTTTTTTTGCATTTGTGGTGTTTAAAATAATATATTTTGATATTTTATAGTAATTAAAAATAAAATTAAAATACAATGATTTAAAATTGAAATAAAAAGTGGATAAGAGATAGGGCATGCACTAGGGCTCCATCATTGCAGAAATAAGGTATGCTGACGTGGCAACCCCTAGGACTCTCACTAGGACTTCCACTAGGGCATCCACTATGGATGATCTTATAAGTTCAATTTCTTAGAGATAATGTAGTGGGCGAGATTTGGCTTAAATGCACTACTCCACTGTTACTAGTGTAGTACTAAATGATACATCCTCCATTCCAAATGAATTATTTTTCTTTTTAAGAGGTCACGCTAAACCCTAAACCCAAATAATACGTTTCCAAAAATAAAAAGATCACCTTTTCTCTTTCTATCGTACTACTACGAACATTTTCCTTTTTGATGTCACATTTTTCTTTTGCTCATCATCACATCGACATTGTTTAGTCTAAAAAAGATACTCCCTCCGTCTTCCAAATTTTATCACAGTTTGATCGAGCACGAGTTTTAAGATATGTAATGAAATATGACTTGAAAAAGTTGATAGGATATAGATCCTACTTTTAAAGTATTATTTTTATAATAAAATGTGAGTGAGAATAAATTAGTGAAATGTGAGGTCTAATACCAAAAATAGTACTATTAAAAAGTGAAATGTGACAAATTTTGTGGGATGAACAAAAATAAAAAAATGTGAAATTTCATAGGGGAGTATACTAGTATATTAAGAAAATTATACTCACATATGGAAAATCATAAATAAAATAATTTTAATACTCTTAAACATTAGTACTCCATATATTTTAATTTATTTGAAGAAATCTTTATAAGTAGTACTTTAAAATGAATTTGACTGATTATTCAACTTATTCTGTATATCGCTTTAAAGAATCAAACATCAGCAGTATCAAAGACGGAATGAAATCTTTTAAGTATGGCACAATATATTTAATGTAAATCACCTTTTCTCCATAATAAACAGCTCATAGTAATATCGCGTTGCTTACTTGCTTACCATTTAAACCAATCCACCGAGTTCAAATGTGACACTGTCACACTTATTTCACTAACTAAAGTATTAAAAAAACGTCAATAAGTATAATACTCCGTATCTACAAACAATAGAGATATAAATGCAGAAATAAATGAAACATAAGGATAAAAGGAGCAAGTGAATATAAGTGGGGTCGAAATGGTGGATCACATGCGAACCGAGTGAGCGGTGTCAGACACGGACCCCACCACCAGCGGCTGCCCCACCACCATCTTACCTGGCTACAACTCTTTCCAACTGTTTTTCAAACTTTTCTGCCGCCGCGCGTGGCCTCCAATCTCCACCGCCGCGCTTTATTTCCTAGGGTTCCCACTCCTCCACCCCTTATATAACCCACTCCCACTTCCCCCCCTTTTTCTCTCTGAATATTTCCTTGGGCCCCTTTTTCATTTTTCCCACCATCTATAATTAAGCCTTCAACAAGCAGCAACTGCCCACACCGCTCTTCCATATTTATTTCTTTACGACCAAACCTTGATTTTTTTCTCCATATCCAAAATTCGGTATAATGGCGCAACAGCTCGACGATGCTGAGTTCTGGCTTCCCTCCGAGTTTCTAACGGACGATGATTTGCTCATGGACTTCAAGACTGAGAAGAGAGGCGACGCGTTTTGCAACTCGGATCTGAGTTCACCCGGCTCCGAGAGCGACGAAGACGATTTCGCCCCCGGGTTAGCTCGTAAGATAGCTCACACCCCCAATTTCTCCACCGACCACGCTTCCAAGGTTTTTAAATCTCCCACTCATCTTTCTCTATTACTATTTCTTACTGGCTTCAAATTAATTTCCTAATTTTTATTTTCTAGGGCTGGAAGCTGTCCGGGTCGCCGCAATCCACTCTCTGCGGGTTCAAACCCGGGTCAAGCCAGAGCAGTCCGAATAGCGCGTCGAGGGTTTCTTCGCCGCCGGTGCCGAAGGAAAACATTGGCTGGGATTTGCTGTGTGCTGCTGCAGGGGAAGTTCAGAGGATGCGGATGACTGAAGAAACGGCGCCGTTCCACTCCAACAAACCCTTCGCCGCCACCGTCCCTGTCAAAACGCCTCCGGCACCTGCTTACTACCCCAGCCAGGCTCATATCGCTTTCCTCCAGTTGCAGGCGTCTCATGTCAGTCTCTCTTTCTCACGATTTCTACTTTTATTTCGAATTTCCAAACTTAATCTCACAGTTTTGTTTTGTTTACAGTTTCAACGGATGAAGCAGCAGCACATGTTTAAAAATGGCGTGTGGGGCCAGCAACAGCAGGGGAAAGTGGAATACCATCAATTTCAGAACAAAAACGGAAAAATCGACGGAGAATTGGGGATAAATCCACCCCAACGTTTATCGATGGCGTGTTGGCCTACTCTGCAGCAGTCTCAGCAGCAGCAACCCGGTTCAGGAATGAGGGCGGTTTTTCTCGGAGAAACCGGCGCTAAAAAGGAACGAACCGGAACCGGAGTTTTTTTGCCCCGGAGATTTGGAACTGCCCCCGCCGAAAATCGCAATAAACCAGGTCATAATTTGTGAACGATTTAATTATTCAACGTATCCATTTATTATAGTAGAGATCTGAACCATTTTTGTTAATTTTGTGCAGTTTGCTCGACTGTATTGTTACCAGACAGAGTTGTTCACGCATTAAACTTGAATCTGGATGGCGGTTTGAAGGAAAGAAACAACAATGCTCTCTTCTCACAGCAGAGGAGAAGCCCGCCCGCCGCCGCCCCAACGAGGAGTCAAGAACTCAGGCTTCCACAAGAGTGGACATATTAAAGCTTGCATCTTTAATTTTGAAGTGATTTGATTGAATTTTTCCAAGTTTGCTAGGACAAGGAATATGGGTATACTAGTGTTTTTTGTGACAGATGGATTAGTGGCTAGTGTTATAGGATAGTGAATTATTACTTATGATTAAAGGGATTAGCAGGAAATGTTGTTTATTTAATTCTATTTTAGGTTATAAAGCTACACAAGGGAAGAAGAAATAAACTCGTCAGAAGAAGAGAGGGTTTTCTTTTGTTGGGCTCGAGGTACAAGAAAGTTGAAGATGACAGCTTCTTTTGGTTGTTGCTTTTGTTTGAGATTAGAAGATTATGATTAATAATAAAGGAAGGGATGTACCAGTAGGTTATTAATTAATTATTTTAATTATAGTAGTGAATGCCTCTAAAATTGTGGAGGGTTTTTGATCTGTGGAGTTGGAGTTTCGTTTTGGGTGAAACTCCGGCCTGTTTTTTTTTTTTAAATTCTATTGTATTTTTGTTTTAAATTAATGATGGTTTGTTTATTAGTGAATGCCCATTTGCATTTGTTTTGTTTTTGGAATTTCAGTTTTTATTTATGGTCAAAGCATGGGGAGAAGGGAAAGCCTATTGCACAGTACTACAGTAGTGTGTTTGCTTTGCTTTGCATCTTACGGCACATGCTTTGGTTTCTCCTTTTGACTGTCGTTTTAATCTAAAGTCGGTTATCGCTTTACACTAGACTGTTTTTATCAGTTCGAAATTTGAATTGAATGTTTTTTTGTATTGCAAAAGCTCTCGACAATGTGTAGTGGTGCTTGTTTCCAGTTTGTCTATGGGACTATATAATTAAAGTGTCGAGATACTTATTATTTATCTAGGACATGCTTCCGAGGTCGTATTGCACTTTGAATAGATTATTTATACAAGTAAAATTTTCGATATTCGATGACGTTATGTTCATATTTTTCATTGATGTTATTTGTCTTCTGTTAGATATCAAATCTTGAAATCTAACGGTCCAAATTATAGTTTGGAGTTTGCAAAAATATATATAAAGTTTAAATTTGATTATATCTCTACTTATTAATATATTAATTTGAACTCCATCCCTTTGGCTACTTTCTCCTAAATATTATAGTGTTAATATAATTGATTTGATGTGTTGATGAGAATTGTTATGCCCACTCCATGTGCATTTCTTGTGGTCATGTGATATGCCTTATCTCCATCCAACTAATTTGTTGAAAGCAAATTATATCCCAACCCATACAAAAAGATCATCTAATCCTAAATAAGCAATGACTTCTACACGTCCCTTTTTAAAATTTAAATATCGGTGAATATTTGAATCATGATGGAATAAATTGAGGTTGAGAGAGAGAGAGAGTCACGAGATTAAACGGAAATCCGATGGTGATGGAGGAAAGAGTATAATTGTGTGTGACATGATTGACTTAGTGTTGTGCCTCAATATGTATCACTTGCACAACTTGTTTAATTTTGCCGTCCATCAACTTGCTAATTTAATATGCATTACTTGACTTTCTGTACTAAAAATCTCTCCACTTGAAGCTTTTTAAGGAAACACAAGTACACAACCAACGAAATAATTAGATCTAACAGTACTATATCTTCGACTTCGATTTCTGTAATTATTGACTGATTAGTGTGATTCGTTAAGTTTTTTTTTTCAAACTTGTCATTTTATTTGTGGAAGGAGGGAGTAAGTTTTTTTTCAAGTTTAGGTGAGTGAGGTTTTGGAAAATAATCAAAGGCGGAGCTTTCAACCATTGTAATAATCGAGTTAGAACGGCCAACCCCCCAATATTTAGTATTATTTGCTGGTTTTTACGAGCATAATAATCTGACATCTGCCAACATGTAGAGAGAGTGGCTTTGCCTCTATTTTATTACATCCACTAATCAAGTAGTAAGATGTAAGCTTCTCATTTTCAACGGTTGCTTACCAACTATCAGAATCAAAACCAGTATTTTAGGCTGTCACGCAATTATCGATCTTAATTCTTAAGCACTCTTCATATATGTTTTTTTAAAACAAATTTAAAGTTTTTGACCCAGATTTCAAGCTCAAATTGTCATTAAGACGTGCTGTGCTTTATTTTCTTGTCACCATGTTTGTATACAATTATATTAAGGAATAAAATAATTTTGTGCTGATCTTCGAAAAGGATCATTTACTATTATACGATATGAGTTGTATTTAGTTCTAATTTTAGTGTTAGAAACGTTCAAACGCTATCTCACAAATCAAAGGTAAGGACACTTGTATATGAACATCATCACTAACAAAGGCACTCCATCTTCTAGTTGGAGTTAGTTCGAATTTTTATTATATTGGTTTATCTACTTTTTAGTCGATATTTTCGTTAATCTTATGATGTCACACTTCCGAAAAATATTGGATTTAGCACCATATATAATACACCAAACACAATATACAACACAAAACTGTTAAAAATGAGAAATTTTTAGAAAACCACGAAAACATTTTAAACAAATAGTCTATGAATAATTATAGTGTAATTTGTAGAATGCGGTTTTAAAGCGTGATTGGTTAAGTATGACAAATGAAGGGAAAAAATGAGTAAAGTGAAAAAAAGAGAAAAAAAATTGTGAGAAGTTTCTGTTAATAAAAGTAAGATTAGTTATGATAGATAGAACAAGGTAGAAAAATAAAACAACTTTAATGTTATAGTTTAAGAGATGGATTATTAATAATGGTGGGTATAAAGAACTCCAGGCGTTGATTACGGCAAGAAACCGTAGATCTTAAGTCATTGGACATTTGGCCACTGTTCATATAGTGTATGTGATTGAATTATATATTTTTATGATTTACTTGATCGTGCAGTTCCTTCCTTCGTTCCATTATAAGTGACAGTTCCATTATAAGTGACAGATTTATTTTGAGCACGAGATTTATGAAAATGGTATTTACTGAATTAAATATAAAAAGTAAGTAAGATAGAATAAAGTAGTACTCCCTCCGTCCCGGAGTATTAGACTCACTTCTTTTGGGCACATGATTTAAGGAATTGATATTTAAATAGTTAAAGTGGAGAGAGTAAAGTATGAGAGAGGGAAAAAGTAGAGGAGAGAAGAGAGAAAAAAGTAGGTGGAGAATAAAATAAGATAAATACTTTTTGCTAAAAAAGGAAATGAGTCTAATATGTTGGGACATCCCAAAAAGGAAAGTTGGTCTAATACCTTGGGACGAAGGGAGTAAAAAAAGTAAATATATTATTTTTTATTAAAAATAAAAATTAATCATTTATATTTGGATATCAAAAGTAGAAATACTATCAATTATTTGTAGTTTGAGAAGTAAAATAGTTTATACTAGTAAATTTGACTTTGCTTGAATGATTGATTGAGTAGTATATCAAAAAACTAATAAAATTGGAATATGATATTCGTGTTATATAAAGCGGTCATATTGTTTTTAGTCCATCACATAATAATAATCCTTATTCATTTAGAGCATTAACAATGGTTGGCCCTTTCAGAAGGCCCTTTTTTTATTATTTATTTCCACATCATCATTTTATAAAATGGCCTAGCCTATCTCCCCACAATGGAAGGGTCCTCCCAGAGAGCCTATTATTTTCTATTTCATTTTCACATAATCACTATTTTGTTTTAATTTTTTAGCATTTCTATATTTAATATGTTATCAAATTAAATAAATTTAAATACAAAAATATTAATACGCAAATCTTCGTTGTAGTACAATATTGAAAAAAGAATACAACGATATGCAAATTTAAATAAAAATATTAAGGAGTATATATAGTGTATAAATTATGGAATAAAAATAAATATGTGCAAGCGCCGATGTAGGTCCTTCTTTCTACAATGGAAGGTCATCGGCCATCACTCATATACATAAATAGGCCATGGCCGATACATTGGCCAAAAGGGAGAGAGAAGCAATGGCCTTTCTTAGGCCCTTTCCCTGCAATTGTTGGCTGATGGGGCTGATCGAGAAGGCCTCTCCACCGGCCAACCATTGTGAATGCTCTTGTGACAACTTTTTTCTTATTTTTTTTACTTTACTATTTATAGGGCACATTGTCCACTAACTTTTGATATGAATGGTGAATGTAACGGTGACTGGTGAAAAATAAAATATTATATATTTAATGGCGGAATGCATCTAGATTAAAAGGAAAATAATTTTCTTTTGAATTAGTCCCAATTGAGCTTAACACTTAGCTAAACAAGAATTTTGTTGTATGCTTTAGTTCTGAAGATTCTTTGTCCTATGTTAAATATGCAAGGATATGCTTTCAACTAATTAATGTCATTCAAGCAAATCTGATCATATGTCATTCCTATTACAACATTCCAACTCTATTCATATATCTAATCCTATTATATTCTCTATATCTAATCCTATAAATTCCAGATTTTCAAATTTCAAATTTCAAATTTCAAATTTCAAATTTCAAATCTCAAATCTCAAATCTCAAATCAATCGGTCTACAATAGTTTACAAAATTAAATATAACTCAAGCCCGTAGTGGATCTTGCTGATGCAAACATTATCATGGTTTTCAACTTCATAAAATAAAATTATTAATAAGTGCCATCTTAAACAGTATAAAACCAGTGGCATTAAATAAATTTTATTGATATAGTCAGGGATTTGTTTTCAACTATCATCTCCGCGTTTTATGTAAATCATTTCACCTTAATTGAATTCATTTCGCTTCATTTATTGTAAAGGCATCTCATGCTGAGAAATCACAATCTTAATAAACAAACCATGTAATCGAATTGATGAAACTACATTTACAACATACCACCAAAATGCACCATTAGATCTTGGAAATGGATGGCTCATAGACTGCCACGTGGCAAAAGAATTTATTTATAAAAATATGTGTCCAGCGTGAAAGTTATTTTGTATCCTTAATTCATGTATCCAGTAACCGCAGCCCAAGCTTAGGCCCGTTATATCACTCAATTGGGCTTTGATCCTTTACGAAGCCCACTTCCAAACAAAACATATCCAATCGCATGGCCCAAAACAGCCGCAATAAACACACCACCGTTATACGACATCACGGCCAACATCACTAAATACGAAAAACCGGCCCGAACAGCATGGAACCCGGCTGGAAAGAAAACCGCCGCTGCCCGGTTCGAACCCGGTTTGACCAAATTGAGGTTCGACAAAAACTCGGCGAAAATGGCCAGGGCGAACACAAAAACCAGAGACACCGCATACATGCCGGGTTTGTTATCGGGCCAACCCGGAAACAAGAACTGTGCTTCTTTGCCCCAGTAAAAGGCCATGTGAAACGGGTGGTAGCGATGGATGTGGGCGGCCGGCGGCAGTGGCGGTGGGGCGGATTGCATGATGTTATGATGGAGAGGTAGAGGTTTTAGCTCCATACTAAAAGATTAAATGATAAAATATATGGTTTTTGGTGATATGAAATTGGACTTAAATAAGTGATGGGAAACTGCATTGTCTTAAGATTTTATTCTAACTTGTTTGTGAAAAAAGCAAAAGTTGGAACATTTTCTTTTCAGGTATTTTCAGGGAATATTGCATGTTGCTATGCTGCAAGCAATCTTAGCAGCAATGTTCGACCAACATATTCTACAAAAGTAATATTGTGTTTTTAATCATGATGATATTTTGTACTCTCTCCGTTTCCTAAAAAATGAAAACTTGGGAAACGACATAAGTTTTTAATGCAAACTTGATAAAATAAGAGAGGTGAAGAGAAAAAGAGTAAAGGCCCAAAATGGTCCACAACATATGACGATTTTACGATTTTAGTCCAAAACATTATCTTTTGAATTATTTGGTCCAACACAATTGAAAACGGGCCACATTTGGTCCTTTTTGGACGGCGCCGTTTAAAACTAACAGTCAACTACTGTTTAGTTGATTTTGACCGAATTTATTTTCGATTAGAATTTTTTAATTTTTTAAAAATAATATAGTACTCCTATTATTCCAAAAAAACAAATTGAAAGAAGATGATGTCATTTAAAAAAGCTGAAAATAAACTTAACCCTAACAAAAAATTTGGTAAAGGAGAGGGGGCGCCTCCTTCTTCTTCCCCACTCTGCCGTCCGTGCGGCCGTCGTAGCTGCCGTGCGACGACACGTAGAGGCCATCTCCTCCTGCTTTTTTTCTCCACGGCGAACTCACACCTCTCGGCTTGTTTTCCTCCTTCTCTTTCTAAAATCTCACCGCCTTCAAGCTTCTACAATCCCACCAAATGCGGCAGTGTGAATCTGTGCTGATCTATTTTTGTTTTCGTGGAATTTGGTTTCAGTTCGTGTAAATTGGTTGTAGGTTGCGTAGTAGAGCTATGGATGCAATTTAAATTTATTTATGATTAAGTTGAAATTTATAAATACTACTCCTAAATTGTAGTACTAGTTTGATTTACTCATCGTAACTCTATATTGAGAAAAGAGAAATTTTTTTGTTTTGTATTTTTTGCATTTTTTGTAGTTAAAAGTATTTTACATTTAAAATTTTCAGAAAAAAAATTAGGTTATAATTTAGGCTCTAATAAAACATAATTATTAATTTAATTTGGTCTAAATTGACTTAAACAGCCATTGACCGTTAGTTTTAAATGGCACCGTCCAAAAAGGACTAAATTTGGTCCGTTTTCATTTGTGTTGGACCAAATAATTCAAAAGATAATGTTATGGATCAAAATCATAAAATCGTCATATGTCGAGGACCATTTTGGACCTTTACTCAGAGAAAAAATGGGTAAAATAAAAGAGAAGAAGAGAAAAATAATGGAATTAATGTTAATAGATTGTAGGGTCCATTTCCTAAAATGAAGAGTTTATATTTTTACGAAACGGACTATAAAAGAAAGAATTTTTATTTTTAAGAAATTGAGAGAGTATTTTATTTTAGTATCGCATATCTTGTGATAAAGAGTTTTTTTTTTTACTGTTAGTGCAGAAAAGATGCATTACCGAAGAGGATATATGGCGTTGTTTTCATAGAGAAATAGGACAATGATACGGATTTGGTACCTGCTCAACCATTAACAGACCAAGAAGATCATCAGAACCAAGAGGAAGACATCAAGAGTGATGATAATCAAGACACAACCAGACCTCAGCGCACAAGACGCCCACCGGCACGTTTTCTCGACTATGTAGGTCGTTAGTTATATACTCATGTAGTTAGTTAATCAGTTATCTAATGTAATAAGATTAGAGAGTCAAGCGTACTTATAAGCTCCATGTCGGGTTTTCTTTGTTGGTTCTTTCCCGATATGCAAAAGAGAGTCGAACCAACCCTAGGGTCCTTAGATAATATAAATAGGAATCTTGTTATCTTAATTCATTAAGCAATAATAAGAATCCTTAAATATTTTCTAATCTCTCTTAGATTTCAGCAACGATCTGTGATAAGGAGTTTATCCTTATCATCTGGTGCCTTCATTGTCGATCTCATGTCTACAAATCCAAACACCATACCAGTAGTTCCCAACCGGGAACAATTGGGCATGCCTCAAATTGATGATGTTCGCCATGAGCATGACATTCCGACCGTCGCCATTCCTGCCCCAGGTGTTATTTCCAACGGTCAATTGGAGTGGATGATGTCTACAATTGCAAATTTGGAGTCACGTTTGGCGACATCTGATTGTCAAGCCATGGAACACCGTTTTCCGTCGCGTCCTGATTCCGATCCACCGTATGCTGTCCCGATTTCATCATCAGTTCGTGCCTCTAACCTGCAGCAGCAGTTTCAACCGACGGTTACAGAGTGTCAGTTTCAAAATCCAATACTACTTTGATCATATGATGATGCCCGATGCAAATAGACTACACTATGTCGTTCCTTTGTTTGAATCCCCAGCTGCCGAATGGATCAAACATTATTGTTCGAACAATGATTTTATGACTTGGCAGGAGTTCTTAAATGAAGTTCGATATAGATTTGACCCGGATTGTTATGAGAGCTATATTGGTTTGATCGCGAAATTATGTCAAAATGGTACAGTTTCTGTAACGCCCCACTTTTTCAAACCCCAGTTTTCGGGTTATAAAATTTTTGCATTAAATGCCTTAAATGCTATGATATGTGGATTAATTGATGAGTGATTAATTACATGATGTCTTTGTGACCTAATTGCGTATGGGAGTTGAGATTGAGTTGAATAGTCAACTTGTTGATAATATGACGTGGCGTTGAAAAGTCAAAGATGTGGAATATATGACATGGCCGCGGAATGGTCAAAGTCGTGGAAAATGTGAAGTGGAAGTGAAATTCGAATATGTGAATATTTGATGCGGAGTAATATAATTGTGGTGAATTATTTTCCTAAGGGATGAGTGAGAATTAAATAGGAGCATTATTTAATCATGTGGAATTTTCGATCTCTCCTATTTTATATGGAGAAGGAATTATATTTTTTTTCTTGGATTTAATTATTTGTTTGGGATAATTATCCGAATTAAATCCAAATTCCGATTATTCCTTATATTTTATGAATTTTCGAAAATCTCTAAGTTGTTCCTAGAGGGATTTTTCGAAAATCCTTAATTTGGGAGAAGGGAATTTTTATTATATTATTTGATCCCTTATTTATTCTCTTCCATGAATAAATATAAATATGCTAGAATATCTTACCATATCTTGCCAAATCTAAGAAGATCTTGTCATATCCTAATTAAATTAGGATTTGAAATTAAATCCCTTATGAGAGAGGCATAAAAATCGCCTACTTCCTTTTAATTGGAGAGGATTTAATTATTTTATTTTGCTTCGTGATATATTATTCTACTCCGTGAAATATTTGAATTAAATCATAGGCTAATTAAATAGCCTATAATTTTCGAAAATCCCCCTTATTCCTCCCAAAATACACGCCAACTACTATATTCAAATCTTTCCATATCTTCTCAAATCTTTAATTTATTTAATTAGAGATATTATTTTTGGCACTCTATAAATACATGGGAGATCCTAAACCCTAGCAACATAAATCACGCCTCCCCACTCCCAAAATTTTTGAAAATCACTCTCCCACTCTCTCCAAAAATTTCTTCTACTTTCTTCAAGATTTCTTCATCAATTGAGAAGAATCCAAGTTGAAATTCAAGAATTTATTGAAGAATCAAGGCTATAACTTGTTTCTACCGTTCGTTCTTTTGGAAAAGGTATTTTCTATACTAATCTTTCTTCTTCTACCGATCAATCGGTGTTCTTGAGTCCACATGCATTTAGATTGAGTGAAGGGGAATTAAATTGATGAATTTGGGATGCGTGTGATAAGTGTGTGTGTGTGACCGAGTGTGTGTGTGTGCGTGCACGCCTCGGCGTGCGTGCATGTGTGCGGTGTGTGCGTGTGATGTGCGTGGTGAAACACTCATGCGTGACATATTTTGAGGACAAATTTGGAGTTGTTATTTGAATAAAAATGATATGATAATCGTACTTTGATTTCGGATGATGATATTAAAGATTTATCGATGGGAAAAGGGAAAAGGGAAAACGTGGGAACATGCATGATTTTGAATCAATGTTCGAAACTGATTTGTGATACGCCTAATTTAAAGGTGATACTTCGCGCTCTCAGCGTGATAAACGAGGAGAAGAGAATACTTTCGAGCTAAGCCGATAAGGTGGGCTTTCTTTTAAAATTAAGGACATTGTCCTAAACTGATATTGATGAGAATGAGATATGTGTTATCATGCCTTGATTTGTTTTATCGTGCCTATCCCTCGTGGCTATGCCACTATTGATTTAATCGAATTCGGATCCTCGTAGAGCCGCAAACTCTACTTGGGTTAGTGTACACCAATGGAAGACCGAGTGTCAGCGTACGGGTTGGCCGGTCTAGTGACCTGGATTGCGGCCGCATTCCTTGTCATGTAGAATGAGGATATGGTAAACGTCGATGTGAAAAATGGTTGCGCGACCGTGATATTTGATAAAGAATATATTTTGGTGCCTCGGGCCTTTCTAAAGATAAAACCCCGATGGACACTGAAAATGGCATGATAACTATTTTTGTGATAAAACTGTTTTTGGAATGAGTCCACTGAGTATGATTATAGTACTCAGCCCTGCATGTGTTTTCCCTATGTGCAGGTTGAGCGGTGACGAGCGGGCGGCGGTGTTGAGTAAGAAATAATAACATGATCTGTTGAAACTTTAAGTGTCGTTGTGTCTCCATACATAGCTTCACTTCTCTCTTGGTCGCTTCCGCTATATTATGAAAACTTGTGATCTTTTGGTTGGGTTAAATTCTTTTATTTCGTGGGAATATTTTGGATATGAAACAGATGAGATTATTTTGGAACCTTTGCTATTTCGGAGCATTTATTGTGATAGCCTTTTGTTGGATTTCATTGCTAAGACATTATTCTTTTCCCATTTAATTGTTCATTTAATGCTCTGGTAAATTACCTTTAAATGAGACCCTAGCCTATGATCTTTGTTGCATTTAAGTCTTCCTAGATAGCGATCGCCATTATTATTATACCCTAGAATGGCGGGTCGTTACAGTTTCGGAGTATCAACTTGAGTTCGAGCGTTTGCAAAATAAGCTATCGGGTGTTCCGGACTATATTCTCTTACCAATATACATTGCAGGTCTCAAACAACCACTTCAGCGTGAGGTTAAGCTTCACCGGCCTTCTACACTTGTTGCGGCTTTCGCCTTAGCTAAAGAATTATCAGCTTGTCGTTCTGATTTGCTTCCATCCACCTCTGCTTATCAGCGAAAACCGTGGATTCCAAGAGAGTCCCGAACTCCATACACTCCTTCGGCCGGTACAAACACCACAACAGCGCAGTCATCACAAACGCCTCGCCCATCATCTGCACGATATCGTACGAACGATTTGGGGAAACTTCCTGTCGTGCGGCTATCAGGGGCAGAAAAGGCCGATCGCTTGCGTCGTGGGCTATGTTGGTATTGTGATGAAAAATGGGTTCCCAGCCATGTTTGCAAACAAAATTTTCTTGCTTACATGGGAGTTGATGATGGAGATGTTGATGATCCAGAATATGATAGTAGTCTACCCGAGGACAATGTGATTACAGCAGATCTGTCCCATTTGAATGCTATCGACATTCGAAGGCGTGCGAAGTCAATTAATATGGTGGGCACACTCCATGCAACTGCAGTGAATATCCTTGTTGATACCGAAAGCTCCCATGATTTTATACATCCACGCCTCGCCGAAAAGCTAAGTCTTTCGTTGACTAAAATTAAACCTTTTCGTGTTTATGTTGGTAATGGTGAGTCCTTACTTTGTTCTCATGTCAGCAAGGAGACGGTGCTCGATCTACAAGGTCATATTTTCCATGTTGATCTACACATTTTGGCTTTCCACGGTCCCGACATAATTCTAGGCATGGAGTGGTTAGAATCATTGGGTCGTGTCACACACGATTATGTGGCCCGAACCATGGAATTTTACAAAGACGATTCTCTGGTTATTCTACGGGGCGGATTATCTTTACCTCATCAGATTTCTGTCAATGCTTTAGCTACACTTCTGGATTTATTTGAAATTGTAGCTGTTCCACCGCCTCCCCAACCGACAGTCACAGAACAACCTATTTTTCAAGCTGATTTGCCACAACAAATTTTGCGCGTACTGTCAGATTTTGCGGCTGTTTTCGGGCAGCCAGAAGGAATGCCTCCTTCTCGTCAGTTCGATCATCGAATTCACTTACTTACTGATTCAAAGCCTGTCAACGTCCGGCCTTATCGGTATCCTTATTTTCAAAAACAGGAGACTGAGAAACAAGTCGGGGCTATGCTCGAACAAGCATCATTCAACCTAGTCAAAGTCCTTTTTCGTCACCGGTCTTATTGGTTCGAAAGAAAGATGGCACGTTTCGATTTTGCATCGATTACCGTGCTCTCAACAAAGCAACCGTTCCCGACCATTTCCCTATTCCGACTACGGATGAGCTATTCGATGAATTGGGTGCAGCAAAGTTTTTCACGAAGCTTGACCTTCGTTCGGGTTATCATCAGATTCGGATGCACAGAGAAGATATATTTAATACATCTTTTCGAACACATGATGGTCATTTTGAGTTCCTTGTGATGCCATTCGGTCTCACCAATGCTCCTTCAACATTTCCAGCGGCCATGAACTCCGTTTTTCGACCCTTGTTGCGTAAGTTTGTCATTGTGTTCTTTGATGATATCCTCGTTTATAGTCCTACTCTTGAGGTGCATTGCAGCCATTTAACGGAGGTCCTCTCTATTTTGGCGGCTAATCAATTTTATGTCAAGCTTTCAAAGTGCATTTTTTGTAGTGAGTCCGTGGATTATTTGGGACACATAATTGTTAATGGGAGACTTCAAGCAGATCCATCCAAATTGGAAGCTATGGTCGCTTGGCCTACTCCGTCGACAGTTAAACAATTGAGGGGATTTCTAGGCTTGACGGGCTATTATCGACGTTTCATTGCTCACTACGCGATGATTGCCGCACCACTCACCGAGTTACTCAAAAAGGATTCTTTCACATGGACATCGGTGGCGGATGATAGTTTCACAGCTCTCAAAGCTGCTATGATTTCAGCACATGTTCTGCAGCTACCAGATTTCAGTCGCACTTTTTGTGTTGAGACGGATGCCTCAGATTTTGGTATTGGAGCGGTATTATTACAAGATGGTCATCCGTTAGCTTTTTCAGTAAAAAGCTTGGCCCTCGGCGGTGCACGGCTTCCACCTATCACAAAGAATTGTATGCTATTGTTGAAGCCATTCAGAAATGAAGACAATATTTATTGGGAAGAGAGTTCATCATTCGCTCCGATCAAAAGAGTCTTAAGGACTTGCTTCAACAAATTATTCAAACTCCTGATCAACAACTCTATGTTCAAAAATTAATGGGTTTTAAGTTTCGAATAGAGTAAAATCCGGTGCTTCCAACAAAGTCGCGGATGCTCTCTCACGTCGAGACCCAGACGCGGACAACGATGGGGACCTCTTCATGGCCATGGCTCACCCTTTGCCTAACTTGCTGGACGACTTGCGAGCTGAGACGGCCTCTTCGGATGTGTTGACTGCAATCCGCCAATCCATTACTGACGGGTCAGCAGCTCCACATTTTACTTATTGTGATGGTTTGGTTTATTTCAAGAGGCGCATATATGTGGATCCTAACTCTCCAGCCAGAGCCCAGTTATTATTTGAACACCATAATACTCTAGCTGCAGGTCACCCATGTGTGGATAGAACATTTAAACGATTGGCAGCATTCTTCTACTGGCCAAGGATGCGTCGGGAGGTAAGACAGTATGTTGCTTCATGTGTTGACTGTCAGACGACCAAGTATTCTACTCAACGCCCAGAGCCTTTACCTGTTCCATCCCAAGTGTGGGACGATGTATCAATGGACTTCATTACAGGGCTCCCTCCTTCTCGCGGATACACTGTGATTATGGTGGTCGTTGACAGGTTGTCAAAATATGCGCACTTCGCAGTATTTCCCACTAAATTTGATGCTTTGCGTGTTGCTCGGTTGTTCATTGAAACGGTCGTTAAACATAATGGCTTCCCAAGTACTCTTGTCTCTGATCGTGATCCGATTTTTCTAAGTACAACTTGGGAACACATGCTTCGTTTGAGTGGCACGAGGCTCCATTTCACCACGGCCTACCATCCTCAATCTGGTGGGCAAATAGAGGTACGAAATAGAGGTCTTGAGCAATATTTGCGTGCTTTCACGGCCGACAAGCCGTCGAAGTGGACAGAATTTTTACCATGGGCTGAGTTGGCTCTTAATTGTTTTCATCATTCGGGTTTGGGCACTTCCCCATTTCATGCCTTGTATGGTCGAGAACCGCCATCCTTAGTTGCAGCCCCGCCTTCCTTGGCCACACCTCCAGCAATTGCAGACCTTATCCGTCAACGTGGTGAGTTGCTAATCAAATTACGGTCCAACTTAGAGTCTGCGCAGCAGCGGATGCGTGATGTTGCTAATAAACATCGCCGTGACGTGCATTTTGATGTGGGTGACATGGTTCTCCTAAAATTACAACAGTATAGGCAACATTCAGTTGCTCGTCCGCTACCCGCAAAGCTCTCTCGGCGTTACTATGGGCCCTTTAAGGTTGTGGCTAAGGTGGGGTCAGTGGCGTATCGCCTTGATTTGCCACAGGGCTGTAGAATTCATAATGTTTTTCATGTCGGCCTTCTACGTCCATTTGTTGTGGGAGACTCTGTTTGTGTGCCTGCTACTCTACCTGATGAGTTCTTTATGTCGCACCCAATCAATGTACCAGAGAAGTTGCTGGATAGACGCGTTGTGATACAGCAAGGCAAGCCCGTGGAATAGGGATTAGTACAATGGTCCGATGATGCTCATTCAATCCCTACTTGGGAACCGATTACTTCCTTACTCCGACAGTTTCCTTCACTTCTCCTTGAGGACAAGGATGATTCTATCCGGGGGTGAGTTGATACGGATCTGGTACCTGCTCAACCATTAACAGACCAAGAAGATCATCAGAACCAAGAGGAAGACACCAAGAGTGATGATAATCAAGACACAACCAGACCTCAGCGCACAAGACGCCCAACAACACGTTTTCTCGACTATGTAGGTCGTTAGTTATATATTTAGTTAGTTAATCAGTTATCTAATGTAATAGGATTAGAGAGTCGAGTGTACTTATAAGCTCCATGTCGGGTTTTCTTTGTTGGTCCGGGAACCCGATATGCAAAAGAGAGTCGAACCAACCCTAGGGTCCTTAGTTAATATAAATAGGAATCTTGTTATCTTAATTCATTAAGCAATTATAAGAATCCTTAAATATTTTCTAGTGTCTCTTAGATTTCAGCAACGATCTGTGATAAGGAGTTTATCCTTATCAGACAATCACTTATTCACTTATGATTAATGGCATTTTTTAAGCTTTAATTAATTAATCTGGACAAAAGGAAGCAGGCTCATAGACTAAAGCTTGTAGTTTAATTAGTATATATACTATATTCGTCCACACAAAATAGGTAAAGTTGTAGATGACACGAGTTTTAATACGCAATCGGTACAGTAAAAAGTGAGCAAAAATATGATGAAATTTGTGTTAGTAGATTGTGAGGTTCACATGTCACGACCGCACTTACTAGTTAAAGTAAATTTAGCTTAGAGTGACTATATGTATAAGCATAGAAAAAATAATATGTAAAACTGAACATGGTTTCAGTACGAACATAATTTATTGTCTTCACACATAATATATTGTCTTGAACTTTTCCCATGCAGTTCTTTTGTACTAGGATTTCGTACCTTAAATGTCGATACTCTGATATTTTTTAGCATGAACCACTTATGTTCGTATTAAGAACCATGTTTAGTTTTATTTATTATACTTACACCCATGTTTTTTCCCTTTGCCTTTACATATAGTCGCGATAAGCCAAACTTACTTTTACTAATAAGTGCGGTTGTGATAGAGTGGTATCAGAGCAATGTTCTTCCGCTTTTGACTCAAGAGTTTTCTTTCAGCCTTAGTCTAGAATAGTATCACTAGACTAAAATGTTAAATGTCGAAAGTTTAACACCCTGACTCATCACGTTCAACCACAACAAAGAGGTAAATACATATGTTTCTTGAAAGTTCTAAGGAAAAATTTGTTTGGTCGTGCAAAAATCAAGACCTTATTACTTTTTTTTGTAAAGAAAAAAATTTGTGTATTTCATGAAGCATTATGACATGCAATTTGATACTAGGGTATTATGTGTTATGCATGTTCAATTATGTGAATTTTGAACAGTGTTCACGGTAATTGTTATTGACGATAGTATTCGGGATTATGACTAGTGTATGCGAACCTAGAGCGCCTAAGAATATGCGTTAGGTTGAAACACACTTGAACAAGTAGTTGTAGGATGACAACTCCTCTATCGCTTTCTCGAGCGACGAAACAAACGATAACATGCAAGTTAGGGCGAACCCCTAATTTTAACGGAATACGAGAGAATAAACGCGAATACTAGTGGACAGAGTAAGGATAAGGAAGGGGCTACCCAAAGTATTTTTTTCCTTGTTTTTTGCTTGTAATATTTTGAAAATTTTGGAGTATCATCTTCTTCAGTTCTCACAAATCCAATGGCTCTGAAGACAAAATTGTTATAGGTTGAATATCGGAAGGGGCTGAGTAGAGTTTTGAACTTACAGAAGAAACAACAAGAGCAGCTGGTTACAAGGAGTATTTTATATAACGTCTTTTTTGGCCCATTAAATATTAAAATATTACTCTTTGAAGCGTAGGGGACATAGCTTTTTCAAACTATTACTATTCAAATATGCAATTTATAGTTTTTCTTTTAAATTTTTCCTTTTCAATTTTAACTTTTACTTTCTAAAATTTTTCATAATGATTTTATTAGGAAAAATTGTTGATAAAAATATGCAAAAAGTAATTATGCAATGAATATGTAATTTAATTTATATAGGATTTTGATACTAGTATTTATTAACAAAGGATTAGAAAATTTTAAAGTATTTGTAATGAACGTTTGACCCACATTTCAATTGTTTGTTTTGTTCCGTATACTATAGTTTGGTTATAATACATTAAAAGTTAGTATTAGTATTTTTAATTTTATAAAATTTATAAATCGAAGCTCGATATGTTCAAATTTATTTTTATTCATTTATTTGAAGTTATAGAAAAAACGAACAAATGAAACATCGATTTTTATAAGTTCCGTAAAACTAAAAATTTTAGTAGTAACATATATTTTTAGGATTTAGGGTTTAGGTGATTTTTTAATATACTAGTAATATTTAATATATAAACAAAAACAAAGGAAACGTACATCAAATGAGGATGATGCTCATATAAGGTATCCACATAAAATAATTACAATTAGTGTATCATTTTTCTGCATAGTGGACCTTTGCGTCCGCCACTGAACGCGAGTGAGTTCGAGAGGGAACTAAGACATTAACCTTTTGTTTTGACGAAAATATGTTATACTGTATTCCTTTCGAGGAAAAACATATTGCACAAACCAATCTGTCCTTAGATGTTAACTCTGACAAGGAGGACTCCGAGGCAGAAGGCTCCGATAATGAGGATGATACGATCATATCTCCTAATTATTTAGTATCTTTTATTTCACCATATCTTTGTTTTCTTATTCAATAAGTTAGGGTAGAAGTCTAGTATTATAAATAGGAGAGCTTGTTATCATATTTAATCATCCAACAATGAATCAATGAATATATTATTTTGGCCAAATGCCTCGCATTATGCTTTGAATCCATAATTCCCTAAGCTACCTGCTACCCGACGGAATCCCTCCGCGCACAGCCGAAACGTATATCTGATCCGTAGCCGTTGCCCGACGGGTTGGAACCCGCGCACAGCCGCCCAGATCCTTATCTCCACCGACCCTCACGGGCGCCGGATTATCTTATCTTGTTATTTTCCGTTTTATCGGATCGTTAGGGATTTAGGTCCTTAACAACTGGTGCTTTCATCGGTTTACTCATGTCCCGCTTTCATAATAACGGGAATGGAACTTGGGCGAGCCACCGCCCGGACACTTTTCCGAACGGCTCCTCCCCGCCGCAACAACTTCGGTGTCCGTCGTGACTACCTGGGACTTCAGCGACCACCCTTGGACGAGGAGCCGTCTACTTGGCCTCTGGATGACGGCAACAACGACGACTCCATTAGCGGCAAACTGGATCAATTGTTGTATAGACTGGATAAATTTGATTCTTGGAAGGATGAAACGGATCGCCGGTTCGATAATCTTGAACCAAACCCCAACCGTAGGCATGATCAGCGAATAGGGTATGACGATGACGACGATTCTGATGGTGACGGGGCAAGGCGAAGACGTAATTGGGAGAGGTGGTCTTGCCCCAGAAACCTTAGCTATGGACCGCGCGATCGTCGCGTTGATGATCGGGATCGCATAGAGAACATGGACAGGCTGACGATGTGCTGGGATTCACCAGCGCGACAGCAGGACCGCAGCTACCCGACCTTTGACCGGCCCCGGTGCTCGGAGACGTGCTGGGACCTACTTCACCCTCAGGAGGAGGTGAGAGCGATGCGAGTCCAGGCCGCATCCCACTTGCCCCGCTACTCCGCCGAACAGCCACCGCGGGACCAGTCAGCTCGCGCGTGTGACCAGTCAAACTTCGGACCAGCCTCTGCGCTCACCAACCTATTGGAACACTCGGGAAGTGCTGCACGCGCAGCCTATGTACCAGCCACCGCAGTGCGACCGATCGTTGTGTCACCGCACAACGCTGTTGCCTGTTGTTGCTCCTAGTCTCAAGGTTCGTTCGCCTTGCTCGGCCCAACTAGCTAGCATAAGTGATTACAACAAGAAATTGCGCATTTATAGGTTGGAGCAAGCTGCCCTTCTCGCTGAGTTGAATGCGTTGTTTGAGGAGAATATTGTTGACGAAAATCTAGTTGGGGATGTTCCTAACAATGCCGCTCACAATGAGGGTGCTAATCTTGTTATACCAAATGACGAGTCCCTCGAAGAGATCGTCAAGACCGACAATACGCAGCTGCATGTGCTCGTCGGGGCATATGATGAGAAGATTGATGATCTTAGTATTCCAACACATAAGGAATTGGAGATGAGAGAAGATACAGAGACTTTGCTGGAGAAAGAAAATAAAGTCGAAGCCCTTCGATCTAGTTTAGAGCCGAAAGAGAAAGATTTTAGTGTGTTGACGGAGAATCCGAGTGAGGGAGAGAGCATGGAGAATCAGAGCCTTGTTAATGACATCCAGGCTAGATTTGATATGAAAAAACAAGACAATCAAGAGGAAATGGAAGAGAAGCGAAGGTTTGAGGATGAGCTTAAATTAAAAGCGGAAGAGTTGGGTAAGACAGGGGATGCTCACTCCGGTTCGCATGCACTTGCTTGTGTCTATGTGGATTTGAATGTCAGTGATGTCTCAAGTCTGAATCTTCAATCAACATCGCTCAACACCGATGCAAGGTTGATCCCTCCACGCGATGACACGTCATGTTTGAGCATTCTGAGAGGCATGGACAAGCTTTTCGTTTTGGCATGGAATTTTGCCGACAACATTGGGTCTCCTTTGTTGATTTTTTATGGAGGTGATAAAGGGAGACGTTCAACTGTTCGGTGTGTGTTTGATCCAGGAAGAGACGCCTCGCCAAAGCTTTTGCTTTCAACTATCGTTGTTGGTTTGTTGTTTCCACCTTGAGGACAAGGCGGATTTTAACTGTGGGGGAGTTGATACGATCATATCTCCTAATTATTTAGTATCTTTTATTTCACCATATCTTTTCCATATCTTTGTTTTCTTATTCAATAAGTTAGGGTAGAAGTCTAGTATTATAAATAGGAGAGCTTGTTATCATATTTAATCATCCAACAATGAATCAATGATATATTATTTTGGCCAAATGCCTCGCGTTGTGCTTTGAATCCATAATTCCCTACGTTATCTGCTGCCCGACGGAATCCCTCTGCGCACAGCCGGAACGTATATCTGATCCGTAGTCGTTGCCCGATGAGTTGGAACCCGCGCACAGCCGCCCAGATCCTTATCTCCGCCGACCCTCACGGGTGCCGGATTATCTTATCTTGTTATTTTCCGTTTTAACGGATCGTTAGGGATTTAAGCCCTTAACAGAGGATCTGAGGGAGATGACGATCCAGATATAAAGGAGATGGAGGAGGATGAGCCGGTGGAGGAGGAACCTCAGGCCGTGGGTTCTGTGCTCTCGAGGGCCGAGTCTGTTCCCCAACTGAAAATCAAGTTTAACGAGAGAGATTAGAGACGGGAAGCGAGTAAATGGTTTTTGAAAAAAAAATTTGCTAAATGAACTAACCCAAACTTCCACATAGCTTTAGACGGTTGTTTTCTGGTGTTAGATGAACGAGTATTCACCATTGTTGCTCAGTATAGATGGCAGTCGAAGCGGATAACGATAGATGGCAGTCGAAGCGGATAACGATAGAATGTTTTTGGAGTTTCTGGATTTTTTTTCTAGTAATGAATCGTCCTCTTTAATCTCCCAACTCTCTCACACATTCAAAATAGGTGGGATATGAAGAATATTTTTGTAGTAGATTTTTTAGATCCCACCATTCTTAGGAGTAAATTTTAGGTATTCATGCTCGTAGGATATCACAAAAATCGCCTCCCAAATTACCCGTACAATGACCCAAAATGAAAGAGATATTGGTCTCTCAAATCATTAACTTCCAAAATTTGGTATTTTTTACGAACTTTAATAATGATCTAAAATATCACAAATTTTACCTTTTATTTGCTATTTACCATGGCAGATCAATCACCATATCCGACCAATTTTAGTGCATTTTTTATCCTACTTAGCACTACTAAATCAATGTAACGAACTTAAAAAATAACTAAAATATTATAAACATTTCACGGTTGTCCACGTATAATAAGATTTTTGCCGATGATATCTTATTTGGTCTGGGTTGGAAGTAAT
This sequence comes from Salvia hispanica, assembly GCF_029641045.1. NCBI lineage: Eukaryota > Viridiplantae > Streptophyta > Magnoliopsida > Lamiales > Lamiaceae > Salvia > Salvia hispanica. Next base: position 22,497,988 of record NC_142692.1, read on the forward strand.
AAATATAAAGTTTTATTTAAAGTTTGTAATAAATTACAAAAATTTGATCAATGTTCATTATTTTAGGGATCAATATCCACAAATGTAATTATAATGCTATATGGTTGATAGATTTTGGGGCGTTTATTTTATGGACCCAATTGATCATATTTGACCCTGGTTTTATATCACAACCCTGTGTAGTAGTATTTGGGAGAAATTTATAACCAAACATACAAGGTTCTATTTTGAGTGCAATATGTTGATATCTGAAATCAACTTGTGCAAATTCTTATATGACGCCCCTCCCTCGGAAATGCTATCCCTGGCATCACGAGCTATCTGAGCAGTTGATCTCGATATCCTCTCCTTTTCACCCTCCATCAAATCCCTCGCCACCTTCTCCACAACCGACCGATCACACAAGCGGTTCATATCCAACCCCAACCCCCACACCTCACTCACACACCTCCCATTCACTTGTTGCTCCGCCACCAAGGGCCGACAAATCATCGGCTTCCCTGCCCAAACACTCTCCAGAATCGAGTTCCACCCACAGTGCGTCAGAAACCCTCCCACCGCATCATGGGCCAGAATCTCCTCCTGCGGGGCCCAGCCTACAATCCGGCCCCGCTCTGATCTCAAATCATCAGGAACTGTACCCGGCCCGTTTTCATCCCGTATTAAATCAGGACGTATGGCCCACAGGAAAGGAATCTCACTATTCACCAATCCGTGCCAAAACTCCACCAATTCGTCACGGGACAGCGATGCAACGCTGCCGAAGCTGACGTATAAGACCGATCTGGACGGCTGGGAATCGAGCCACTGGATGCATGATTTGTCGAACTGGAGCGGAGTGGGAGAGTCGTGCTGCGCGGGAGAGCGGAGGGGGCCGATTGTGTAAACTGTGGGGAAGATGGAGTGGAGGCGGGAGATGAATGGCGCTTCGAGGGAGTCGAAGGTGTTGAGAATGAGAGCGGAGGCGTTGCGCATTTTGGAGGCTTGATTGATGAAGAATTGGAGAATTTGGTGGTGCGGTTCTAATCTGCATATGCTGGGAAGATCGCGGCGTCGCAGGATTTTCTCCAGACCGGGAATGCAACACACTTGTCTCTCCAGCTCTTCACTTTCTGTTCCTGCAACCAATTTTTCTACCAAATTAGTATTCCCTCTGTTTTCTACTTTATGCTTTAATCATTCTCAGTATTATTATTTTGAACTAATTAACTTTTTTCTATTAGCAAATGGATACAATTTTATAGATTGAATCATGATAAATTCGAACGGACTATCTATCTATCTATACATATATAAAAGACGAGTTTTAGGATGTTTTGAATAATTATTTTATGCAAAGGATGTAAATGCAATTAAGAAAAATTATTAAATGGTCTTTCATTTTGAACCCATTTAATTTATGTATTTGTCATTATTTTTATGTATTGCTTAAATGATTTTGGCTAAACAATATGGCGTGCGAGTTTTAAAATAAATTTGTGAATGTTATACGCAATATGGTTTCTTCATATGTTTGACTTTACTATCATATTATATTATATTTATATTTATATTTATTATCATCATATAAATGGTTACACTAATTAATGTTTGACTTTACTATCATATTATATTATATTTATATTTATATTTATTATCATCATATAAATGGTTACACTAATTAAGGAGTAATATAATATTTATTAACATTATCATAGGTTTGTGTTAAAATGACAACTCCTCTTAAAATGACACCGTGACACCACTTATACAACAATATTATAAACGCTACAAAGCAATATTACAAACACTACACAGCAATATAGATTGTTGTATAGTGCATCGGATATTGCTGGATAAAGAGCAACGAATTGCTAGCCGTCTTTTTCAGATTTTTTTTTTTTTGCCACGTGACAGCTTATTATTCGTCCACATGTACAAATGATTAGCTAGGAATGGTGGTATGGTGTTATTTTAAGGGGTGGTGGCACCCTAACATGCCCCCATTATCATATTTATATTTATATTTATATTTATATTTATATTTATTATCATTATAAGCAATTTATAAATGGTTACACTAATTAAGGAGTAATATTATAAGTGCTAATATAATTTCATCACAATAAAAAAACAGTTGAACGGTTACAATTAATATTAAATAATATAATAAATATATACTCCACAAATCAGCCGTTACTGTTAGCTGATTAGAAGAGTTGTATAGTATAATAATAGTATATTTTATTAATTATTAATTATTAATGGAATAAAGTCAAACATTGTTTAGTCCACAAATTATTAGTATTACATAATTAATGGAATTAGCGTTACACTAATTTGTAACCGCCGCATCATTAGAAACGTACTAAAAATTATTGAATAGATTCTTTATATATTTTGGACCCTTATTACTCACATTCTCATTGCTTCTCCCGTTAAACTTCTCAGTACAATTTGTAATTTGTAATCTGCAATCTAGCATAACTTCATCAATCATCAAAGTTCTATGTGTTTTTTGTTTTGAAATGACCAAACTCGGAGACAAGTCAAATGTCGCCAGCTTGGAATGCATTTTCCAGGACCGCATGGTAGGTGTTTTGTCACTTCTTATCTTATCAGTTTCTAACTTTGTTTTGTTATATCACAGTGTATTTCATTCTTTTATATGATTCTGATGGATCTTGCTATAACGCAGGATATTAAGAAGTTCAATATTGTCGGGATGTTGCCAGCGTATATAGGAGAAACGATGAAACTTAAAACGTTTTTAGTAGAATATTTTATGCGTGATTGAATTTGTTGTTCATACCTATTTTAATTTGAAAATTGTACACACTCTTTGAGTTAGGTATCATGAGATCTTTAGACTGATTTCGAGATTACTCATATTTGTTAGGATCCTATTTTAGAATATTGGTGATGCTTTATGTATATGTTTTTTGGATATTATTAAATTAAAGTCAAGAAATTCAAATGTGTTATAAAGTTAATATTTATTACTCCCTCCGTTCAACAAAAATATGCACTTTTGGTTAGATATGAGTTTTAATCCACAATTGATCAAGTAAGAGAGTGATAAAAAGAAAAAGTTAATAAAGTATTATTAGTGGAGAATGAGTCTCATCTTATTAGAAGAAATTTAAAATTAAAAAGTGTATATTCTTGTGAGACAGAAGAAGTAGTACATTTTTTATGCAATTTCTCATTCAGCAATAATTTATCATAAGCGGTTCGAACCTTTTGACATCTTAATTAAATATGTGTATAGATTTCTAAAGTTACTTTATTTATGTTTTTGGAATTGAATTTAAATTGTGTTTGGTTGATTTCTAAAGTTGCGTTATTAGGTTTTTGGAATTGTACATTTAAATTGGTTTATATATTTGTGATTTTTAATCCTTAAATAATTTAATAATATCTGCTTTTAAGTAATTAATTCAAAATATGAATTCACAATGATGAAATTAGTCGAGTCGCACATCGCACGGGTGTGATACTAGTAAATATATAAAAGTGGAGTTTTGGTAAAAATAACAAAAATGCCATTATGAATAATGACATTTTTAATTCATGTAATAATTGACGGAAGTGGATTATAGGAGTTTTATTTGGAGTAGTGGCTATTGATTACAATTGGAAGTGGACCTTTTATTTTAGTGGGAGTACTATAAATATATAAAAGTGGAGTTTTGGTAAAAATAACAAAAATGCCATTATCTATAAAAATATAAAAGTGGAGTTTTGGTAAAAATAACAAAAATGCCATTATGAATAATGGCATTTTTAATTCATGTAGTAATTGACGGAAGTGGATTATAGGAGTTTTATTTGGAGTGGTGGCTATTGATTACAATTGGAAGTGGACCTTTTATTTTAGTAGGAGTAGTGTCTGTTAATTAGTCATGGAATATGGTAGGACGGTTAAACACTTGTCCATAAAAGGGACTATAATTTGATTTAGTTTGTTTCAATTGTTAACTTTGTCGAGTTGTTCATTCTTCATTTTCCATGATAGGTAATCAAAATTACTGCTGTTGAATTTTGACAAAAACTTCAAAGTGAATTAATTAGTTGAATTTTGACAAAAACTTCAAAGTGAATTAATTAGTAGTTGCATTGTTGGTTGCGTTAATTTTCATGCCTTTCGGTCACTAATTTTCATGCCTTTCAGTCACTAATTGTGTTTGGTCATTTTCTTTGTGTTTTTTCTTTTCTTCTCTTATATGTCTGTGCTTTTTAATTATGTATGTGTTTTCTTTCAAGGATTCTACTTCCAGCACAATTGATATGACACCAGAAGAAAGAAAAGAGCAACAGAAAAGGGAGGAAGCTTTGCACGCCAACAGTCTTCGTATTCCTCAAAGGTATGATTTGTTCTGTCATCTAAATTTGTTTTGTTGTCCTTTGATTGTGCCCGGTTTAATGCAAAAATGTCTTATCCAGACCACCATGGAATGCTAAAATGTATGCAGACGAGGATGTCTCTTCCTTGAGAAGAATCACCCCAGACACGCAAAAAGGCAGATCAGATGAGGCAACTGGAGAGGTTCAATGTTGCAGGTGGTGAGGTTGCGATCGATGATGGGCTCGACATTAGGGGTGGCCGAAGGTGACGACCTTCTCAGCCAGGGAGAAGATGGTGACACCGATCTCCACTCCACAATGGGTGCAGAGCTCGCTGGCCTGCTTGAAGAAGCTGACTTGGTGGTGGTTTTTGTTCCCCATGCTAGGCTTCTTTGCCATGGTGTGTTGTTGGTTTTGTTATGAGAGATAGTGGGAGGTTTGTGTTGATTTTTTTTAGAGAATGGAAGAACATATACATGATTGTGGGATGGAGAGCTGGAAATTTGGATATAATGATTTTGATTATTGTGTGGATTTTGTTTTTCTGGTGAGTTTGTGTTTTAGTTTTCGTTATTGAATGTTGATTAATTGATCAATCGTTGTTTTGGAATTTGGAGGACAACGTAAAATTATTAATATGCAAATTCAATATACTAACAAATACGTGTATAATATTAGCGAAATAATAAATTAAATATAAAATTTCATCAAAATTTTATCACAACAAATTGGTGAAACATGTAATGGGATTGAGAAATGTATAAAAGTGGTGATTTAATTACCTACTTTTATAACTTATGAGATGAACCAAAAATCAATTAAGAAATTATGATTTAATTGACTAATCATAAAATAGATATAAATAATTTAATTAAACTATCATAATGTTAGTAATAATATGTATGTATATTTTTGCCAAAATCACGAATCAATATATTTGTGTGTTTTTTTTTTCTTTGTTTAATTTTATATATTTTTAATAATTATTTTTTATTTTATATATTTATGATTTCAGATTTCATATAATGATATTTTTATTAATTTAAAAATTATTTTACATTATAAAATAAGTTGAAATAAAAGAAAATGGGTCGTACATCGCACGTGGGTGATACTAGTTGTTATTAATAGTGGACTCACACCAGTCAATCCACAATTTAATTACTAAAATTCACTTGTCATCATCGGAGCACATCTTCCATGTATGAATCAGGGTGTATGTGAACAAATTATTATGCTAAATGAAGGTAGCATTTGCAACTTCAAACACTAATGAACCCAAAAGAATACATCAACTCTTCGAACCATTAAGAAAGAAAATTAAACTTGAAAACTGGAAGTATATCATATAACCTCATTCCTATAAAAATATAGATATAGACTTTTTATTTTAATCTGTTCCATAAAAATAATCTAGTTTTATTTTTGGTGATTTCTTTTTGCCTAATGAGGTAGACATATTTCTCCATTAATAATACTCCAATTATTTTGTCTTTCTATTTCTCTATTATTTTGTAAATTATACATTAAAATTGTGTCATTTTAATAGTCTATATTTTATCGGACAAAGGAGTATTTCAACATAAACCAAACTAAGCATTTTGATGTATACTGTGATTGATTTGCTAAGAAAAAATAAACTAAATCCAATTAGTGCAATAATAGGAGACAAAATAGATTCAAATGATGTGAAAAGGAAAGAACAATGTGAATTTAAAATTACCTGAAACAACAGGAATTTCACCCTCTTGGATGAGGTTCTCGAGGTGAAAGTAAGTCCAAGTCGAAGTAGCACTGTAAGTCCTAAAAGCAATCGCCGGAATCCCGAGCTCCACCGCCACGTCGATGGCAAACGACATGATCCCATCGGCAATAATACAGGTCGGCGCGTGAGTCATAGACGCGATCAAGTCTTTGAAAATCGGTTTGCAGGCGGTGCTGGTGGAGATCAATAGATCCAGAATAGAAAGACCGCTTCGTGGATGATCCGGCGGCAGTCCGTCGGGGATGGAGAGAAAATTGATCCCAGCCCCAGGGCTGCGGCGGCGGAGAAGGAGCTGCTGGTGGGTCTGCTCATTGTTTACCAAGGAGATGGTGAAGCCGGCTCGGCTCAGATGCTCGGCTAACATCAGCATCGGCTTGATGTGGCCCACAGCTGGGAACGGAAGGATCACCACATGAGGAGCTACACCATCCATTGCACAAGATATCATTTACTATTGATTATTCGTTTTTCTAGACAAACATAAATTATATTCCTAATAAGCCCCCTTCTTTAGATATGACGTGATATGATATCATAATGATATAATACTTCCTTTGTCGTTTATAATTTTTATACCATTTCACCTTCCATGAATTTCGAGAGATGTAATAAAAATATACTTAAATTATGCGTTTTGCATGCCTTTATCTAAAATTTAAAAATACAGTGGACAATCCTTAAACTAAGGTGTAATCAAATTTATGGTACTTTTTCACTATACATCACACTCAAAATGCCTCCAAGGCATGAAGAGCATTTTTAGACTTTCATATCTATGTACTAGATTTGATATTTTCTTTATCTCTCTAGTACTAAATATGATATTTTATTATAGTTTGAGTACCTAAAATGATATTATTCACTTCCCTTTTTCAATCACTTTTTATCATACATTCTTTCTCTGGCCTTCTCTAAAACTTGTAGAAAGTATAAAATAAAAATAAAAAGAAGTATGAAATTCTTAAATATATTAATTATATAAATTAAAATTATATATTTAATTATTAAAATAATTTGTGGCTAAAATGCTGCCCGTTGATACCAAATTCTTGTTCATGTAATTGTAAATGCCTTCTTTTTATCCTTATAAGTTATAAGTATATTACTCCTAGTGTATACTTATATTAACCATCATTTTTATTTAGTGTGAATTTGCAAAGAAATGTTTGTGAAATATTTGTGCATTTTGAATTGAAAGATAACATAATCTATATGCCCAATTTATATTAAGCGTGGAGTAGTACTTAGCAATGATTTCCTAATTTTTCGTTTTTGTGGTTTGATTTTTATTTTTTGGACATTATATTAGAATAAATTTATGTGCCACTAAATTGCAGTGACAAATTTTAACTCTGCTGATCTTGCAAAGAGTTTAGAAACGGGACCCACTTGACCGACACCAAACCCCGACCCCTCCTTATACTGCCCAACTCCGACCAGTCTCCGCCCCAGAGCAAGCCCTGAACTCCAACCGTAGTTTCAAGAATCCAGCGTTGCCGCCGCAGCCGCTGTTCACTGAAATCGAAATTGAATTAGGAAGGAAAAGATAAAGAATAGGGCTTTATTTGTTTTGGGCCATCTATATTGTTGTTGGACTGCTATATTTTTGGCATTTTGGGTTATAATAAACTAAATTAACTAATGGTGCTCTTGGCTTAATTAGCCCAATTTTCAAATCAATAATATCGCCTAGAGTAGAGTTCCAACAACTTCTCTTGAGAGAATATTTTCTTCTAATGAAACTTATTAAAACAGATTTGTTGCAAAATAGTAAATGAGACAATGGATAAATGATTAGTTGTATACGTCGAAAGAGAATTTTAAAAAAAATTGGAAACGAGACTATATTTTGGCAATTTCAAAACATGGCTACCTGTTGGAAAATATTTACTCCTATCATCTAGTGAGTCAGTAAAAATTGTACAAACATTCCATATAAGATTAAATATGTTAATATTTTTTTTAAAAAAAATTCAGCCCGACTTAACATAAATCCTGGTTCCGCACTGACGGGACCAATGTATAGACGTATATATATAAGCATTTATGCAAAGTCACAGAAGTGAACAATGTTTGTGATTAAAAAAGTTCAACCATCAATTTCTCTTAGAAACATTGATGTTTCATTCTTGCATGAAATTTCAGTTGTAGATCATCTCTTCAAAACATGTTTCAATATTCTTGCATGAAATTTTAGTTGTCCCACATCGAAGGTGGAATGGATGAATGGTTGAGTTTGTGTAAGAAATATAGGGTGAATGAATGATAGATTATTACTCCGTATTGGGTAATGAAAAGGTTATTAATGGGTATTGCTAGTCTATTCGGTATTCTTGCTCGGGTAACGGTTATACACCTATACTTGACACCCGATATTTTCGTGCATAGAGTACCCGTTCCCAAACCTGTTCCCAATTTTTTTAGGTAATGGGTATCCAATACATGGTGGGTATTGGGTGGGGTTCACAGAATGTTAAGAGTGTTCCTCTCAACGTGATGCCGGAGTTGGTAAAGTAGAAGTCCCGGGAGGTGAAATCCCGTCGACAACTAGGGTTTGCAAGAAAACGTAAAAAAAACAAAGTAGGCGAAATCTCAGATGATCTTATTATTGATTTAAGCGCCTATTTATAATCTAAGGAACCTAGGGTTTGTTCGACTTACGGCCCGGGAAAGAACCAACAAAGAAAACCCGGAACGGAGCTTATAAATTGCTCGACTCAAAAGTTCATAAATAATAATAAAAGAAAAATGATAATTAATAAAATCAAAACAAGTAAACAAAAAATAATACTAAAATATTCTCTTCTCCTTGCCGCCTTATTTGGAGACAAAGTCACCAAATCTCACCGGCGGCCTCGTCCTTCTCCTCGGCTTCCCTTGCTTGATCGCCGCTCTTGGCGAAGGTCTTCCACGTTCCACCGTTTCATAATTCACCTCCTCAGCATGCTGCTCATCTATCTCCTCTTCCTCCATTGCTGCATGTTGTTGCACTGCCCGGACCGGAGGAACAAACGCATCAACTCCCCCCGGATAAGATGATTCTTGTCCTCAAGGATCAAGGTCGGAAATCGACGCCGAACCACCGACAACGGCTCCCACGTCGGAGTCTCGCCACTGTCATCATCCCACTGCAATAAAGCCTCCTCCATTGGCTCACCATCCCGCCAAACCGTGCGATTATCTACCCATTTCAACGGCCTTGAGATTGGACGGCCCCACGCGAACAGGGGAGGTAGCGTCGTGGCACTCGGTGATATCCCTTGCACAAACGGTCGAAGCAAACTGACATGAAACATATCATGCACTCGACTACCCTCCGGCAAGCGGAGACGATAAGCCACCTGACCAATACGCTCCAACACCTCGTACGGCCCGAAGAAACGCCGCGCTAACTTAGATGAAAGCGGTTTTGCCACCGAATACTGCCGATATTGTTGCAACTTTAACAACACCATATCGCCTATCCCAAATTCAACATGGCGACGATGCTTATTGGCAGACGCCCGCATGCGCTGCTGCGCCTTCTCCAGATTTGCGCGCAGAGTGACAATCAGCTCACCACGCTGCCGGATCAGAGATGCCACACCCCCTGGGGTCGACTTCGACGATTCTGCCGCCACAAGTGGGAGAGGGTCACGGCCATACAAAGCCTTGAACGGCGAAGTTCCAAGCCCCTCGTGATAAAAACAATTCAACGACAACTCAGCCCAAGGCAAGAAATTCACCCACTTATTTGGTTTGTCCGCTACAAACGCCCTCAAATATTGCTCGAGCCCCCTGTTCCGCACCTCTGTTTGTCCGTCTGACTGAGGATGGTATGCAGTTGTGAAGTGCAATTTGGTGCCGCTCAAACGCAGTATTTCCTCCCATACATCATTCAAGAACACCGAGTCCATGTCAGATACCAAGGTCTTTGGAAAACCATGATGCTTTACCACGGTCTCTATGAAACGGTTCGCCACTCGCAAAGCATTGAAGTGTGGCGGTAAGGGCGCGAAATGCGCATACTTTGTCAACCTATCAACCACCACCATAATAGTCGTGAAGCCCCTGGACTGGGGAAGACTCGTCACAAAGTCCATCAAAACATCCTCCCAAACCTGAGAAGGAATAGGAAGAGGCTGCAGCAACCCCGCAGGCTTTTGTGTCAAATACTTCGTCGTCTGACACTCTAAGCAAGCTTCCACATACTTCATAACATCTTGCCGCAGGTTTTTCCAGTAAAATTGTGCCGCAATTCGACGAAACGTTCGTTCCACGCTTGCGGTGTCGAATGATGCTCGTAAAGCAACGGCAGCTTGGCTGCGGACAATTCACCTACATAAACCAGACCCCCCACAAAGGAGAAGTTATCCCCAGCTTTGCCATCTGCAATCAACGCTCGAATCTCAGCCAGCTCTTCCAACGAGTCTGTTTCTGCCATAAGTATTTCAAGAATATCTGGCACAGGGTGAGCAACGAGCTCAAGCAGCGCCGTATCAGCCTGCGCTTGTTCCGCCTGCCCCACATCCGGCTCCATATCCCTGCGCGATAGCGCATCTGCCACTCTGTTGGAAGCCCCAGTTTTGAACTCAATGCGAAATTTGTAGCCCATTAATTTTCTTGCATAGAACTGCTGGTCAGGAGTTTGGATTATTTGTTGTAGAAACTCCTTCAAACTCTTTTGATCGCTTCGGATCACAAACTCATGCCCCAACAAGTATTGGCGCCACTTCTGAACCGCCTCCACAATCGCGTACAACTCTTTATGGTACGTAGACGACACCCTTCATCGCGGCCCCAATTTTTTGCTAAAGTACGCCAAAGGATGGCCTTCTTGAAGGAGAACAGCGCCCACACCAAAATCAGATGCATCCGTCTCGAGATTAAAAAATTTAGAAAAATCCGGCAGGCGTAATATAGGAGCCGACGTCATCGCGGCTTTCAGCGCCACAAAACTGTCCTCTGCCACGGTGGACCATACGAAGGCATCCTTCTTAAGCAACTCAGTTAAAGGACCTGCAATGGACGCATAATTGGCGATAAATCGCCTATAATAACCTGTAAGACCCAAGAACCCCCGCAACTGTTTTATAGAGGTCGGGATAGCCCACGCGACCATTGCCGCAATCTTCTCCGGATCGGCCCTCAGCTCCCCCGCTGAAATCAAATACCTCAAATACTCCACCGATGTACTGCAGAAAACGCATTTGGACATCTTTACAAAAAACTGATTAGCCTTAAGGATCGTAAGTACCTCATGCAGGTGACGCACATGGGACTCCAGTGTTGGGCTGTAAACCAGAATATCATCAAAAAAGACGATAACAAAGAGCCGCAGTAAAGGCCTAAAGATGGTGTTCATGGCTGCCTGGAACGTTGAAAGCGCATTTGTTAATCCAAACGGCATGACTAAGAACTCAAAATGGCCGTCGTGAGTCCGAAAGGCCGTCTTGAAGACGTCATCCGCGTGCATCCGAATCTGATGGTATTCGGAGCGCAAATCGAGCTTTGTGAAAAAACGTGCCGAACCCAATTCATCAAACAATTCATCCGCCGTGGGTATAGGGAATTGATCGGGCACCGTGGCTGTATTTAAGGCTCTATAGTCGATGCAGAACCGAAACGTGCCATCCTTCTTTCTAATGAGCAAGACCGGCGACGAGAACGGGCTCTGGCTAGGCCGGATTACGCCAGAAGCGAGCATCTCCTTCACCTGCCGCTCAATCTCATTCTTCTGAAAGTAGGGATAGCGGTACGGCCGGACGTTGACCGGTTTGGAATTCGGGAGTAGTTGAATGCGGTAATCAAAGGGGCGGATCGGCGGCATACCAGTAGGGTTGCGAAACACCGCCTCATGAGAACCCAGAATCGCCAACACCATCGGGTCAAGGTCGGTCGGAAACTGAGGTGGGTCAAAGGTGCCGCTCTGGCCGTCATCCTTAGGAACCGCGACCAATTCAAACATCTCCGCCTCCCCTCGCAATGACATCAAACTCGCGACAGTCTTGAGGGAAACCTCCTGAGCGATCTAGGGGGAAACTCTCAAACAAACCGGCACCCCATTGCGCACAAACTCCAACGTCCCCTCCACGAAATCACTCGTGACACGCTTCGACGATTTCAGCCAAGCCAAGCCGAGAATCACATCCGGCCCATGAATCTGTAGTATATGAAGATCAATTAAGAATACATGAGATTGGATCACCACCCTCGTCTGCAGGCTAGCGTGCGAACACACCAGCGACGCACCATTACCCACATAAACTCGAAACGGCTTAACTGTTGTTAACGGCAGTGACAACTTCTGCGCGACTCGTGGATGCAGGAAGTCATGGGAGCTGCCCGTGTCCACCAAAATAACCACGGGATCCGCTCCGATTGTACCCATCAACTCCACTGCCTTCGGCCGCTGTTTACCCTCCAACGCATAGATGTGGGAGAGGTCAGCTATGATTAAATCCGATTGTGGCTGCTCCTCTGTGGCATCCATCTCCTCCAATTCAGAATCTTCAACGCCTCCCATATAAGCTAAAAACGGACGCTTGCAGGCATGACCCTGCACCCACTTCTCCTCACAGTAGCAACACACGCCACATCGGGTACGATCAGCCCGCTGCGCTGCTGTCAGACGGATTACTGGCAGCTTAGAATACTCGGGACCCCGGGCATAGACTGGTCTGGTCGCCGGCTGGGAGTGTTGATTCTCTTGGGATGAAGCTGCCGGTTGGCCCCGCTGCTCTCTGGGTGTCCAATTCTGCCTCTGGGAACCCGATTGGGCGACTGTAATCTCAGTGTTGCTGTCAAATTCGATCGCGAGAGCCATTGCAGCAGCCACCGATCTCGGATGTTGGTGTTTAACTTGGCTCCTCACCGGTTGCTGGATACCCGCCACGTAGATAGGTAAGAATGTGGATTCCGGAATGTTTGGGATCCGGTTCCGCATTGACTCAAAAGAGGCGTTGTATTCAGACAAAGACCCAGTTTGCACCAATTTTGCTATCAAGCCCAGATAATCCTCAAAACATTGCGGGTCGAAACCGCGACGCACGCCCTCCAAAAAATCATTCCAAAGCACTACTGGATTGCTGGCACGATAATTAAACACCCACTCTGCAGCTTGGTGCTCAAAAAGCATGACCACATAATGTAGGCGACAAGCATCGGGCATCTGCAGATGATCAAAGTAATATTGAACCCGAGCAATCCAATTCACTGCATCCGAACCATTGAAACGCGGTGGCTTCATCTTCATATCCTGCGGTTGTTCCCACGCCCGCTGGCCTCCTGAATTATGCCATGCCGGGTTATCCCACGATGTTGGTTGGCGATTCAGCGGTAAAACTAATCCTTGACGGTTCCCTGGCGGCTCCCACGAATTCATCGCACTAGAGGCAGCCTGCGAACTACTCCCAAAACCAGCGAACTGCCCTGGTATGGAGAACGGAGGCGAAGTAGTACCCGTGCCGTTATTTCCCCCGCTCATCCCGGTCAATGATCCAAAGCCGGGCAGATTAGGGATACTTGTCAACACCGATTGAGTAGGAATCGGAGTTGGCCGCGAATTGGGAAACGCGTCGGTGAACCAGTGCGACGGTAGACCCAAGCTCTACGCCGCCGCCGATCGTGGTGGTACCAACCGCCGATCAAAATCATCCATCCGAGTCTCAAAGCGTGCCATGGAAGCCAGAATATGTTCAAACATCGCTTCCACAGAGTTCGAACATGGAACAGTAGAGGTCGACAAAACGCCACCAGTACTTGGCGCCACGGTTGACCTAATCACTGGCAACCCACCCGAACGTCCGACATTAGCAGCGATAACCTCCATGAGTTCAGTGAAAGCACCAGTTTGTTAAGAGTGTTCCTCTCAACGTGATGCCGGAGTTGGTAAAGTAGAAGTCCCGGGAGGCGAAATCCCGTCGACAACTAGGGTTTGCAAGAAAACGTAAAAAAAACAAAGTAGGCGAAATCTCAGATGATCTTATTATTGATTTAAGCGCCTATTTATAATCTAAGGACCCTAGGGTTGGTTCGACTTACGGACCGGGAAAGAACCAACAAAGAAAACCCGGAACGGAGCTTATAAATTGCTCGACTCAAAAGTTCATAAATAATAATAAAAGCAAAATGATAATTAATAAAATCAAAACAAGTAAACCAAAAATAATACTAAAATATTCTCTTCTCCTTGCCACCTTATTTGGAGACAAAGTCACCAAATCTCACCGGCGGCCTCGTCCTTCTCCTCGGCTTCCCTTGCTTGATCGCCGCTCTTGGAGAAGGTCTTCCACGTTCCACCGTTTCATAATTCACCTCCTCAGCGTGCTGCTCCTCTATCTCCTCTTCCTCCATTGCTGCACGTTGTTGCTCTGCCCGGACCGGAGGAACAAACGTATCACATTATTACCCGCTACCCATTTGGAGACTCTTATGCTACACTATCTACAATAATATTAAGTCACTTAAGGCATATCAATGGACAAATTTTGTTTACCAATAATAACAAAAATCAAAAGCAAAGGGATAGAGCATTTTAGAACAAAGGATCAAAAGCGAGAGGTGAGATTCAAAAGAGGATGGATATGAATGCATGTCCAATTAGAAATTATTTATGCATGTAGTCTAACTAATCGATCGGGTATGACAGCTTAGACCATCTCCAAGAGTACATTAAAACTTAAAATGGGATAAGTATTTAGCTCTAAGGGCATCTCCAATCATTACACTATACTCAAACCCATTTTAGTGTAAATGTCACACTAAATATTGATTTTGCTCCAACCATTTACATTAAACTCAAACGCAAAAGAATATTCTTCATCCACTAACTTTTTATACTTTTCAATCATACCTATATATTTTATCTAAATTACACACCAACCCCATGACACTTTGTCAATATCTTAAATTAAATTAAATTAAATAATATAGTATAAGTTTTATTAATTAATATAACTAAATATGAATTCTATTATTTATTAAATAATAAATTAAAAATTTAGAAAATTTAAATACAATAAAAATATTATAAAAAAATATTACAATATACAAATAAAATAACTAAAACTCAAAATTAAAATTCATTGAAAAATACCACAAGTACATAAAACATACTACGACGTACACATAAAATAACTAAAACTCAATGTTCGAATTTCACATATTGTTCCCACATAAAATTATGTTTCCCTATTTTAGACTTTCCATATTATGTACACATATTAATTACTAATGTTTAACTATTTTTTGTTATATTTGATAGCATAAAGTAACGGCTATTTTGAATAAATTTGAATAAAGTAACTATTTTTTGTTTCTCTATATTGGAACGGCTCTTTGTTAACTCCGTAATAAATTATTTTTTTTCCAATTATGTTGAATAATATAATACTAATATGGGTCAGCCCACTATTTAATAACTATCAAATATTAATAAGATTAAATTAGGTTATTATCATATCATCTTCTCCATGCCGCCGCTGCTTCTCTCTGTAAGTTTTTCATTCTCTGAATTTTAATTTCTCTTCCTCCACTTCTTCTATTTTGATAAATATGAATTGATTTGGATTTGAATGCAATAACTCAAAATATAAAAAGTGTTTTTGGTATACTTTGAGAGCAAACCTAAAGATAGGTATTTTTTCTTCAAAAACCTATAATGAGATTGGTTTTGCAGTACTGTTGTAGGTAATATTCTACTGCATTTTAGGTTTTGCAGTACTGTTGGAGATGGTGTAATAGTACTAAAAAACCAATCTTATTTTTGGTTTTTGAGAAAAAAATACTATCTTTAGGTTTACACTAAACCAAAACCTAAAAGTTTTTCAAATTTTGTGAGTAAAAAAGGCATAATATAGAGAATATTCTTTTAAGTTTGATTTTAGTCTAAATGATTAGAGTAAAATTAATATTTAGTGTGAGATTTACACTAAAATGAGTTTGAGTGTAGTGGAATAGTTGGAGATGCTCTTAATATCCTTAAATCTTAATCAAAGATGTATTGAGTGGAGGAATGAATTCATCTTAATCTAAAGATTCAATATACAGAGAGAAGATCTGCTGCACAACTTATTTAGGCGTTATGTGAGCGCCAACAATCCAAGTCACCATTTCCTTTAAATATAGTGATTCACGTTAGGTATTATTAATTTTCATTCTCGTCTCTCTATTTTTATGGGCCAATCTTTTAATTTATCTTCTTTTTCTATACAATAACCTAAATATTGTGTAACAATTACAATAGGCAATATAACCGCCTCTGTTTGCATCAAGAACTTTTCTCTTATAAATTAATTAAAGGTTATTTGGTCATCTTTCTCGATCTCTCTATATTTATGTCTGCATCTGTTCGTTTCTTTTATGG
Organism: Salvia hispanica; assembly: GCF_029641045.1. Taxonomy (NCBI): domain Eukaryota; kingdom Viridiplantae; phylum Streptophyta; class Magnoliopsida; order Lamiales; family Lamiaceae; genus Salvia; species Salvia hispanica. The sequence continues at coordinate 22,514,424 of NC_142692.1, forward strand.
TCAAAACTTTGTAACCCGTTGATAGCTAATACTTATTTCACTCTTCACATTGCCATATAAGCGTTCTACTCCCTCCGTCCCCTTCAAGATGACCACATTTCCTTTTTTGTTTGTCCCAATTAAGATGACCGCTTTCCAATTTTGGATATAACCTCCTCTCTCATCTCTTCTCATTAAATTTCACCTAACAACACCTCCTAAAATCCCGTGCCACTCAAGAATGTGGCCATCTTGAGTGGGACGGAGGGAGTAGATAACAAAATTTGTGATTTTGATAATTAATAAGAATGTTGCTAATGAAAATATTTATTGCTGATAACATAAACTCGATAAATATAGTGATAGTGATTGCTACAATTTTTTTTTCTGAGTACACGACATTATATGTAGTCATTATTGGAGTTTCTACTTAAAGAAGATTAAAAAACAAGGGTCTGCCAGAATTGAGAAACATGACACAGAAATTAATGTTGGAAAAGCATTGCAAAGAGAATCGATTTGGGAAGAGCTTTAGACATGACAATGGGGATCTGCAGAGAAATAACCAAGAACATAATGGGAATTAATTGCAAAATTGGGCGGTGGAAATTTGTAGACAGAGAAGTAAAATGGAATAAAATCAATAAATAATAAGAGTGCTGACATATAATAAATTAATAGAAGATAAATTAAGAGAAATTAAAGGGCTAATGTATGAATCACTATAATTAAGGGAAATGGTGACTTGGACGGTAGGCGCTCACGTCACGCCTAAATAAGTTGTGCAGCACATCTTCTCTCTCAATCCAAAAAAAGTTAGACTAATTCTACTATATTAGCCTATCAACTAAAATTAGACTAATTCTAAAAATGAAAAATTTCAAACTAACACTAACTTTACATATCATTCTAAACGTGGACTCTACAATACACTAGCATTAGTTCCACCACATTTTCCCTCTCCGTCACTCTCTTATTTTAGCCATTGCATGCATATTAAAATTCGTGTCATTTACAACTTTGTCTATATTTTTTTTACTGAGGTAATATTACCTTTGCCTAGTTTTTTCCAATGCCCCTCATATAGGTTGGCCAGTTGGCCTAGGTTTCTATAAATCTGCCAAAAAATCTTTGAAATTTAGAGTTTTCTAAAAATTACAAAAACGGGAAACATAGTCATTATTCTCCGAAATGCATTCATAATTCCAAGTATCAATAATAAATAAATATAAACAACAATTCCGGCAAAAACTCAAAATAGATAAATTCTCGGTCCATTTAGTTATTCCAACCAATTCAAGTATAGAAACAGCTAGGATTTGGATTTGATTAATACCTATCTTGGAATTCAAGAGGAAATTAACAGGATAAATGTTTACCTTTTGCATTGTGCTAAATTGAGTTGGGGAAAGAAAATGAGAAGGAGATATGGTGTGTTGACAAAATAGTGGAGAAAAAATAAAAATCTTTTAAGATTCAAGTAAATAAAAATAATGCATCACTAAAACGGCAGAAGTAAAACGACGTAGTTTTAATCTAGTATCGGAGTAACCATTTATCTTTTTAAGTTGGGAATTTGGGCCTTCCTAGTTTCTACACCAAAAACAACCGTGTATTAATAGATCAAAAATAAATCCTAATCCTCTTATGCTAATTCTAATTTTAACTACTCCCCCCGTCCCATTAACGATGATCTACTTTCTTTTTTGGTTTATCCTAACCAAAATGACCTTTTACTAAAAATGGAATCACTTTTATGTCTACTTTATTCCCTCTCTCTTACTTTATTATCTTCACTTAGCACATAAAATAAAGTTGCATAAAATCTCATGACACCCAAGGAAGGGGTCATCTTCCTTGGGACGGAGGGAGTATATTTTAAGTTGATATCTCACAAATATTTCACTTAAATGAGATGAATGGAGTAATTAGAAAGATAATCTTTATTCTTATCCTAATTCCGATTCTAATTATATTTAAATTTGATGGTTGTGCTTAGGCAACACTAGGCGGACATACTATTATGTGGTCTCTAGACTATTCGTCGATGTTGTAACTAGTAAAAATGTTAAGTTGTAAATAAGTATTAATCTCTTATGGAGGGTACCTATTTTCAATTTTTACAGTTGCAAGATACATAACTTTTTTGTGGTTATTTGCAATTATGCATTAAGCATAGTATGTGATAACTAATTTATTAGCCAAATCTTCAAAATATCATTTAATATTTTGTCTGTGATCCTTAAGAAAATAAACTCTAAAGCCAAAATTATGTAGACTGGAAACGTAATTGGATAAGATTCTCATCGATGAAAACTTAGAGTTTGAACTCACCGATTCATGTCCTCTATTTCCTCGACATAATTCCACGAAGAATGTTCGATAATCATTATGCATGTACTTAACAAGTTCTTTGAGGAATAAGGACAAACTATTTTCTTTAAAGTAGCAAGACAAGTCTTGGTTAATGACGATGAAAGATGGATATCAATAGAATCTGTCAAGATGATTCGATTGAACATCCTAGAGAGACAAAATGTTTTGAGGAATCTTTGATCACTCAAAGAGTCTCTGACTCAATTCATCGCCTAAAGTAATAAGAAATGACTACAAGAAGATTTAACTGGAAAGTAAAAAAACCTTCACTATAATAGTCGTTATTTTACTATTAGAGGATAATAATATGATAGATGACGAATTTATAAGGGCAACACTTTTCCTACATCCTAGTTCATCTGGACAAAAGACTAGATATAAAACTCGCGAGATCCTGAATTGTCATCAACATAAGATAAAAGCGAAGTGAAGATGCTTTGTAAGCTGGATTGACCTCTTCTAAAGAAGGACAATGACTTACATGACAATGCAACTTTTAACTAAGAGATCTTAATCTAATTTGGAATTTGTAGTAGTGGGAGCATGCTCAATTATTGTTTTATGGTTGATGTTTAGGACTTTGTTTTAGTGATACCATATTTTTCATGTACCATAGAAAAAATAAGTTATATATCATAGTATCAAAACAATATAAATGCAACAAGATTGGGGATTGAGCAACAAGTCAATTTCTTAAACAATGAATGATAAATTATTTATGACTCTTAATCGTAATGCCAAGAAAATACTTAGCAATCATTCTAACTGAGCTAAACTATCAAGATTTTAACAAATACTCCCTCCATCCGCGAATAGGAGTTCCGTTTTTTCATTTTAGTGCGTCCGCGAATAGGAGTCCCGGTTCACTTTTACCGTAAATGTTAATAGGATCCCACCTTCCACTAACTCATTCAACTCACATTTCATTTAAAACTAATATGTACAAGTGGACCCTTATTCCACTAACTTTTTTCCATCCACTTTTCTTAACATTTCTTAAAACCCGTGCCGCCCATAAATGGGACTCTAATGACGGACCGAGGGAGTAGTTTGTTAAATAGTTTGAAAGTCATGAATGTTTGTTTGATGCACTATAAGTTAGAATAATTTGACAGTTCAAGAGTTTCAAAATACTTATAAAAGTGCAACTTAAGAAGACGAGCGAGTCTCAATGGTTTACACCATAAAAGACGAGCAATGGATTATGATTAGCAGTGAGAGTCAAATATCAATTGACTAATCCAAGCATTCTACTCAAGAATGGGATCATTATAAAATAAGGAATTAAAGTCTTTCTAAGACAAGTTTGGTTAGTGATGAGTTATATTCATTAACTTCTTATCATTGATGGGATACACATTAGAAACAATGAGATATACTTTAAGGAAACTACCAACATCAGTACCTTCTACAACACACAAGTTGTGGACTAGAGTGAGTCTAGTCTAGCATATCTCAATGTATGGGGTTGTTCCAACACTTGTTGGAAAGGTATCCAAGTAATTGGAGTTGAGTATTGAGGTATGTCTTAAGGTTATCCCAAATGATAAAAGGTTACAATTTTTGTAATCTTCAAAGATAGAAAGTGTTTGTTTACACAAACACTAAATTCTCGTACGAAGATCATGAGAGGAACTACAAGCCTAACAGCGTGATTTTCACAACCTAGATAGGCCTTGGCTACCTATCGAAAGGTTGCTGATAAATCTCATTCTAGGCATTGGTTAATGGTCAGGATTACATGCTTAACTGGATAATGTGTGCAAAATAAGTTGCTAAAGTATGCAAGGTAAGATACAAGTCGGAAGGACAGGGTCGGGAGAAATTCAGGTGAAATGAACGCATGAAGGGTGCAATACTGATAAGGATGCATGCCTTAGAGCTTGAGCACAAGATGGAAGGGATTGCTACATATGATCATCTATCTATGTTTGGGACCACCTTGTTGCTTTTTGTTATTTTTCTACTTTGTCCTTCACCCTTTTCAGCTTTATGCAATTTTAGGCAAGTGGTTAGCCAGGACAGTCTGATATTCCTTTTTGCTTTTGCCTATCCATTTTTAGTAAGTTCCTCACTTTTCACATGCACACTAGTAGTCCAGCATCCACTTTCACGTGCATATCTCGGAACATGAAGCATCCAGATAGTTACTTACTGGCCAGGTAGGTATAGGTCCCATTTTATTTTACGCCTAGTTAAAATTCAACCCCAAAGTGTGTAGCAAACCAACCCTTTTAGAATGTCATTGCAAGTGTATACATCCATCTCTGTGAGATCGATCATTTACTCTGCTATACTAGCCAGTAGAAGTGGGTTGAGGTTTTTGATATGGAAGATAGACACAGACCTAATGATCATCTATCTAGGTACCCTCCTAGCGAGCTGAAGTATGCACACACGAGTCAGAGTCAAATTCCTTACTTATAAGTTGCAGTGTCAGTCAACATGTTTCTGTTACCTTGAGGAGATAAATGACACTAGTGTGGTATAACAACAGGACGGATCTAACGGTGAGATAAGTCTTTTGATATGAGAATATCTCTACAAATATCTCATATCTCTATTATTTAGTTTAGTATTATTTAGCATATCTTTCTATATATTCTTAGTATCTTTATTTCTTGTTCCCTAAGTCAGAATAGTCTTATAAATAAGAGATATTGTATTCTTCTATTTCATTGAGAAATATCAGTTATCCTTTTATTTTATCTTTACGCTTATATCGTATCATTCCTGGTTTGATCGACCGGCAAAGCTCCGGCGACTACCTTTTATCCTTAAAATTGATGCCGGAGTGATCGTCGGACAACAGCTCCCGTGACGTTCGACGCAAATTATCCGAGTTAAGGAATTTCATTCTTAACAATTAGCGTTTTCATTGGAACTCATGACAACGATGGTTTCTGCGCGCGTTCCAACAATTTCGCAACCGCTTGAAGGGAATCCGTTGAACCAGTTCGCCGCAACCCTAGAGCACATCCGCGTAAGGCTAACATGATTCGAGGCCAGATTGGATGAACGCGACCGCTGGGCAGCAGCAATTCGACCACCAGCACAGCCCCCTCCTGAGCCTGACCCACCCGTAGTGAACACGGGATTTCATCCGCCGCACACTCAACCTCCTGATCCATTGGTATGGCAGCAGATGTATCACAACCAGCAGTTGTATCACAACCAAAATCTGGCAACCTCAACATCCGGACAACCGCAACTTGACCCGGCGTCACCTCTTGGAAGTCAATCGCTGAATCAGCCTGTAATCCACCCTCTAGGACCTCCGCAATGGGGGACTTCGACGTTTTCGCTCCCTGGTGCTCCTCAGCCGCTGCACAATCTGCCTGAACAACACATTCAGTGCGAATTTTTAGCATATGATCAGGAACCTACAACAGCCTGGCCACTCCACACCACGCTTAGACAACTCACTTGCCGAGATCAGCCTACTCAGCGACAACCAGTTGGATTTCAGCAATACGATCAGCCCCTGGCTCACCAGCTTTCCTGTTGGGAACCTCCTTTAACAACAATCGTCGCTGCAAATCAGCCCTACCAAAGCTACCAGCCGCCGCCACCGATGTCGCGATCAGATCGCCTGCCACAACAGTCAAGTCCAGCATTGCCCAATGCTGCCTTTGAACCATCGTTGTACGACGCGATCTACCTATGCTTCATCTTCTCATGTGTTGCGCAAGAATTCATCTTGGGGTGTTTTAGAGAGTACCCAGAAAGAGAATTTTATGGTTAATTGTGATCGAGTTGAGGAAAGATTAGATGATTCTACCGAGAAGAATGATATTGATGGGAATTTGGAAGCAGGGGAAGATGTGTTAGAGTTTGTATACTAGAAATCACCTTTCGAGTGATTGAATACTGTTAAAACTCTTATTTTATTTTTCAAATGAATAAACAAATTATTTTTGTCATAATGTTATTATGTTTTACATTTAATGGATGTTTATTGCATATTTAAATGTATAAGTAACTTAACAAAGTCTAAGTCTTTGTTTTAGTAGACCGGTTGTGGGCGTCGTTCACTTTAAGGTAACACGGTCAGTTCTAAACAAAGAAAAAGAATAATTTCACAACCTAGATAGGCTTAGACTACCTATCGTGAAAGGTTGCAATGCCAGTCCGATTATTTCTAAGTCTTACTGAAATAAGATGACGTTGGTGTGGTATAGCACTGAATGGATCTAACAGCGAGACAGTCTTTATGCTATCTACTGAAAAACGAGGTCTCGTAAATTATTTCTCAATCAATGTACGTTAGCATTGAGCATACGGTATTGATTATGCACTACTTTGACTTACCAAATGGTGTGGGTTTTTCGCAACCCAATAAGCCTGGTATATTGGGTAGTGGTGATTAATATCTAGCGGTGCTAGGATTGCTATTATGTTGAATCGTGCGCGAGGTGAGTCTCGTTTGATAACATACTCAAGAGAAGCTTGAAATAAGGTTTTATTATTCGGAACCTAGCTAGTTGGAGTTTAATTACTCTATGAATAATAAATAAGATTTTCTTGTTGAGTCCTCTCTTGGAATAAATAAGATATTAATTAATTAAGTCCATAGCAGACAATAATTAATTAATGGATGTTTCTATCTTAAGCGCGGGAAATAAATATAAAGTATTGGAAACCCGAAGTACTTATAATTTCGGATTTGGATGGGGAGTGCAGTATTACTTCTGTAGTGGCTGCTCGTAATATTCCAATTTTAAGCTTATATTAAATTAGGGTTTAATTTAATTAGTAAAAAGCTAATTGGAGGAGCTCATATCCAAAGCCTTCCATAGATCCCTGACTGGGCCCAATATGTGACTTATTATAAATAGGAGAATAAAGGAGACAGAAAATACACTTGTTTTTCTCTCAAAATTTTCGGCCCCCCCTACTCTTAGTAGAGGTCGAATTTTTCTCCTCCGTGGGAAATGACTTCTGTCTTCTCTATTTAAGTCCTAGTGCGCTGGTGAGATCAGCCCACCCTGATATCAGTTCACAGTCCGGGAACCGGTCAGAAGATCCGTGGTTTTGTACTAAAATTCTTCACGTGGAGAAGGCGCTAGCTATCTTCGATTCTTTGGAGATCCGTGCGTCGCCGCCGTGACCACCGGAACCGGCGAACTCCAGTCAAACGTGCCGATCGAGTGGGAGCTAGGGCGCGATCGAGCGGCGACGCAAATACGAGCGTGGGCTCGTCCGCGCCGCCGGCTAGACCGCGGGTCCTTCTCCCTGGTTGAGACGGCGATCGACAATGGCGGCGGTCGACAGGAGCCGCTGCTCGTCCGAGAGCAGTGGCGGTTCCACCGCCAAGTAACCCTAACCCTAGCCTAAACCCTAACCCTAGTCGGATCTAACCCTAGCGATGCGAGACCGAGAGCAGCTACGCCCTACACGGCGGCTGCTGCGTCCCGCAAGACCGCCGGGGCGGAAGGATAGTCACCGGAGCTGCGTGGCGGTGGCTGCGCGGCTAAGCGACGTCGACGGAGGGAGTTATCGGCGCATTCGCGTCGGAGTGGGAGAACGGAAGCAGCCGCGCCGTTGCGCGGACTGCCGGCGGTTTCTGGGCGGCAAAATCGTCGTTCCGGCGGATGAACCCCGGTGTATTTTATCGTTCGTCGTACGTGCGAACCTCGTACGATGAGATAACGATGAAATATTATTTTAATGATTATTTGATTCCTAAATTAAAAGATATCATTAAAATATTATTATTAAATTGAAATAAAATATTTTGGGAAGATTTTCCTAGATTTTAGGAATATTTAGATTATTGACCATATCTAGGGATATCTTCTAATCCTAGATGATGTGGACAAGAATAATTTAATAGTTTCCTAATTATAATTATATTATATATCTAGAATCTTTATAAGGATAGATATGTAGGATTTCATTAAATAATAAAATATATTATTCTCTTCCCAATCTTAATAAGGAATTAATTTAAGTTTATTTATTCATGTCCGTCAAAGATATAAATAATTAATTATTTTAGATAAATCTTATAGAAGACATGAATATAGATTAAACTTTAGTAATTAATATATTTTCCTTTAATAAGATGTATAAAAGATAATAAAAGATTTAATTATCCAGTCAATTAAATACCAACAGAATTTAATTAAGCCTTTAATCTGCACTAAGGCTAAGGATAATTAATGAAAAATCATAACTTAAATATCTAAGTGATAATTACGAACTAAGTTTGTATATGGTCTCCATCGATTGGCCCACAACTTATGAAGCTAATTTCTGAATCTTATCGCCACCCATGCTGTGGGGACAATAATCCTAAGAAATAGCGAGTTCATATAGGTGGACTTCTCAATAGTAAATAGTATGGACTAGAAAGTAGTTTCCAATATTATCGCCACCCATGCTGTGGGGACAATAATCCTAAGAAATTACAAGTTTCAGAAGTCTAAACAGAATTTACGAGATAGCTTGGTCTTGTTATCAACGCATGAGCATTGTTATGGGAGTGTGTTGTAGAAACGAGATATTGTAATGCTAAATCTGATGGTCGTGCTTAGGCAACATTAGGCGGCCATGTCGTGCTGCGGTCTCTGGACTATTCGTTGGTGTTGTGACCAGTAAAAATGTTAAAATTTTAATGCGTATTGACCTCTGCTTGAGGGTATAAAATTTTAATTTTACAGTTGTGAGAATTTGAAAAGTTTTATGGTTTAATCTACTCAATTTCTTCACATAAGTTTATGACAAATAGTAAATATTCTGTTTTGTAGTGCAACCTAAATCGTCAACATGTCACTCAATCCTCTTTCTACAATTCTTAAAGAAAACAAACTCGAGGGCCAAAATTACATAGAATGGAAACAAAATTTGGACATCGTTCTCACGGCTGATGAGTATAAGTTTGTGCTCACTACTCCACGGCCCCCAGTGCCGACGGCTAACGCCGCGCAGGCAGCGCGAGATGCCCATAGACGGTGGCACAAGGCGAATGAGATGCCTAAGTGTTATATGTTGGCCTCCATGTCAACAGTGCTTAGACATCAGCATGCCGCCATGGCTACTGCCACCGAGATTATGGAAAATCTCACAAATATTTTTGGTATTCAGAATCGAACAGCTAAGTCTCAAGCTTTTCGGAGTATCATGTGCAAGTCTATGAAGGAAGGCTCGTCTGTGAGGAACCATGTCCTCGAGATGATGAGCCATCTCAATCAAATTGAGGTTTTGGGAGGCGTCATTGATGCCGAGTCCCAAGTTACTATTATCCTTCAGAGTTTGCCTCCTAGCTTCCAGCAGTTCAAGCTCAACTTTGAGATGAACAAAAGGAATTACACCTTGGCAGAGTTGTTGACTGAACTTCAGTCGGCAGAGGATCTCATGAACCAAGCTAAGGCTGCGATGGTTAGTTCGTCACATCATTCCTCTGGCCCTAGGCTTGGCGCAGGAAAGAAGAAAGTGACGAACCAGGTCGCACCTAAGGAAGCTAAGGGAAAGAAAAAGAGGTGGTCGGGAAAGAAGCAAACCGAAAAGTGTTTCAAGTGTGGAGAGAAGGGGCATTGGAAGCCAGATTGCCCTAAAAGGAGCAAGGCTACAGGTATGCACCAAGCTCTAGTTGTTGAGTCATGTTTGGCTTCGACTTCATCTCATACTTGGGTTATTGACACTGGAGCTACTGATCATATTTGTTTTGATCCTGACTTAATGCAAGTGACAAGACGGCTATATGATGGAGAGATCGAAGTCCAGCTGGGTGACGCTACTAAAGTAGCGGCCGTAGCAGTGGGAGACGTTTATTTGCGTTTTAGTAGTGATAGATTTTTGGTTATGAAGAATGTTTTCTTGATACCTTCTTTTAGAAGAAATTTAATTTCAGTTTCTAAATTGGTTTTTGATGGATATTCGATTTCTTTTAATGACAGTTGTGTTATTAAGAAAGATGGTTCTTATATCTGTCGTGGTATCATGGAAAACAATCTGTACACAATCATATCTACACAATTTAATAATCGCAAATTAGAACTTAATAATGCATCGAAAATTTCAAATAAAAGAAAAGAACCTTCAAGTTCAATGAACGAAACGTACTTATGGCACCTTAGACTTGGTCATGCCAACCATAAAAGGATTCAAACTCTCGTGGATCAAGACCTTCTTAAAGGCCTAGATACCGAATCATTTTCCACGTGTGAATCCTGTTTGGAAGGCAAGATGACTAAGAGACCTTTTAGGGTGAAAGGTAATAGGGCCAAGGAAGCACTAGAACTCGTTCATACTGATGTGTGTGGACCAATGTAAACCGAGGCAAGAGGCGGCTTTCGCTATTTCAACACTTTCATTGATGATTACTCGAAAGTCGGATATGTTTATTTGATATCTTTAAGTCTGAAGCTTTTGACAAGTTCAAGGAGTTTAAGGCTTATGCGGAGACGCATCATGGAAAACGTATCAAGAGCCTGCGATCTGATCGCGGAGGCGAGTACCTCAGTGCCGAGTTTTTGGACTACTTATTAGTAGAGGGAATTGAATCCCAAACGACTGCGCCGGGCACACCCCAGCAGAATGGTGTAGATGAAAGAAGGAATAGGACCTTGTTAAACATGGTCCGATCGATGATGAGTTATGCACGACTGCCTATTTCGTTTTGGGGACATGCCTTGCTTTCCGCGAGTCATATTTTAGACAATTTACCGTCGAAATCTGTTCCTGCTACTCCATATGAGTTGTGGACTGGGCGTAAGCCCAATCTAGAACATCTCAAGATATAGGGGTGTCCAGCTCATGTTTTGGAAAAGGATCCAACTAAGCTGGGCTCAAGGACAGATGTATGTTTGTTTATAGGGTACCCCAAAGGTTCGAAAGCTTATGAATTCTATAGCCTCCGAGACATGAAAGTCATTGTGAGTACTCACGCGACATTCTTAGAGGAAGACTTTGTTATGAATCATAAACCCAGCAGTGAGGTAGCTCTTGAAGAGCTTACTTCAGTCGCAAGTTCCATTAACCAAGAACAAGTACCTATAGTACAACCAATTCCCGAACCTTCAACTTCTACACCTAATATTGTAGTGCCGCGCCGCAGTGGGAGGGTCTCTCATGAGCCCGAAAGGTACATTGGTTTGGGAGAATCTATGGATCACTCCTCGGACAGCAATGTACTAGATCCCTGGAATTTTGCAGAGGCGCAGGCGGATTTCGATCATTGCGAATGGGTGAAAGCAATGGATTCGGAACTACAATCTATGATAGACAAAGACGTCTACGATTTGTCCGTCCTACCCGAAGGCTGTACTACCATTGGGAGTAAGTGGATATACAAACGTAAACGTGGACCCGATGGACGAGTTAAAGTCTTTAAGGCAAGACTAGTGGCTAAGGGGTATACCCAAAAGTAAGGTGTCGACTACGACGAGACCTTCTCCCCGGTAGCCATGCTCAAATCGATCCGGATACTGTTGTCTATAGCAGCTTATATGGATTGGGATGTATGGCAGATGGACGTTAAGACTACGTTCTTGAACGGTAGTCTTGAGGAGACCATCTACATGGAACAACCCGAGGGTTATGCCGTGAAGGGCAAAGAGCACATGGTTTGGAAGCTTAAGAAGGCCATTTATGGCCTCAAGCAAGCGTCTAGATCATGGAATCAGTGCTTCGATCAAACTGTTCATAAGTTTGGATTCGAAAAATGCCCTAACGAGAGCTGCGTGTACAAGAAGGTAGAAAAAGGGAATGTGGTTTTTTTAGTTTTATATGTAGATGACATTCTTCTAATTGGAAACAATAAAAAGATGTTGTCATCAGTTCGAACTTGGTTGTCAAACCAGTTCGAGATGAAGGATATGGGAGATGCGGGACACATCCTAGGTATCAAGGTCCTTAGGGATCGTGAGAAAAGGATGTTGTGCTTATCCCAAGAACCCTACATCGACACTGTACTTAGTTGTTTTAGCATGCAAGATGCCAAGAAAGGTTTCTTACCTTTTAGACATGACATCCATTTATCTCAAGAGATGTGTCCCAAGACAACATCTGAGATAGCAGAGATGAGAAGGATACTGAAAGTTACGTTTGTCGTGTGTTATCTCGGTGCGCACAGAAGGAAATAAACAGGTTCCCTTGGTCCAGCAAATCCACTAGATCACGCGGTCTAGGAACTCCTTGGTCGTAGGAAATCCTGGTCGTCGGACACACAGAGCACTCTTTCAAAAACCCTCAACCACTTTACTAAACCTAGTATAGGGAAGTAGGGATCGATCCCACAGAGAAGGATGCGTAATAATCATGTTCAAGGATTTGGACTTGTTTTGGGGTTGGCTGCTGCCACGCATTTTTTTGGGGTTGAGGAAAAGAAAAAATAAACTTAACTTGGGAATTTTAAAACTACTACGCTAACAGCTAGACCTAGGCGAAATAACAAAGAGAACGTTGCAAAGAAAATTAACCGCTCAATTGCCAGATCTAAGAAACTACTCTTGTTGAAGTGTGCCTACTGATTCAGCAAAGAGAAAATATTAATTCAACTTTTGGCTGAATTAATAATAGCCGTATGATGTAGAGTAATTAGATGATGTAATCTCAACCGTCCATTCACTTGGACTAGTCAGCTGGTTTAAAAGGTGTTAGTTGTTTTACAGAAAGAGAGAGAGTTTCGGAATCGAGCTGAGATCCCCAAAATTTAGGGATTGTGTTTGTTCATCAAGAATCTGATTTCAATAAAAGAGTTCTACATTTTCTTCGTGAATTCCTTTCTCAATCCATAGTTTTACTTGATTGTTAGCCAACAAGTGGCGCCGTCTGTGGGAAGCAATTTGTCAATCGTTGGGAGCAATCGAGGAGCTGATTCAGGCAGATCTATGGCGCCCAGGTTAGAGGCGGAGAAATTCACAGGTAAGAACGATTTCGGACTTTGGCGCATGAAGATTCGTGCGATGCTGATTCAACAGGGGTTGGCGGACGCGCTACCTACTGGGAAGAATGATGGAACTCAGAAAGAAGCTCTTGATGAGAAGGCTACAGCAAAGAAGGCCGACGTTATGGCTAAAGCGCACAGCGTTGTTGTTCTATGCCTTGGAGATAAGGTACTCAGAGAGATAGCGAAGGAAACAACGGCAGCGGGGATTCTTGAAAAACTTGAAGGTCTGTATATGGCCAAATCGCTTGCAAATAGGCTGTGGATGAAGCAGCGATTGTATTCGTACAGGTTCTTGGAAGAAAAGGGGATCATTGAACAACTTGAGGACTTCAATAAGGTGATCGATGATCTCGAAAACATCAACGTCACAATGGAGGACGAAGATAAAGCCATACTTCTTTTGAATGCTTTGCCAAGATCTTATGATCATCTGAAGGATGCGATTATGTATGGCAGAGAGGGCACAATCACACTGCTGGAGGTGCAGTCAGCTCTTAGGGCGAAGGAGTTGCAGAAGGGTGTGATTAAGGTCCAAGATCAAGCGCCCGAGAGCTTGAATATCAAGAAATTCAAAGGAAAAAAGAATTTCAAGAAGGCTGATTATTCAAAGAATTCAACAACCGATCAGAAGGAGACTCGATCGTGCCATTGGTGCAAGAAGCCCGGTCATTTGAAACGGGACTGCTTCGCTTGGAAAAGGAAGCAAGCTGAAGGTGCTGCACAGGGAAAGAACAACTCAGATTGTGTGCAAGAAAATGAGGTTGCTGAAGCTTTGAATGTGATGGAAGTAATCGAGTCAGTTTCTTGGATTCTAGACTCGGGATGTAGCTTCCACATGTGTCCGAATGTGGAATGGTTTGAATCCTTAACCGAGTCAGCAGGGTCTGTGGTTCTTGGCAACAACCAGGTCTGCAATATTCAAGGAATTGGAAGTGTGAGGCTGCGTTTATCTGATGGGTCAGTAAAAGTCCTTAATGATGTGAGGCTTATTCCTGAAGTGAAGAGGATCCTTTTATCATTTGGTCTGCTAGAACAGAAAGGGTGCTCGTTCGAATCATCTGGGGGAAGTATGAAGGTGAGAAGGGGTGCGAATGTGATGTTGACAGCAGAGAGGAAGGGCAGTTTGTACTACCTAAGTGCTTCGGTTCTGAGAAGCAAAGGTGAACTACATAATGTCAGAGATAATTCCCTCAGAGTATGGCATATGAGGCTGACACACTCAGCAAATGGCAGTGTGAAAGAATTAATCAGAAAGGAAGTAATTCCAAAGTCAGAGGATGGAAGTCTTGAGCCATGTGAAGAGTGCATATTGGCAAAATCAAAGAAATTGCCTTATCCACGAGGTAAACACACATCCACAGCCCCTTTAGATTACGCACATAGTGACTTATGGGGTCCTGCCCCAGTGAACTCTGTTGGGGGTGGGAGATACTACATGACTATTATAGATGATTTCTCTAGAAAGATTTGGTTGTATGTTTTGAGGGAAAAGTCTGAAGCATTTGCTAAATTTAGAGAATGGTGTAAGTTGACTGAAATGGAGAAGGGATGTGTGTTAAAGTGTCTGAGAACAGACAATGGACTTGAGTTCTTGTCCAAGGAGTTTGAAAATTTTTGTGCGGAGAGAGGCATAAAAAGGCATAGGACAGTTCCCCTCAACCCACAGCAAAATGGGGTAGCAGAGAGAGCAAATAGAACTATACTTGAAAGAGTTAGGTGCATGTTGTTGGCCTCTGGAATGGAGAAAAAATTCTGGGCACAAGCTGCTGCAACTACTGTGAAGTTGATCAATATGTGTCCATCTTCTAGCATAAATGGGGATACTCCAAACTACAGGTGGTATGGCAGATATGGGGATTATTCTCATTTAAGAACTTTTGGATGTAAAGCCTTTGCTCATTTGAAGCAAAGCAAGCTTGATGCTAGAGCTGTGAGATGTGTGATGTTAGGCTATCAGTCAGGTGTTAAAGGGTATAGGCTCTGGTGTATAGAGCAAGGGAGACAAAAGGTGATGTTAAGCCGAGATGTTGTGTTCATTGAGAATGAGATGCCTTTTAAGAAATCTGAAAAGGAGCTGGATATAAGCTTCAATGCTGGTGGCAACTCTGGTCCAGAAGTTGAGGTGGAGCTGGGACCAGAAATCCAGAGTGGGGATGGTGCTGAAACTGATGATGACTTGATCAGTAATGATGAAGTTCAAGGTGGAGCTGAGAGTAGTGATACCCCTGGAGGTGATACTAACAACCACAATGATCTTTGAGATTACAAGCTGGCTCGGGATAGAGTCAGAAGGAAAGATGTCAGACCCCCAGACAGGTACATGGATTCAGAAATGTTGTATTTTGCTCTGTGTGTGGCTGAGCAAATTTTCTACACTGAGCCTAGTTCATATAAAGCAGCAATGGAGTGTAGTGAAAGAGATTACTGGATGAAGGCCATGATTGATGAGATTGAGTCCCTCATCAAGAATGGAATTTGGATTTTAGTTGACAAAGTTGAAGGCAGAAAAGTGATCAGTTGTAAATGGTTGTACAAGAGAAAGATAGAATCTGCAGATGGGGAGAAAATAAGATATAAAGCTAGGTTGGTGGCAAGGGGGTTCACTCAAGAACAAGGAGTGGATTTCAATGAAGTTTTTTCTCCGGTGGTCAAACATATTTCAATAAGAATACTGTTAGCAGTGGTTGCTAGAATGGATTGGGAATTGGATCAACTAGATGTAAAAACCGCTTTCTTACATGGAGACTTGGTGGAAACGATATATATGCAACAGCCCGAAGGTTTTGTCAAGGTCGGGCAGGAAGGCAAAGTGTGTTTACTGAAAAAAAGTTTGTATGGACTCAAGCAAGCAAGCAGGCAATGGCAGAAGAAATTTGATGATCACATATTGAGCAGTGGTTTCAAGAGGTCAAAATATGATGAGTGTGTGTATATAAAGAGAAGAAATGGAATCACTGTTGCCTACTTACTACTATATGTCGATGATATTTTGTTGGCAGGAGCTTGCAAGAGGGAAATACAGATAGTCAAGGATGATCTGAGATCAGTTTTTTACATGAAGGATTTGGGAAGAGCAACAAGGATATTGGGAATGAACATAACCAGGGATAGAAAAAGGAAGCAGATATGGTTGAACCAAACTGATTATATCTCCAGAGTTGTTAAGAGGTTTAAGATGCAGGACTCAAAGGTGACATCAACCCCTCTAGCCCAACATTTTAAACTTTCTGTAACACAAAGGCCTAGCACTGAGGCAGAAAGGACGGAAATGCAGTCAATACCTTATGCAAACACTGTGGGGAGCATAATGTACTCAATGATTAGTACAAGGCCAGATGTGGCTCAGGCCATGAGTGCAACAAGCCGATTCATGACAGACTTTGGCAAGGAACACTGGGCAGCGTTGAAATGGATTCTCAGATACCTAAAGGGAAGTGGAGATTATGGCATATTGTTTGATGGAGGCAAGGAGTGCAATGGGGAAGCATTGATGGGTTTCTGTGATAGTGACTATGCTGGAAATGTGGATAGTAGAAGGTCACAATCTGGATACGTATTCACAATGTATGGAGCAGCAGTCAGTTGGAAATCGAGTCTGCAAGATGTGGTAGGTTTGTCCACAACCGAGGCTGAGTATATGGCTCTAACAGCTGCGGTTAAGGAAAGTTTTTGGTTGAGAGGTATGGTGGCTGATTTTGGTGTTATGCAGGAGGCTGTAGCCATTGGATGTGATAATAACAGCGCCATTCATCTAGCTAAACACCAGGTATTTCATGAGAGAAGCAAGCACATCGATGTGCGGCTTCATTTTGTGAGAGAAGAGGTGGAGAAAGGGAAGGTAATTGTGTTCAAAGTTGATACTGCAGTGAACCCTGCAGATATGCTAACGAAGGCATTGCCTAAGGAGAAGTTCGACCTCTGCTGCAGACTTGTGGGCTTATGCAAAAGGAATACATGAGTTGAATCAAGCAGGCAAGGTGGAGGATTGTTGAAGTGTGCCTACTGATTCAGCAAAGAGAAAATATTAATTCAACTTTTGGCTGAATTAATAATAGCCGTATGATGTAGAGTAATTAGATGATGTAATCTCAACCGTCCATTCACTTGGACTAGTCAGCTGGTTTAAAAGGTGTTAGTTGTTTTACAGAAAGAGAGAGAGTTTTAGAATCGAGCTGAGATCCCCAAAATTTAGGGATTGTGTTTGTTCATCAAGAATCTGATTTCAATAAAAGAGTTCTACATTTTCTTCGTGAATTCCTTTCTCAATCCATAGTTTTACTTGATTGTTAGCCAACAACTCTAATTGCCTAGACCTGGGAAACAAACTGACTGTGGGGACCATGACTGAAAAAGCAGAGTACGAACGAAAAGCTGACAGAATAACTAACTCGGGTACTAACTAACAGCGACATCATCTTCTTCAACCAAATTGCGTAAAACTCATAAGAAAAACAACATGAACGAAATCAGATCAGAACAAACTAAATCTAAATCAATTTGATGCATAACAACGAAGAACTAAACGGATCTACAGATGCTAGACGAAGTAAAATAGGAAACAAGTGGAAAACTCAAATCCATCCAACAACTCCCCTTTCTCACTTTGGATCCAACCTCAGACGCTAAATCCACTCCGGATCCAAGCGTCCGACACAAACTCCAAACAACAGAAACACTTCATCACTTCAGATTTAAACAACAACCTCCAATCAGTCAACAAACCACAGATCTATCACCAAATTCCCAGATCGAGTACCACAGCATCAAAATAAAACAGAGATCGACATAAAACTTGTTAAAATAAACTCTCAGCAGCAAGATCTACGTAAATCAACTTGAAATATCACAAATAAACGCAAACTGACAGAAGCGAAATGATAATAAGTAGCATCTACAGCCAAGTCGACTCCCAAAAGTGAAGTTCGACCGCAAAAGTGCAAAAACAAACTGAAATTTAAAGAGATTGTATCTTCGCCCACATGCGGACGGTATTGCACTGAAACTTTCTAAAGAAATGAACCCCTTCGTGACCCAAACTACCCCAGATCTCCCATTTCCAAGTGTGTGTTATGTGTGTGAGCTAAAGAGAGTGAAAAGGTGATGATTTGTGCGTTGCATGCTCTTCTATTTATAGGTGTTGGAGTGGGGCCCAGCGAGGTATAGATAGACTTTGTTGCCCTCAGCTACTGACTCCCTCCGTCACGCCTTCTTTTTCTTTGAATTCTGCTCACTTCACTTCATTCTTTCGCTAGACTGCTCCCTTCAGCATTCCCTCGATCTAGCGATTTTATCACACATCTGGCTTAGGAAACATGTTAGACCCAGCAAATTGTAACGCTTTTCACCATATAACCGATGCATGAAATTAGCCTTATCAGATACCATACGCTTCGGCAGTTGGTAGTCTCATGTATGCTATGCTTTGTACAAGGCCTGATATTTGCTTTGCTGTTGGCATGGTAGCAAGATATCAGTCAAATCCGGGCCAAGGACATTGGACTGCAGTAAAGAACATACTCAAGTACCTTAAACGGACTAAGGACTATGTTCTAGTTTACAAAGCAGGCAAGCTGTGTCCTTTGGGATATACTGATTCAGACTTTCAAGCTGATCAAAACTCGAGAAAATCTACTTCTGGTTATGTGTTTACCTTAGTAGGTGGAGCCGTAATTTGGAAGAGTGTAAAGCAGAAATGCATTGCAGACTCTACCATGGAAGCCGAATATGTGGCCGCTTCGGAGGCTGCAAAAGAGGCGGTATGGCTCAAGAACTTTCTTATGGACTTAGGTGTGGTTACGAATCTTCCCAAGAGCATCACCATTTATTGTGACAATTCTGGTGCTGTGGCAAATTCGAAGGAACCAAGAGCTCACAAAGCAAGCAAACACATTGAGAGGAAGTATCACATCATCAGAGATATAGTGCAGAGAGGAGACATACAAGTGGTCAAGATTGCGTCAGAGAACAACCTTGCAGATCCTTTTACTAAGGCATTGGCGGTCAAACCGTTCGAGCGCCATGAAGAAGGAATGGGAGTTCGACTCGCTCGAGGCCTCAACTCGCTTTCAGTATAAGTGGGAGAATTAGACGTAGTGCACATTTTTTTTGTATACTCGAAAGCTGTTTTGAGTATAAGTGGGAGATTGTTAGAGTTTGTATACTAGAAATCACCTTTCGAGTGATTGAATACTGTTAAAACTCTTATTTTATTTTCCAAATGAATAAACAGATTATTTTTGTCATAATGTTGTTATGTTTTACATTTAATGGATGTTTATTGCATATTTAAATGTATAAGTAACTTAACAAAGTCTAAGTCTTTGTTTTAGTAGACCGGTTGTGGGCGTCGTTCACTTTAAGGTAACACGGTCAGTTCTAAACAAAGAAAAAGAATAATTTCACAACCTAGATAGGCTTAGACTACCTATCGTGAAAGGTTGCAATGCCAGTCCGATTATTTCTAAGTCTTACTGAAATAAGATGACGTTGGTGTGGTATAGCACTGAATGGATCTAACAGCGAGACAGTCTTTATGCTATCTACTGAAAAACGAGGTCTCGTAAATTATTTCTCAATCAATGTATGTTAGCATTGAGCATACGGTATTGATTATGCACTACTTTGACTTACCAAATGGTGTGGGTTTTTCGCAACCCAATAAGCCTGGTATATTGGGTAGTGGTGATTAATATCTAGCGGTGCTAGGATTGCTATTATGTTGAATCGTGCGCGAGGTGAGTCTCGTTTGATAACATACTCAAGAGAAGCTTGAAATAAGGTTTTATTATTCGGAACCTAGCTAGTTGGAGTTTAATTACTCTATGAATAATAAATAAGATTTTCTTGTTGAGTCCTCTCTTGGAATAAATAAGATATTAATTAATTAAGTTCATAGCAGACAATAATTAATTAATGGATGTTTCTATCTTAAGCGCGGGAAATAAATATAAAGTATTGGAAACCCGAAGTACTTATAATTTCGGATTTGGATGGGGAGTGCAGTATTACTTCTGTAGTGGCTGCTCGTAATATTCCAATTTTAAGCTTATATTAAATTAGGGTTTAATTTAATTAGTAAAAAGCTAATTGGAGGAGCTCATATCCAAAGCCTTCCATAGATCCCTGACTGAGCCCAATATGTGACTTATTATAAATAGGAGAATAAAGGAGACAGAAAATACACTTGTTTCTCTCAAAATTTTCGGCCCCCCCTACTCCTAGTAGAGGTCGAATTTTTCTCCTCCGTGGGAAAGGATTTCTGTCTTCTCTATTTAAGTCCTAGTGCGCTGGTGAGATCAGCCCACCCTGATATCAGTTCACAGTCCGGGAATCGGTCAGAAGATCCGTGGTTTTGTACTAAAGTTCTTCACGTGGAGAAGGCGCTAGCTATCTTCGATTCTTTGGAGAATCATCAAGGTATAATGGCTAAACCTTAGAAAAGCATGTTTTAGGTTTCAATTAATTTAAAGCATGTTATTATTTGAGTTATGAGCATGATACATGTGATAATTACGCGAATAGATTTTGTCTAAATAATCCGCTAAATAGATCTGAATTATCTATAATTGATTTATGTGTGCGCTTCCGCTGCCAGTTCCATCAAGATGATGCTGCGAAAGAAAGGAAAACTATAGACGAAGAGAAATCGAATGTGGTCATAAAGGATGAGTCTGGACATGCGTGTGTTGAAGAAGATGACGTTCCACCTAAGCCTTTGAAGTGTTTCCCGAATTATGATGATCACACTTTAGTTTCAATTGAATTGTGCAATTCAATGGAGCATCTTGGCGAGGGGAATGATAGGATTGAAGGGAATGGTGATTTTGAGGAGAATCGAAAAGGCATTAGTACCATGGATGATTGTAACTTCGCTGATGGCATGGGAGATTCGTCATGCGTCGAGGTGGGAATTAATAACTACAGTGCTAGTTATCTGGCATTTTCAGATTTAATGGTTCAAGCAAATGATGGCAGTTACTCTATTATTGGTGATGGGAAAAACAATATGTTTGATTGTTTTCTAAATGTCAAACCCCAAGGAGCTACTATGGGTGTGAAGATTTTCCATAATGGATCTCAAAAAGTGTATTCGGATGGTACAGATATGGAGGTTTCTTCCACCACTAGTATGATCTCTGTGTTGGGCCGGCTGCTCAACCTGAAACTTCTTTCCACCGCGGATGTTCGTACGCTTCGTCAGTGTTGTGCAAATCCTGGGCATATGCACACATTTGATCCAGGAGGGGATATCTCGCCTAGGCTTTTATTCATGACGCTCTTTGTTGTGTCGTGGTTTCTACCGTAAGGGTAAGGTGGATTTTAACCGTGGGGGAGTTGATATGAGAATATCTCTACAAATATCCAATATCTCTATTATTTAGTTTAGTATTATTTAGCATATCTTTCCATATATTCTTAGTATCTTTATTTCTTGTTCCCTAAGTCAGAATAGTCTTATAAATAGGAGATATTGTATTCTTCTATTTCATTGAGAAATATCAGTTATCCTTTTATTTTATCTTTACGCTTTTATCGTATCATTCCTGATTTGATCGACCGGAAAAGCTCCGGTGACTACCTTTTATCCTTAAAATTGACGCCAGAGTGATTGTTGGGCAACAGCTCCCGCGACATTCGACGCAAATTATCCGAGTTAAGGAACTTCATCCTTAACATCTTTCTTGCTATTTACTGAAAGAAGAGGTCTTGGTGATTGTTATTTCTTAATCATTGTTGACATAACATTGAGCATACGATATTGGTTATGCACTACTTTGACTTATCAATAGGTGCAGGATTTTCACAACCCAAAACTTCTGATATCTTGGATAGTGGTGATCAATACGTAGAGGTGCTAGTATCGTTATTGCAATGAATCGTGCGCTAGGAGAGTCTAGTTTGATAATGTCCTCAAGAGGAGTTTGAAATAAAGTTTTATTATTCAGAAACTAGTCAGTTGGAATTTATTCCATGAATAATAATTAAGAATTTCAAACTAAGTCTACTCTTGGAATAAATAAGATACTACTCCCTCTGTCCCACAAAAGAGGTCACACTTTCATTTTTAGTTTGTCCCACAAAATATGTCACATTTTCATTTTTGGAAAAAGTTCTCTCTCACATAAATATAAAAACAATATTTCTCTCTCCATTTAACAAACAAAATAAAACCTCCTAGAATCATGTGCCGTCCCACGAGTGTGACATCTTGTGCCTTCCTCTCATCTTTCATCTTCTTCCTTCCTCTTCCAATAAAATTAGAATTAAAGATGAGAGGAAGGAAGAAGATGAAATTGAAGTGAAATCGACCGCGATGCTGAAGAAATAAGAACCCTAAACATATTATTTTATTCTAATTTTAAAAGAATATTTATAAAAATAACTAGGGAGTAAAAAATCAAAATTAAAAGTTTAATTTGGTCAAAATCGGGATTAAACCCGTTGACCGTTAGTTTTTAACGGAACAGTTAGTCCAGGACCAAAATGATCAAATTTCCATATGTTTAGGACCAAAAAATCCAAAAGATAATGTTTAGGACCAAAAACGTAAAATGGTCATATGTCCAGGACCAATTTTGACTTTTACTCTTTAATTAATTAATGAACATTTATATCTTAAGCATTAAAGAGGAAAGCCCAGAATTACTCGTAATTTGAGATTGGACGGAGAGTCAATATTATTACTGTGATTGATATTAATATTTTGTTTGAGCTTGAATTAAATTGAGGCTCAGTTTAATTAAGGAAAGTCAAACAGGTTTAGCACAAGTCTAACCTTCATGGATCTCTAATCTAGTCCATCATAACTCTATATAAAGAAGACTAGACTGAAGTAAAACAATGAGATTATTATTCATAATTTTTGAAATTCTCTCCTATTTTGAGAAAAAATTTTGTCTTCTTTCTAGTCTAGACCTTTCGGTTTTGATAAGCTTTGCCCACCCAAAGATCACAACTTGAGTGCAGGAATAGATTAGAAGATTTGTGGTTAAGTTTTGAAGATCATTACGTGGAGAAGGCGCAAGCAATCGTTAATTCTTTGAAGAATCAATTCAGTAATACTAAACCGTAAAATTCATTTTTAGGATTTATATTCTTAAGCATGAATTATTTGCGTTTTGACATGCAATTATATATTAACATGTGAATTAATTAAATCTATAATCTGTCAAATAGATTCTTAGTTTATTTTATTTACTTTGTTCATATACCAATAATTCTAATAATTCTAACTTTTACTACTATATGCGATAGGCGTTGAATAAAATAGATCGCTCACAAGCTTTATATAAAGAGCAAAAGGCGGTTTAGGCACGAATGCGTTACAAGTTTGGAATATAACTATCTAACTATGAAAGAAGTGTAAAGAGGATAAAAGTGAGTTTTGAATTATTTCATCAACAAGCGTGCTTCAATTGTTGCATCCACAGACTTTTTGAGGCACCATATAATCTATGATTACATATTGTATGATAAGGTTATCTTTATTCCATTATTTATTTGCGTAGGTTTATGCGGTCGATTTATTATTTTGATTGGATTATCTTTATTCCATTATTTGTTTGCGTAAGTTTATGCGGTCGATTTATTATTTTGAAATCCAATCAATAAAGTGCTTGATCAAATGGAAAACATATTATATCATTATCATATTATAATTGGGCATCACACTAACAAATCTTACCTAATTCGTGAAAAATGTAGATTTATGAGCGGAACTAAACGATGAAAAAATGTGTATTCTGATATAAGATCGGCGTGCTAGACTTCGAATAATTACATTTTATTATTGTGAAAAATGTGCATTCTGATATAACTGGTCCCATTTATTTTTGTTTTCTTTATCAAATTATATTACAATCGAAAAAGTAATATGAACATTAAAATTAAAAAAATTTAAAAACTTGTACTAATATATTTAAAAAGATTGCAGATATGGTGTGTGACAAAATTTTAGGTATCAAATAAATGAATTGGACCATCTTATAAACACACACAAATTGTCAAAGTTTTATAAGTATAATACGAGACAGAGCCATCAATGATTCAATTTATCTTTTTAAATTTGAAACTTTATTTGGTGCTATATTTGGATTTTTCTAAGTGATTGGTTGCATAATTTTGAAAGTCAGGCCAATTTTGCAAAATGGTTCTATACTTCTATATTCGGGCATAGCAAATTTTTTTGATGCTATTCATTATCCAATTTTGGCGCCATTATGAGTACTAAATAATTTGGTGCTATATTCGAACATATTGCATACAAAATTGCTTCAATAACTATGCTGCTTCAACTATCAAGAGGAAACATAATTAATGCTAAACCTCATTCCAAAGTACTATTAAATGATGATTCGTGAACAGAAAACAAATTACATAAGTATAGTAAAAAAAATACTAATGAAATTTCAATAACAATCAATATATGGTACTGATTGCACATGAAAGAACGTGTAGCATGGGCCATTCCAATCCCTAGATGAGAATCTTGAGTTCAATTTGCAATTAAAGTCCAAAAGGCCACATACCAAATTCTTGAGATACAGACATCTAAAATCGTTTTTGTCAAACAAATTATTCAATTTTTGCTCTATAATTGACACGCTAAACGAGGAATTGAAAAATGACAAAATCACTGATATTCTATTTCTGTGTGGCTTTGAAATATTTGGACTTATTATTTTAAAATTTTCTAGTTGATTGATTATATGATTCATTTTACCACTGTATTGTAATCATCATCTGGAACTGGAACACACCTTTTGACTTTTAAGTTGCTTTGGGACCTGTTTGTTTTCTTTTTTTCTTGCTAACAAAAAGTTAATTAAGAAGTTATTCACCCGCTCTCGCCCTCGATTAAGAGTCCCACTTTTCTATTTCGGTCCGTCCTCAATTAAGAGTCACACTTTATTCTTACCATAAATAGTAAGTAGGTCTCACGTTCCACCAACTCACTTTACTCATATTTTACTATAAAATCAATATAAAAAAGTAGATCTCACATTCCACTAACTTTTTCAACCAATTTATCTTTACATTTCTTAAAATCCGTGCTCGGTCAAAGTATGACTCCTAATCGGAGACGGAGGTAGTATTAAATTAAGACAAGTAAGGACGTAAGTTACTTATAGAAAAGCAAAACCATAATATTCAAACACATTTAGTTTCACTAAAATTAGAAGAAAAAATACCGACAATATGTAAGATTTTTAAATGACTAGTTTATGCATTAATTATTCGCATTCATTAAGATTTAAGAAATTGCCTATTCGAATCTAAAACTTTCACAAATTCTTCATAGATGCATCAGTACATCCCCCATATTCGAAAACTAAAAAATTGTGAATTGAAGTTGTCGATAATAATAAAATGGGTTTTTTTGATTAAAAATATCAGTCCACATTTATGAACTTTAATTACTACTCCGTATATTTTTGTCTCTTTGTTTTTTGTTTTTTTTTTTCTAAAACGCCATTTAATCTTAGGGTTACAGTATTTCATTGCTTTTTTCCTACCATTCTCAACTCACATCTCTTCATTTTCTTTTCTCCATATCTCTTGGTTCTCCTCTTCCATATTTCTCTCCTTTCTCTCTCTAGCTCAATCTTATGCAATTACATTGCTACTTAGTAATATGCTGATTTGCGATCAATGCGATAGATTTAGGCCAAATACAATTAAAGGTCTTTATATTAATAGGAGTACATTTTATTTTATTGGGGTTTTTTATGTTTTATTAAATTCTTATACTAATCTATTTTTTTATTAGATCCTTTTACATTTTTTATTTCATTAGATCCTTGTGCTATTGTAGTAGTACATTTTTATTCAGGAGCTTATTTGGTTGAATATATATTTACTGAACTTCATATTTAACTTAATTTTTCTTGTGTTGATTAATTTTTATATATTTTTTTATTTATTTTGAAATTAATGAAGTTGCAATATCGACTTAAGAAAATTATTAAAAAAATGATAAATTTATATTTGATGATCGAACAATATCAATGATATTTTCATTTTCGCAATGATTCTTTAGTTGATATTGCAATTAAATTAATTCTAAAAAATTCAAGAAGAAAAAAGGAAAATAAATAAATTTAGGTAATACTACAAGAAAAGTTCACTATATTTTGAAATCCATTAAATAAAGATTTAACCAAATTAAAAATAAAAGTAAGGAAACGTCTGAAATCAAAATAATTAGTATAAGGACCTAATGATAAAAAAAATGTAAAATAATCTAATGAAATAAAATGCATTGGTACGATGACCTAATAAATCAAAGATTTGTAGAAGTACCTAATGAAACAAATTGCATTACAAGGACCTTTAAATACGTTTTGCCATAGATTATTTTGCTTTAAATCAAGATTATTTCCTTCTCAATCCATAAGGCATTTGCATTGTGAGCTAGCTATAAATACACAAACAAGACGTTATCACAGAGGGGGGATGACAACACATTTCATAATATTCTTGAAGCAACAAAATCCTTATCACTTGGAAATGTATTTACAAATTTATGATTAAAATCTCAACAAATTGTGGCGTTATTTGTGAGGAGGTTTTAATATTTGGAATACCTGAATATCCCGGTGAACAAGTATATCACCAAACTCACGAAGCACTCCTCCGACTTTCCAATAATAATTATAAAAACTTATCACAGAATATATTATTATAAAATTCACTAAACTTGTAATTCTCTAAAATTTAATAGTAAGACAGATATTAAAGCCACATGAAAAAGAAAAAAGTAAACCCTAGTAAAGCGGGCCCATCAATTATTCCTGGGCCCCCCGGTCAACTGGCATTGGATAGGAGTCCATATTGCGAAACGGGCCCACATACTGACGCTATCATCCCCTGCGACGCATACATAGTGACACCTCATTTAGCAACCGTCCGATTGTTTTAGTAAGCTCTACTTCACTTTCTTTCTCTATCACTCGCGCGGGATTTCTCTCTCTGTATACCGTATACGTATAGCTATAGCTATTCCGCAGTTGTATCTATATATTTCTATCTGCAGTGAAGCTCCTTTCTCTCTTTTCGGCGGCATCGAGCTCTACGCTTACGCTTCCTTCAATTCTAACAAGATTTCTTGCTTTTCCCCTGACTAACTCCCTATTCTCTGCAATTCCTTACTTTGCTTTCAGTGTAAGTTCATTTCTGCATTATTGCTTTCCGCAATTTCCTCTTTTCTCTTCCTCAACATTTCCGTTGGTTTCGCCGCTTTCTTCAGATTTTCTGCGCTGCTGCTCATTGTGCTGGTGCTACCTCTTCATTTTCTGTCACTTATTTTTTAGGTTCATATTAGTGCGGATTTAAGAGCATTTTGTAGTTACTGAGCTGAAGGTTGTTTGGATCTGTGGTTTACTTGATTGGGATGTGATTGGGAGATTTTGTAGATATGACCGACATTTTGGAATTTTATTTATTTTTATTATTCGCTTTAAGCTTTAGTTTTGCAAATATAGTCCATCAAAACGTGCGTTTCATGAGTATGATTATGATTTATGACATTTCCAAAATCTGATGGAAAATTGAAAGCAGAGACTGAGTTTGGGTTTATCACTTTATTGTGAGCACTAAAGACTGCTGTAACGCTGATTTATTAAAGTGAAATTATTAATTAGAAGTTGCTAGATACAGCTTACTACTCTCAGAATATGTGGCTATATTTGTTGAATCTCCATTCGACAATCTAGATGTGAAAGTTTAACTAGTTATTGCATTTGGATTTGTTGAAAAATGTACTTTGGTTTCTGAGAATGGTCCAACGAGTCATGCTTGTTTCAAGTTGTACTTGTTTTCGCTGATTAATCTAATTTTACTTCAATCTTGCGTGTTCATTCGTCAAAGCTAATTTTTGTATTGTTCCTGTTAGTGATGGTTTCTATCTGCATGTTTAAGGCATTGAAGCCAGTTTTTGGTCTAGTTTATTTCTATGGCTGGCTTGGACACAATTATCTGAGAACTCGATTGGTAAAAGTAAAAAAAAAAAGGGTTTAATGGGTGGTGCACTTGAATCATTTAATCTTGGATTACTTGTGGCTGATTGCTTCGTAATACATTTCGATGTATTAGAAAGTTTGGTAGTTTACTGAAAAAAATACTTGTTATCTCTGTTTTCAGGAGAAGATATCCTTACAGCACTGAGATTGTTAGTTTCAATTAAAGCTACTCCACCTTTTAGTTTCTGACTGCTAGAGTGAGGATGTAATGCATGCCATCAAGCATCAAGCCTAGTTCCAGAAGTGTAGAAATGTCTACGGACATGGGACATGTTGTAGGACAAGAGAGGAGCTTGGGACAAAGACAAAATGTGGATTCTGTTGGAGAGAAAACTCCATTGCCCTGGGTAGAAAAGGCTATGCTGCTTCAAGGGAAGCACAGGGTTCGACATTCTTTTAGCCAGCCATCCGATGATCGGGGATTTGATTTTACTGAGAATGCAAGTGCTGAGAAAGTCCAGTCTAGATCTGCAGGAAATGAGCGAAAGCGTCAGGTTGGAGGCAGGGCATTTGATGATAACGAGCTTGTAAAGCACATGTCCAATTTACCTGGCTTTCTCCAGCATGTAGAGAAGGACAATACCATCCAGGACAAGGCTCTGAACTTTGGTGTTCTTGACTGGAAGCGTTTGGAGAAGTGGAAGTACACTGAACGTATGCCTGGAAAACTTCTCAGGAAAGCTTCACCAACTAGAGATTCATTTGTTTCAGCAAGTGGGCTGCCAAAAATAAGTCCAAACTTGAAAAGACAAGCCTCTTCTCATACTCGCCAGCCCAGTTTGTCACATTCGGGCAAGCAACCAGTGGCAGATGGTTCATCATCTCAGCAACAACAGCCTCCTCAAAGTTTATGTATCAAGTCATCAAAGGAAGAAAGAAATGGTAAATACCAGAAGGAAGAAGAATATGTTGAGTATCTCAAATCCAAGGGAAAGGAAAGATGCAACCAAAAATATCACACTGCAGAAAGTATCAGGATTGTGAGGCAGCAAAACCATTCTAAGCAAACAGGGAAGTATTCTGACCAATATTCTACTGAAACATTTGGATACAAGAGCAGGATGAATCCACTGAAAGCGATAGTGTCAGAAAGGGAAGCTTCTTCTTCATCATCCAAGCAGAGGAAACAAAAGGTTGCTCCCCTTCCACCTAACAAAGTTGGAGCTCATGGGAAGAAGAGTGCGAGGAGATATGGTGAATTGAAACTTACCTCTGGATGTTCAGCACCAGAGCCACAAAATATTGTGCTTCTTGTTCCCAAAGATTTTCAAGAAAAAGGTCGCTCAGAAAGTTCACAGTTCACAGAATCCAGGACCTCACTTGATACAAAATTATCAGCAATAGAAGTGACAGGGAACCGATTGTCTGATTTCTGTTCACCCCGGGAGCTGTATTCTGGAGGATACTCTGATATTCCTCATTCTTGTCCTCTTCCATCAAGTTCCATGAAGCCGCATGACTTGTTAGCTTCTCATGCAACTGATGCAGATATTTTCCCAAATGCAGATTCTATCACCTCCACATCATCTGAAGCTAAATTTTCAGATATGAGCGAAGAAGCTATAAGGGCCTCAGCTTATACTGAGCCTTCCAGTAGAAAACAAGGTATCAATGGTGAACAGTCCACTGCCAAAGGAAGATCTCCCTCACCTACACGGCGGTTCAGCTTTAACCTGGGAAAGATGGGCAGAAGTTTTAGCTTTAAGGAAAGCTCAGCAGTTCCACAATTGAGTTCTACATATACTCCTGTAAAATCGGCCCCGGTGAGGTCTGAAGTTTCCCATAGCATGGATAGCGTTGATAAGGATCAGGCAAATAGCAAAGCAAGGTCCAGCCCTTTAAGGAGATTGCTGGACCCATTGCTCAAGCAAAAATCAAGTAGTGATACTGTTCGACCACTAAATGGAAGCTTGCTCTCCATGACAGCCAGTCCCACAGGCATCAAGGGACCACCTCAAGATAAGAGGCCTGATGCATCAAATTTTCAGGCTCTTTTGCAACTCACTTTCAAGAATGGGCTACCTTTCTTTAGACTAGTGGTGGAGAACAGGAAGGACATGCTAGCTGCGGCTGTGAAGAGATTGCCAACTTTTGAAAAGAATGATCCTTGCATGGTTTACTCATTCTACACCGTTCATGAGATTAAGAAAAAGAGCATGAACTGGATTAATCACGGGTCAAAGAGCAAAACTTGTAGCCTTGGCTACAGTATAATTGGTCAGATGAAGATTTCAACCATACACCATCTGAAAGCAAACAGAGAGGATACTAGTGAATGTGATTCAAGGGAGTGCGTCCTGTACGGTGTTGATCCTGGTCAGGTAGATAAGCAAATGCTTGCATTTGTCCCTAAGAAGGAGATTGCAGCGATTGTAGTTAAAAACTCTAGTAAAAGGGTCAATGGTGGAGAGTTTATGGATAAGAACCATCAATCAGAAGGGAGGAATTTCCCACAGCTTGTGTTCCCAGCATCATCAGAAAGCCAAGAAAAAGCAAATTCTAATGGCACAATAGTCATCCTTCCTGGCGCAGTTCATGGTATACCTATTAAAGGCACGCCTTCCTCATTAATTAGTCGATGGAGATCTGGTGGATGTTGTGATTGTGGAGGATGGGACGTCGGCTGCAAGCTGCGGGTACTTGCTGACAGCAGAAAAAGCAGTAACAATACTCAGGATTCAGCGTCAAGCTCTGCTGATCACGTTAATCTTTTCATGCAGGTACTTGTTATACTTCACGATATTACCCCCTTCTACTTAAGTCTTGGTAAACTAATTTCTAATTATTTTTACAGGGTGGAGAGCACAAGGGCAGACCTGTTTTCAGCTTGAAACCATTTAGCGATGAGTTCTACTCTATCGAAATGGATCCATCGATTTCTTTGTTGGAGGCATTTGCTACAAGTGTAGCGCATCTCACTTGCCGAAAAATTCCTGAAATTATAGATTACAAAGGTCAGTCAGAAGCAGAGCATGTTCCAGATCCGAATCCAAGAGCTGATAGAAAGAAACCCCCGCTGTTTCAAGAGCAAGTCCCTGCTAAGTACGTTACGTGCCCACCCTTGTCTCCAGTTGGAAGGATTTAGGAATGGAGATTTTGTTTCAAAGTTGTTTGGGCCACATCTATTTCTCGAAGAGAGTATGTTGCCATTAATCACTGCGTCCTTTGATTATGATCAGCTTAGACTGGAAGAAAACGGTGATTACTAATATTGTAAAGGTACCTGCTGATGCAGAAAATTTATGTGACACTGTAAATTTTGTTGATCAACTCTTCTGAATAAGTCAAGTCTAATTTTGCTGCTTGTAGTAAATCAAGATGTGCATCTCTTAATGTATATGGACAAGAACCTCATAAGGCTAGTAAGGGAGTAATTTGGTAGTTATGTCAAAACAAGTTAAAGAGCTCGTGTGGCTTTAACCATGTGTTTGATACACATGTTATTTTTATAGCCCGATTAAACCGAAGCCTATGTTTCAGCCTCGAAAATTAACTTGTTGAACTAAATGAACCTAGTGGTTTTAAGTACAATGTTGCTCAATATCTTTCACTCTATTCTTGAATAGATATATTTTTGAGGTTGTTTTAGTCGACATAAAAATTAACATGATAAAAATTAAAGATATGGTAAATTTTTAACTAAATTGTCAAACACACCAACTAGATACTACATAACTAGCACAAATTATAATATATATAACGGTCAGTATCATACCTAGCCGTAACATGGATAGTCTACCAAACGAGACATTGTGGTGTTAAAATCTCCATCACAGACCAACATACAATACAAATCGGTATTTAGGTCTTACAAACTCTCACAGACCAACATAGGATGCAAAAAAGTGGTTTTGGTCTTACAATCTGTTTCAAAGATCCACATATGAGGCATGGTGAATGCATAGAAACCACTGGCCATCAATCTTCTCAAAAACATTCGACGCAAAATGCCTTCCCCAGCTACTCCCCTTGGTCTTCACCATTTCGATGCAGGTAACATAGCCAACCTCACCTCTCACGTGGACCTGTACGTCCTTGATCTCAATCTCGAGGGGGAACTCGTAGTCAGCCCAAACAAATTCCCAGCTCCCCATCACCAGGTCATAACCAGAGATGCCACTCACACCAGGGTGCACGACACACACATGGTTTCCCTTCGACCAGAGAGCTTGCATTGAAGCTAAATCCCCATTTCTGAACGAGTTGTAAAATCGAGAGTTTGCTGCTAAGACTGAAGCCTTGCTATCCTCCTGGAGAAGTCGAAGGCTGTCCCTGATCTTTGCTGCCTGGGAGTAGTTCTCTTCCTCAATGGCAATCTGCAACTCCCGCTCCAATGTCTGTTCGTTCAGCAAGATGCTTTCACCACTCATGGTTCCACCAGACTCTTCTCTCGTCACCTGGCACGATACCAGCAACCGTGATCTCGATCCTTGCACATAATTCCCTGCTCTGAAGAGGAAAAGAACGAAGATATATTACTATCTTATAGCACGATTCAAGAAACCATATACAACACTGAACCAGTTTCACAATCAGCTTAGGCACATTTCATCAAATACAGGTAAACTTATAGAAAAATCTAAACTCGGATTCACAACAACGTGATTACAAATAGCAATACCGTGAAGTTCGAGCCCTGGAGATAAGTTGGAAATTATCTTCTCTTCCACCTAAAACCACATTGTTTCTCCTGTGAAGACAAGGGTAAAGATGATGACGAAGCATCCCACTGCTGTTGGCGCATAACGCAGCTAAATGTCTACGTTCTCTGCAGTGCAACATTGCCTACATTCATAACACATCAAACTAAATTAGGCACCCCAGATTCTTCAATCTGCTATTGTAAAACCCATATCATTGATATACATTTCAATAACCAAAATGAAAGGCCTAATTCGACGGAAGGGATCTCCTAATCCGAGCAGAATAATATACTATAGGAACATAACATAGAACTTAATTATTCATCCCCAAATATCGAATCTCATACACCCTAATTACGACACAATTCAAATCAATCAACCAGAAATAAATAGATGAAAAATAAAAGAGGGAAAATGAAACAACTATGCATAATCAGGATAAAAATTGACAACAAAAATTAAATAAATACTCACATCATCTTTTGCATCCCTAATTAAACTAGAACGGTTCAGCTGGGGCTTGAAATACATCGCGGAAAAATTTGACACTTCCATGGCAGCAACGATCTCGCCAGCTGCCGAGAAGAGAGAAAATTAAACGATTGATTATCATACGGAAGCATGATTTCTTGAGGAAATAGTCCTACGGATTAGATAAGGAAGAATTTGGACTTACTCGTTGACTGGTAGGAGAGGATACTAGAGAAACGGTGGATCGATGAAGGAGCAGCTGCATAAACTGCGGTGAAATGAAAAATTGATCATTGTTGATCCGGCCTGGGATGGTGGGCTTTACTTGGGATCTAATTTGGATTCGGGCGTCGGCCCGTAACAACTGTATACACATGATGAAAAATAACCATATATTCTTTTAATTTTGGGATGTTGGATAAAATATGTACCGATTACGAGGAACGTGAACTCTAAATATTGTACAAACTCAAAACTATAATCTGTACCATTGAAAAATATCAACGGATCAGAAAAAAGCAATAGAAAAATGTCAACATAATTTCAACGTAGTCAATGATTGATATTGTGTTGATATTGTGTTGATACTGTGTTGACATTAAAATCTTGAAATTTTACACTGTGGTGATATTATATTGAAACTATGTTGAAGCTATGTTGAAGAGTTTTGAGTTTGTACAATATATAAGTTTGCATTTTATCACTACCCCCGATTATGATCTTTATTGTTTTCATAAAGTTAATGATGATGATTCCAAATAGTTATCAATGCCTTCTTTTTTTTAAAGAAACACGGTAATTTTATAAATTTAAGATGTTTATTAGGATATAACGGACAAAATGTTTTTGGAATAAAGTTTACTTATAAAGTTTGGATTTCTCGATAATAAGTGAGCAACACGATTACAAGCTCTAGCGATAACAGATGCATTTTGATTATTGTGAAAAGAGTTGACGTCATCGATTTTCGATCAAATGCCATTATTTTTAAAAGGGCTTTATATGAATATTTTGTACGCCTCTTTATTGAAGTTTGCGAAAGAGAGTTATAGTTTTTGACGAAAATTGCACGAAGTTATTAATTTAGTTAAATTAATATTTTAAATATAATAAAGTAATACTTGAGTCTAATATTTTAGTTTAATTTAAATACAAGTATTCAGTTCATTCGCTGTCACATTCAAAATAAGTTAACAAGAGAAAAGAAATAATTATGGACAATATTCATATTATTTAATTACATAAAATATAGATAATTTGGCAAATAAATTATAGTATTTAAATAATTACAATGATGGAATTTTGATAATTATGGTGATAAAGGTTTACAATTATAGTAAATTTACTATATTTATAAGAGTGAACTTCAAAAATGGTCTCTAAACTATGAGTTTATCTCAAAAATGGTCCATGCACTTTGAAAATATCAAGGGTTAATAAAAAAAACGGTCATTTTGCACTATTTCGAGACGAAAATGCCCTTTTGAGGGGTTTTGGGGGGATTGGGCAATTTGGTCTTTTTACACTTTTAACATTTAAAATCTGATATTATTTCAAAATTATCATTCTTCTTCCCTTGTGTCATCCTTCACTTTGTTTCTTTATTTCAATATTAGATTTAATTT
Source organism: Salvia hispanica (assembly GCF_029641045.1). Taxonomy (NCBI): domain Eukaryota; kingdom Viridiplantae; phylum Streptophyta; class Magnoliopsida; order Lamiales; family Lamiaceae; genus Salvia; species Salvia hispanica. Next base: position 22,549,432 of record NC_142692.1, read on the forward strand.
ATAAAATTTAATTTTAAATTTTTATTTTTAAATATCAATAAATTTTTTAACTAAAACTATTAATTCATGGAAACTATAAATATTGATTAAAACTATTAATTTTTGTTATTTAATATAATATTCAGTTGAATTGAAGAAGTACAGAAAAATAATATTAATCATGAAAAAATAAGAGCTATTCTATTTAACCTTCGTTCGGTTGTTATAATTACTTGTGATTGAATATTATGAAGTTGACTAAAAATTTTATATAGAATTATTTTTGTTGAAATTTTCTAGTCATTTTGATTGTTTTCAAATTAATAAACGAAAATTATATTAGTCTAACATTAGATGCATATTTATTTCAGAATAAATCGTGTTATATGATCTATTTATGATTAAAGCTATTAAATATTGATTAAAACTAAGGCGTTGTCATATCTTATTGATTAAATATTAGACACTATCAAATATTGATTATGACTATTAATTTTTGTTATTTAATAATTTTTATAATTAAAAAATTTATTGATATTTAAAACTGAAATTTAAAATCTAATTTTGTAGAATTAAATCTAATATTGAAATAAAGAAACAAAGTGAAGGATGACAAAAGGGAAAAGAATGATAATTTTGAAATAATATCAGATTTAGTACATAACTGAAATAATATCAGATTTAAAATGTTAAAAGTGTAAAAAGACCATGTTGCCCAAACACCTCAAAAGGGCATTTTCTTCTCGAAACAGTGCAAAAGGATCGTTTTTGATATTAACCCTTAGTCCAGGGACTACTTGTGATATTTTTAAAGTCCAGAGACCATTTTCAAGATAAACCCATAATCCATGGACCATTTTTTAAGTTCACTCTTATAATATAAACTTGTTATGGTAATAAAACTATAATTATAATTGATTTACTATATTTATAGAGTATTTGCAAATATTTTATTATAGTATTTAATAATTATGACTATATGATTTTTAATAAAATTTTATATTTGTAGAGTATTTGCAAATTTTAGTATTATATTTAATAATTATGATTACGTGATTTTTATATGTAGTTTATTAATATATCAAATTTATAAATATGAAATAGTAATAAATAGTCATGCATCGCACGAGCGAGATACTAATTTTACAGTAACCAAATTTATAAATATGAAATAGTAATAAAATTAGTAGAATGTGATGTCTATTACCAAAGGTACAACTTACTCAAATTTATTTATATAATCTTTTAGTATATAGAATGAGAATTCGAGCATTTGCATTATTTCTATGAAACAACTTCAATGACCATCTTAGGTACTTCCTCCGTCCAAAATAGATGTCACACTTGGAAATTGGCACAGAATTTTAAGAAGTGTTATTTTGTGTGTTAGATAGAGAAAGAAAATAGTATATTTATATTAATGTAAGAGAGGATTTTTTCTATATAATGAAATGTGACATTTTTTATGAGATAAACTAAAAAAGAAAGTGTGACATCTGCTACGGACGAACGGAGTATCGAAACAATACCAGATAAACCTTATGATATTCATATTAATGACTTTAGACTATATTTCCTATCTCGAAATACACGTCAGACATAGATTGAAATATCTATAAAGTCTTAATCTCATTTCTAGAAAGGAAAACAAAATTTCCACTGGATGATGCATCAATTAGACGAGTTTCGAATGAGCTGCGCTTTTGAAGTAAATCATGATCCTCATTTAGTAAATTGGAAGTGTAATTAATGTATTAGTAGCATGCTTAGCTACCCTTAATTAAAAGCACAAAAAATATTAAAATCCCTAAATGCAGGCGTAGGCCGGATTGCAATATTGGAAAAGCAGCCAACCCCTTTTCGTCATCACTTTGAATAAAATAAATTGTATCGAAGGCCCAAATATCTCAAAATAAATTGTGCATATTCATTGTCAACGGATTCACCGTGGTCTAATCGCGTTTCAATTCAAAGCAAGCGGCAACTTGTATAAATCTAGAGAGCGATAAGAGTGAACTCAAAGCAGGTAGAGAGAGAGAGAGAGAACACCCCACCACGCCACAGTTTTCTTAGGGGAAAGAGAGAGAGGAAAAAGGAGCTTCCTTTTGGATTCAATTCCAATTTCAATTTCAATTTCGTTTTAATCGATCATTTCCGTTTGCCACTGTAACTACTGGAATCGACAGTCGATTTGGAAACTTGGGGTTTGGGTAATTGTAGATCTTGTTGCGGAGAAGTTTGATTCTTGAGGAAAAGGGGTTCTTGCTAAGGATGAAGGGTGCCCCTTCTCGGAACAGTTTGCTTGTGATGTAATATGGCACTCTTGTCGGCTGACAGAAACAGAGACGATGTCGTTTTACGTTCGTCGCGAGGCTTCAAAGGTTCGCCCCCAACACTTCAATTTTCAAGGAATTCTTGTTGGGACTTTTTTGTTGTTGTTAATTGCTGCTGTGTATGTTGTTTTACTGATTTTGCGGTTTCTTTTTGAAGTTATGGAAGAGATTTTGTGCGGAGATTGCAACAGAGCTCAACCTTCTTGCAGAAAATTGGAAGTATATTTTAGGCGGTATCGTTTGCCAGGTTTGTTCAAGTAACTGTGTTGGCTGATTTGCCAACTTGTTTGGGAAAATGGGTGAAGATTTGTTGATTTTGTGAACTTGTCTCTGAACCTAAACTGAATCATGAGTCTTGACTCCATTTTTTTAACAATTAAAAATGGGAGTTCGGATTGTGGGCCGAAAGCAATGAGTACATAATTTTTTTTTGTGTTTTGGCTTTTTAAAAGGCGAATCTCCACAAGAGAATGAAATTCCATGCTTTTTGCATATTGAATTGGAGAGAAGAATGGAATTTAGAAGTTGCTTTAGAAGTCCAGTTTTTATCCTTTTTCTCCCTCTTATTGTCTCAATTTTAAAGCTTTGATATGCTGGATATTTTCTTGTTTGGAATGCTAGTGAAAAGTTTTGCCAATCTTTAATAAAATGTGGGTTGTTGCTACAATGGAAAGATCATCAATCCTTGGCATGATGTAGTCCACTGTTACATCTTGTTTTCTTTGTTTACCATGGTTAACTTAGATTATGTTCTTTATGCCGGAGTCATGTACTATAGGGAGTACAATTTATTTGCTGCGAATCGTTAATGCTTCAGTATTGATGTTACAAGACAGTGGGACTCTTATATTACATGTGATGTTCATTTCATTTACACTGTATTCAGTACATCCACGGGCTAGCAGCGCGAGGGGTTCATTATTTTCATCGGCCGGGACCAACACTTCAGGATGTTGGCTTCTTCCTTCTTCCGGTAATATTGAATAGTTCCTTCGTTTTTTGCTAATGTTATTAGTGATATTCCTTGTTCGGCTTGAGATTTTTGCTTATGGTCTCATCCTTATCTAACTGTAGGAACTTGGCCAAGAAAGAGCTTACATTAGTGAAACACTGTTTTCCTTCATTTTCCTGTCTTTTGTTTTGGTGAGTTTTCTTTCATTCAATCGTTCTTTATAAAATACCGCCAATAAGTTGTAACTTTAAAATGCTCATTGTGCAACATGCAGTGGACTTTCCATCCTTTCATATTGAAGACCAAAAAGATTTACACAGTCCTGATATGGTGCAGGGTCCTCGCATTTTTAGTCGTAAGTGCAATCTAGCTAGTGTTTTCAGAAGCTTTTTCATCCCACTGTTATTTAGTATCAAACAAGTGGTCTTATACTAAAGTTTTTAGTGTTCGATCGTGTGGACTTCAAGCTGAGCGATGTTTTTAGTTATATGTTTATTATTGTTTTTTTTTGGGTGTGATGGTTGTAGATGGACAGTATTTGCCTTGTGTTGAAGTACATTGAAAAATCAGACACTTATGTATGGTTAAGTAATTCACATCCACTTTATATTTGTTGCAGGCATGCCAGTTTCTTCGCATCATAACTTTCTACTCTACGCAGCTGCCCGGTCCAAATTATCATTGCCGAGAGGTATAATATTTTGTTTCTGTTGACGTGGTTCTTAACAGAGATAGTCACTTTCTTGATTTCTCAGTTTCTACATATAACTCATGTTGGGTTTTGTCCTTTTTTGTCTTGAGTCATGTAGGGTTCGAAGCTCGCCACACTGCCTCCTCCAAACAATGTTTTACAAGCTCTATTAATAGGTGACAATTCCCCTCTTGCCCGACATCATGTGTCAGCGATGAAATTTTAGAGTTCTATGCTTATTGTTTCTATTTATTTGGTTATGCAGTTCCTAGTGGGGTTCTTTATGGCTGTGGTGATTTAATATTTTCGTCTCACATGATATTCTCCCTAGTCTTTGTGCGGACATACCACAAGTATGGTACTCGAAGGTAATATCACGTTTCCTTTCAAATAAGTATATACGGAGTAGAAGTTAATTATCTCTTCTGAAAAGTTAAGCAAGAATTTCACCATCCCCTCCAATGAATCGAAGATGTTGATAGTATATCATATTACACCTTTGCTGTTTGAAATTTCTGACGTTAATATCGTCTGATTTGGCAGGTTTGTTAAGCAGTTATCCTGGTTAACCGCTGTAATTCAAAGCTTGTTGATTGTGGCATCTCGTAAGCACTACACAGTTGATGTCATCGTGGCATGGTACACTGTAAATTTGGTCGTGTTCTTTCTCGACAAGAAGTTGCCAGGTAAGCATAAGTTTCACTTGATCTTTTTATCGTCGTCCTTCACTTGTTCATATATTTTGAGCCCGACACGGATGTTATATACCTGCAGAACTACCCGACCGTTCGAGTGCATCTGCAGCATTGTTCCTCCCTCTGACCAAGGATAACAAGACCAAAGAAGAGAATCACAAATTATTAAATGGGAATTCCGGGGATGCTGCTGACTGGGTATAACTTAGCTTCTTGTCTTGCTCTTTCGTTATTACCTTATCTTCACGAGCTAAAAATAGTCTTATATCGTTATGCAGAGGCCAAGAACTCAAATCAACGGCAAGATCATGGAAGAAGGCAATGTCGTGCATGTTGAAGCAGTCATCAGCGGCGTCTAAAAGGTGCCCCTCAAACTGGTAAAAACGCCACTTGTAAACTTAGATCATCGAGTTTGTGTAGTCCAGTTTAAATCCTCAACAAGATGATGATGATGATGATGATGATGTATCATGAATTCAAAAAAACTTTCATTGTAATTGCAATCAATCAATCAAATCTTGATCAGCAGTTCTCTCCCACTTTTCTCTGAGGCACCACACATTCTGTCATGTGCAACAAAGATATGTTTGCTTTTGACATGTCTGAATTACATATTCAAATGACTGAAATCATTGGCCCCTCCCATCCCATGTGCTGTTGTGTTGAGGGTTTTATATTACTATGAATCAATTATTAGAGCCAAGAGAGTGCCAATTTGGAATTGAAACAAACCAAAATAATTGAATGTGGGCCGGGCCGACTGCATAATCTATTTGGGCTCTAACTCATTTTCAGCTGTGCCCAATTGTGAGAAGAATTCAAACATTGAAAACAATACTATAAAGTTTCATTGAAAAAAAAATGAAATTCCCAGACAAAGACAAGATGATTATATGTGTGTGACAGTTACTTGGTATGCAACAATGGAACAGATGCCTGTGCTATTTCAAGAAACCTCAATTCTCAATTTACTATATGACAAAACAATGTGTACAGGGAATATTGTTTGAATATTTGGTGAAGGTTTTGCCCCACATAATATCCTCTTCCCCAAAACAATTCCGGTACAAAAATTTTGTCATTCAAATATACCAATTCACACACATTTTTAGGCTTGGTGAATGTGAATTGCATCTAGTGTTGACATAACATAATTGATGATTTTGGTTGTCTACAGCTAGTATGGTTAGGCATGTGCCTCTTTTTTCATGTGCATATTTCTTCAAACTTTATAGCGGCAGTGTGACCCCTCTCTACTTATTTCATCCATCATACTATGCCGCAATTTATGCTTAACAAATTCATGTCAAATAGGGTCATATGGCTGTGTGAGAGAGAGGGACAGTTAATGAATGGCCACCACTTTACTTTTGCATGTTTGTAATCTAATAACACAATTTGATAGCTAATTAAGAGGTAAAGGATCAATGTATTTCTACTCAATGAAAAGCCTGTGTGTGAGAGAGAAAGAGAAAGATGAGATGTGTGGTAGAAATAATTAGAGCACTTGGTGGTATACAGTGAGTGTGGCTAGTTGGTTTGTGGGGTGTTAATCATGATTTCATAAGCCTTTTTGTTCCATATTTAGGGCTTCATTATTCTGCAGGGACCTTTTTAAGATGCCAAATGTCTCCTTATCTCAATATTATTGTACGTACTGTCTAACCTATTTGATTCCACACACAAATGTATGTAAAATTTTACTCATATGGCAAATTGAAAAGTGTATGTAAATCTTTAATTGGAGAGTACAAAATTTCTTCTCTCTTTTCCCATCTTTTGCTAATATTGATTGGTATGATTTCGGAATACAAGCAAGGATTATTTATCTTTATACAATTGATAGGGGACTATAAGTGGTATTTATGTGTCAAAAGTTCGGTTGCTATCATGATTTTTCAATATCCCATCACAATTTGCCATGTTCTAGTGATTTCAATAGCATCATTTTCTATAATTATGAGGAATAATTTACATTGCAGAATTGCTTTTAGAAACAATTTTCACTGGCTGTCTTTTAAAGAACAGATTGAGAATAGTATTAAAATTTTGAAACAAAATCCATTGTTTGTCGAAAGCAAATCAGAATCCACTTGGTCTCGAATTTCTTAAAACTGTGGTTCCCCTGCCACAGTGGCAGGTAAGAGCATTCCCAATGGAGGTGGCGAATTCTCGGCGATAAATCGCCGGTTATCGCCGAATTATCGCCGGCCATTGTGGCGAAGTCGGCGATAATTCGGCGATAATGTTGCCGTTGCTTCGCCGAGTGGCGTTCTAACGCCGGATTATCGCCGAGCGATCGCCGGCCACTGTGGCGACGCTCGGCGATAATCGGCGATAATTAAAATTTTTTTTTTTTTTTTTTGAACCCAACGGCTATTTTACATTCCACCCCTATAAATATTTCCTCCACTTCCTCCATTCATCACCCACAATCTTCATTCTCTCCATTTTCAATCTCTTCTCCCAATCTTCAATTTTCATCAAAATTATGAGCTTTTGGAAGAAAAGTTCCCGATCGGGTAAGGATAAGGGTAAGGGGAAAGAGTCGAGTTCACAAATTCCCAACACGGATGAAGCAAACGAGCAGTGGATGCAGTCGTTGTTGGCGATGGGTTCTCCTCCCGGCCAACTTCCATACGGGGGTCCGTCTCCTTTGCAGACTCCTCCGGCGCGGAGACTTTCTCCGTACTTCAACTCTGCCGGCAGAATGCCCTTTCCAGCCGACGATGTGTATCGGCCCCAGTTCGACACCCCCGGATCAACCCCAGGCGACCAAGAATCTCAGGCCGCGACACTGAGCGCGGAGGACTTCGAGGTGGAAGAAACGCCCACCGAGCCGCCTTCTAGGAGCGGGAGGGGGAAGGCGCCGGCGTCGTCGGCTGCGACTGATACGGGTTCCGATGAGAGGCCGAAGCGGGTAAGGACTACTTACACTCTGCAAGAGTCCGAGCTGATAGCCGACTGCTGGGCGGACACGTCACAGGACGCGGAGCGCAGCAACTACCAGACTGAGATCATATTCTGGGAGCGGATTGCCGCGAAGTACAGGAGCCACAAGACTGCCTCAATGAAGGACCATGGCAGCGAGGCGATCCGTCGGCATTGGGAGCGCCTCATGAGGGACTGCGGGCACTTCAACGGTATTTATTCTAACTTGATGACTCACATGACGAGTGGCCAGAACGAGCACATGGTCCGAGATGAGGCCATCCGGATGTATAGTAGCCAGTACTTGTCGACGAAGGGCTTCAAGTATTGGAACATCTACGATAAGCTGAAGGATCTCCCCAAATTCCGGACGGGAATGCACGACGCGCTGCACGGGAAATCGGTGCGCTCGCGACTTAGCGTTTCGGAGAGCGAGGGGAGCGCGGCCCACATCGACTTGAGTGGGGATGGTCCGCACGAGCGCCCGGAGGGAGTGAAGAAGGCGAAGGGGAGGCGGAAGGGGAAGGGCGCAACGTCGGAAGTCGCGTCGGAATCCGTCATCGACTTAGAAAAAGCCACTTATTCGAGCAATGTCGCCAATCTGACCCAGATGTACACGCTGTACTTCACCGGCGGCGGGACCCCTGAAGAAAAGGCGGCCCTCTGGAAATGCATCCAACACCTGCAGAGTACGCTGGGGCTCGATCCCGACGCCCCTCCGGCCCCTCCGTCTTAGATTTTTTTTTTTTAAATCTTTGTTTATTTGCGTTTTTTATTTGTAGTTTTTTTTTTCTCGTTGTATTATATTTTCCAATGATTAATACAACGATGAATTGTTCATTATTAGTCTATTTATTAAATACATTTGTAGGGAAAATTAAATAATATAAAAAATAATGATGTAAAAATGAAATGTTGAGTTAGGGAGAAATAAGGGAGAAATAAGGGAGAAACCAATGTAGCACTTGGCTAAAAACTGGGGATAAATTTTGGTGCTGATGTGGCGCTGATGTGGCAGGAGTTAGGGAGAAATAAGGGAGTTTTTAGGGAACTCCATTGGGAGTGCTCTAAGAACTGTGAATCAACAAAAAGAGTAAAAAGCAACACATGCCAACTGAGAGAGAGAGATGGAGGAGAGAGGCATACACAAACCAAGAATGATGAAGAAGTTGCATAAAGAAGAAAGCTAAAATTAGGAAAAAAAAACATACTTTACTCATCTTTTTTCAAACACAACAACTCACATCATTAGTGTGGTAGATAGTAGTACTATTCACCAAAATGAAAATAAAATCATAGTATCCCACACACCAACCCCATGCTTTGAATATATAGTGCATGCTCTTAAAATGTGAACACCTCTTCTAAACAAAAACCACAAAACACTATTCTTGGATCCACAAATTCAAATCTCCCATCTCTCTCATAAATCCCAATGCTCAAAATCTTGATCAAACACACTATTTAAGACACACACAGAGAGAGAAAGAGAACATTTTTTTTTCCTGTGAAAGCCTGCAATTTCAGTTTCTGCAGAAGTAAAATCATGGGTGCAAAGTGCTCCAAGTTCTCATTTTGCTGGTGGCATTCTCATCTCAAACCATCTGTTCTTCAATCCACTGATCCGGGTCAGTTTGTGAACCTCCATTTGATTGAATATTTTTCATGGGTTTGTGTAAAAATGCAATCTTTTTCATGGGATTTGTAGAGAATGGGGAGAAAAATACTTTCCCGAGCTTCAGAGAGTTCAGCTGGGAGGAACTGAAAACTGCAACAAAAGGATTTTCTTCAGACAACATAGTCTCTGAGCATGGTGAGAAGGCTCCTAACGTTGTTTACAAAGGTTTTCTTGATACCGAAGGCTGGATTGCTGTTAAGCGCTTCAACAAGTCTGCTTGGCCTGATCCTCGCCAATTTATAGTTAGTACATTCTTTCTTTCAACAAGTTGTGTTGTTTTATGACCATGTGTTGTTTCACAGTCTGATTACTTTTATTGTTCCTCTTAAATCCCATGTCTTTGTGAATTTTTTTAAATGATCAAGATCAATTTATGAGTTTGCAAGTGGTTGTTTTGGTTGTCTGCATTTTCATTGCCATGTCTTTGGTTATTGAAGGATGAAGCTAAGGCGGTGGGGAACTTGAGAAGCGAACGATTGTCTAATCTGATTGGATTTTGCTTTGAAGGAGAGGAGAGATTGTTGGTGGCAGAGTTTATGCCTAATGAGACTTTGGCCAAGCATTTATTTCACTGTGAGTTTTGTGGATTGTAGTTAAAGATTTAATTGCTTTTTTGTTGATCTGTTTTAAACTTATACTGTGCTTTGGAGATGGTTGAGGTAGGGTGTAAGGGGTCATAAAGTTGCAAGATTCAGGTTTTGTGGTTTGGTTCATTTTGCTTACATTTAGTAGTTGTGTGATGTGAGCTAGTTTTGGGAAATGGAAACAGGGGAGAATCAACCCATGAAATGGGCAATGAGGTTGAGGGTGGCCTTGTATTTGGCACAAGCTCTGGACTACTGCAGCAGTCGAGGCCGGGCTTTGTATCATGATCTTAATGCTTACAGAGTCTTGTTTGATCAGGTTCATATGTCTGTTTCACCATGATTAATTAAAATATTGAGCATTGTGTTTTCTTACATCAGCCATTGCTCCTTTTCTAGGATGGCAATCCCAGGCTCTCTTGTTTCGGGTTGATGAAGAATAGTCGAGACGGAAAAAGTTACAGCACAAACTTAGCCTTCACTCCTCCAGAGTATTTGAGAACTGGTATGCACAACTGTTAGTCTGTGAAATCTCTTCCTATCTTCAATAATGCTTGCTTGCCCTTCTTCCTTTATGCAGGAAGAGTGACTCCAGAAAGTGTGGTTTACAGCTTTGGAACTATGTTGCTTGATCTCCTAAGTGGCAAACATATCCCTCCAAGCCATGTAAGATCCCATTATCTTGTTTTCTCCAGCCTTTCAGATCACCATCATCACCTATGACTTTGTAGGCACTTGATCTCATCCGCGGAAAGAACTTTCTGATGCTGATGGACTCCTGTCTGGAGGGACATTTCTCCAATGACGAGGGAACTGAGCTGGTCCGGCTAGCCACCCGTTGCTTGCAGTACGAAGCTCGGGAGAGGCCAAACGCAAAGACCCTAGTCACGTCCCTCATGTCACTCGAGAAAGAAACTGAGGTAACTCGTCAAGAAAAAAAAAAACTCAAACTTTCCCAAATTAGTTTAGTCTGTGATATATGACTTCAACAAATGAACAATGCAGGTCCCTTCCTACGTTTTACTAGGCATCCCACAAGGAAAAACCGGCTGCACGGTGCCACTTCTGCTGACTCCAATGGGGGAAGCATGCCTGAGAATGGATCTCACTGCCATACACGAAATCCTTGACAAGGCAGGATACAAAGATGACGAGGGAATTGCCAATGAGGTCGGTCTCCCTCATTTCGCCACGTTTAATTAAAGCGGATGCGATCATCATTGACAACACCTTAATATCACAATGCAGCTATCTTTTCAGTTGTGGACCAGCCAAATGCAGGAGACCTTGAACTCCAAGAAGCAAGGAGACGCCGCATTTCGCGCCAAGGACTTCGCCACTGCCATTGACTGCTACTCACAGGTAAAGCACAAAATCCTCGTATTACCACTTGCCTATCTTTATTTAGATATAAACTTGAATGTGTCTGTAGTTCATCGAAGGTGGGACGATGGTTTCTCCGACGGTGTATGGGAGGCGGTGCGTGTGCTATCTGATGAGCGACATGCCTAATCAAGCACTCGGAGATGCGATGCAAGCACTGGCGATATCGCCACAGTGGCTGACTGCTTTTCATCTTCAAGCAGCTGCGCTCTTCACACTTGGGATGGAGAATGATGCCCAAGAATCGCTGCAAGAAGCCTCAAATTTGGAAGCAAAACGAAACAAAATTTGAAAAACTGTATAGACTTAACTCCCCTTTCTTCATGTATTTAGGCTTTTCAACAATCCAACTTTGTCTAAAGCAGAGGATTTATCTCACGCTTGTTGCTGTTCTTTTTCTTTTCTTGGAATTTGTGGATTTTGAGCACTCTTTTGTTTTGTGCGTTATGGGATTATGTTTCAGTAGAAAGATCGTATTGTTTAAGCTCACTGATCAAACTTAACTTGTTTTCAAACACGCACACAAGCAAATTAATACATTGAACTGAAAAAAAAAATTACACTTGGATCTCTAATCTCTTAGACGATAAACCCCAATCCTACAATCCAAATTACATAAACTTACAATAAAACACTAATTAGGTTCACGGCTCCCACAGTAACGGCAAACACGAAATATTGATAAAAATTGTTCTGACTAACCCTCAAACCACAAAGTATAAGGTTAAATGATTTTATGATATCACATACTCCCTCCGTCCCATGTTATTCGCACTTTTCATTTTAGGCCGTAAATTTGGACTTGGGTTTTTTTAGTGTAATTAAATTAGAATTTTAAGTGTAATGAGACATAACTAAATAAATGACCTCTTAACTTAATCTAACATATTATTTAAATGCATTAGTTCTAACTTAAACTATGAATAGTGTAAGGTGTTTGTGACGAGCCAAAAAGCAACAGTACAAGTAACATGGGACGGAGGGAGTAGCAAATAAAAATGACATAACCTATGGGAACTACAAACCCTTCACTTGCAAAACAATCAAATCAAATATTACTCGAGCACCAAATAGGTAGTTTGAGAAGAAACTTCCAACTATGTTAAGAGATTATATGAGAAAAACATATTGAATCTTTACCAGCCAGTCGGTTTCGCTGCACTGTAAAGTATTGCCTAGCATAGTAACTGGTTCTGATCACCAAAAATCAGCTAATGCAACTTCACAACGCCAAATAAACCTGCCAGACTCAGGTTTTATTTGATTGATCAAATGTTTTCAACAAATACAACAAAATCCTTGTATGCTCATCTCGAGTCAACTGACCGAAAGATAAAGTATCTCCTCTACATTGGAGGTCGACTGTTGCCTAGCAGTTGGCCAACTAAGTTAGTCACCTGCAGTGAAGAGACGATATCGGTTAACAAGTGTTCTTGGATATATAATGTTTATAGAATATGTTTTATTTACATTATCATTGAGAAGATCATACGAGAGAGAAAGAATGTAAAATAATCTACGAAACAAACTCTGAAACACTAAGGGCAACTATGCTTTAAACAGATGTTCATAAGAACTAAGCTAAGCAAGTATATTAAAATCCTAAACATGGCTCAAACCATTAGGATATACCATGTAAATACTGGCTTAGAATTCCTAAAAATTGCTAAAACCATTAGGATAGCCCATGTGAATACCATCTTCTGCATCGATTACCTCTATCCTTTAGAAAAATATTTGCGTTCTTCGCTCTCAAAACGATAGGTGAATAACTAACCAAAAACATCAGGGGTTGAGTACTTGTCTAATAAGCTCCTAGGAAGACTAATATGGGTTCAAACCATCTACATACCACATGTACGGCTTACATAACGTATTAAAAACTGCATGGTTTGCAAATTATAGCCACACTGCATAATCCATATGAATGGCAATGGCAATGGCAATGGCAATGGCAAAGGCAAAATAGACATGCACACATTTCCCTACTGGATGACCACAATAATCAATAAACAACCAATCACCTGCCAATATTTCGAAACACAGCGGTCAATGCAGCTGTTTTCCCCCATGTTTAACTCAGCTTCCTTGTACCTATAAGAAGAATACATAAAGAGGTCAGTTACCACTCTTAAATAATTCCAATCAACAGAAAACCTTCCACAGCTCCACAATCTAAAACAGAGCTTTCAGGAACAACGCAAAAACGTACTTGTTCTCGATGCACTTGCTGAAACACGTGTGTGTAAGCCTGAATCAGAACAAAGGTCTCATCAATTCAATAATACATCTAGAAAAGTGTAGAAAATTTAAGCACAAAATAAAAAATAAAATGCTGAGGTGATTGACGAAAATTGTAAGTTAACAGGAAGACATTAACAGAAACCACAGTATCAATTCAAGCATCGACCAAAAATACAAAGCAACACAGAAAAATCATTTGACATCAAAAATAGCAATGGATGATTGGATCAGTTAAAGCATCAATGCAAACACACACACAGCGTGTTACCTACTTGTTAAACATATCAACCCTGTACTCCATCTCCTTCTCCATCATTCCAATAATCTGCCACGAAAAGAAAAACATTTATGATTCAGAATACTCGAAATACAATTTGATAGAAATCAGTCCTAATTTGGGGGTGATTGAGCGTAGAGGAAGTACCTGTTCCCTCTCATGAGCAGATGGGGCGTTGCTTGCAGCCATTGCAGATCTGAGATGGAGATAGCGACTGAAATCCAAAATATGAGAAAATGTGGAAGAGGTAGAGGTGCTCAACTTAAACCCTAACAATTGAGGCGGATGGAAAGCAAGCACGATATTCCGGTGTGAACGAGTCGCACCATAACACCATGCACCTTAGGCCCTCGTGGCAGTATACTCTTTTGTTCGGGTCAAATTAAATTGGACACTTTCAATAATACTTTTTGATAAATTAAATAAGCTATCAAATTACTACTATAACGTTATGTGAAAATAAAAGAGAAATAAATAATAATAATAATAATATGCCGTCGTGAGCCTTATTTAGGTTCTGATGGACATGGAGCTGGGTTTGAGAAACGACCTAATTGAAGCTCATTTCACCAATGAGCTTAGCCCATAACTACATTTATTTCCAACTTTCGGACCCCCAACATATACTCTAATTTTTACATAGGGCTGGGGGAAAATACCGAAAAAATGATATATCGCTCGTATCGTATTGAAAAATATCGAAAAATTATCGAATTTTCAGTATATCGTAATTTTCGATACGATACGGTATCGTATCGTAAGTTTTCGATACGATAACGATATGAATTTCCTTATATCGCGATATATCGTTTTATATCGAATATACGATACTTATCAATATTTTCGATATATCATTTTATATCGAATATACGATATATATCGTATATATCGAAAATATTGAAATTCAATACATATTCAAGTTTAAAATTATAAATATATATAAATCCATTTAATTCATTCATATATTTAGAAAATATATATATGAAACCCTAATAAGAACACTATTTATTTTATTGTGTTGAAGTTTTATTAATTTTTGTGTTTTTTTTCAGTTTTGAAATTATATTTTCGATATACAGGTATTCGATACGAAACGATATTTCGATATATCGTATCGATCTTACGATATATCGAAATATCGATACAATAACGATACTGATATTATCCATATCGAAAGTTCGATATATCGAAACTTTCGATACGATAACGATATGAAATTCTTTCATATCGATATTTTCGATACGAAACACGATACAACGTTTTCGATACGATATATCATATCGATCCACCCCTATTTTTACATACTTACTTTATCAACGTAATTACAATAATTAGGAATATCAATGGGATTATCATATCGGGTTTCATGTCATTCCTACTTGGGTTGTGGAGTTACCTGACTCAAAGTTTATCGAGCCAAAATTCTCCAACCCTGACTCTAAACGTTAAGGTTTCTAAAAGCTAACTAGAAAAATAAATCTTACTCCGTATTTGTTTTCATTCTTAAGGATTCTATATTTATAAAATATAAGATATGGAGTAAAAGTTAAAGATATAAATCATGAGTAGTAATATGGGGCAAGTGCCCATTAAGTGTATAACTAGAGAATAAATCTCAGCCACAAGATTAAAAAATCAAGGGCTGGTATTTAGTCATGTGATATTCAAAATTGAAGCAGAATTAGTTCACTATATGAATGATTCGGTTCACTATAAGAATGCGGGGGCATAATAGACTTTTCAATGGTTTAAATGAAACAATTTGCTACCCCATTTCCAGATTTTATTCTCGCTCTAATTCTCTCCAAAGTGATGAGATTTCCTCTTCAATTTTGCGATTTCTTCCTCATTCCATAGCTAGGGTTTAGTCGATTTTTCATATTTTCCCACAGCAAGGAAGATAGTCATGAAGAAGAGGGGAAAACTAAAGGTAATTTGTAATTTTTTTTATTTGTTGAATTTATTTTTCGATTTTTTTTTTAAATTTCTGTATAGTTTGTTATTTGTTATCGATTTGCTGGATCAGGTTCTTGATTTGTTGAATTTGGTTCAAAAATTCATTTGTTTTCTATTTGCTGAATCTGTTTCTGCAAAAGCTAATGAAAAAAAAGGAGTGAATTATTGGTTCACTTTGTAGAAATTATGAAAAAAGGACAAAACTGAAGGTATGTTGTAATTTTCACTTCAATTATTTCTCGATTTAGTTCATTCTACGTGAATGAATTGGTGTTGTGTACGAGTGAACTATATTGATTTTTCATCTCAGTGAAGTAAAAGCATGCTTAGAGTGAAGTATTCCATGGTTAGAGTGAAGTATATTTTATCCATATTATTAGTGATAGTTTTTTCATCTCAGTGAAGTAAAACATGCTTAAAGCGAAATATTTCATGGTTAGAGTGAAGTGTTTGTGATCCATGCTTATAGTGCACTGTTTTTTTCATTTCAGTGAAGTAAAATGTGCTTAGAGTGAAATATTCCATGATTAGAGTGAAATGTTCGTGATGCATGTTATTAGTGATCTGTTTTTTCATCTCAGTGAAATAAAAAGTGCTTAGAGTGAAGTATTTCATGGTTAGAGTGAAGTGTTTGTGATCCATGTTATTAGTGATCTGTTTTTTCATCTGAGTGAAGTAAATGTGATTAAAGTGAAGTGTTCCATGGTTAGAGTGAAGTGTTTGTGATCCATCTTATAGTACACTATTTTTTCATCTCAGTGAAGTAAAAATGTGCTTAGAGTGAAGTATTCTATGGTTAAAGTGAAGTGGTTGTGATGCATGTTATTAGTAATATGTTTTTTCATTTCAGTGAAGTAAAATGTGCTTAGAGTTAAGTATTTCATGGTTAGAGTGAAGTGTTTGTGATACATGTGAAAAGATTCAACAAATGAAGCAGTTGCTGCCAAAAGGAGATCGAAGAATCAGGAGGATTGTAACACCCTACTTTTTCAAACCCTAATTTTCGAGACATAAAATTTTTGCATTAAATGCTTTTAATGCTATGGAGTATGTGAATTAATTGATGAGTGATTAAGTGCATGATTTCTTTGTGGCCTAATTTTGATTTGGAGTTGAGATTGATTAAATAGTCAAATATGTTGAGTATATGACATGGCGGTTGAATAGTCAAAGATGTGGAAAATATGACGTGGCCGTTGAAAGGTCAATGTGTTGGAGAAGAAATCCTATTTTATTGGATTTAATTATTTGCTTGGAATAATTATCCAAATTAAATTCAAAGTCCAATTATTCTCTAATTCCTCTTTGGATTTTCGAAACCCATCTTATTACATGGAGATTTTCGAAAATCTCCTATTTATGGGAGAAGGGATTATTTTATTATATTTGATCCCTTATTTATTCTCTTCCATGAAAAAATTCAAATATCTTAACATATCTTACCATATCTAAGAAGATCTTGTCATATCATATTTAAATTAGGAATTTAATTAAATTCCTTATGGAAGGAGCCAAATTCACGCCTACTCCATATTTTTATTGGGATAATTATTATTTTATTCTGCTTCGTGATATTTTATTCTACTCTGTGAAATACCAAATAAAATCATAGGCTAATTAAATAGCCTAGATTTCGAATTTCCCCTTATTTCTCCCCATAATTCACGCCACTTTCCACCACCATATCTTCTCAAATCTTTGATTTATTTAATTAAAGATTTTATTTTGCACTCTATAAATACATAGGAGAAAAACCTAACCCTAGCCACTAATCACACGTCTCTCTCTCTCTAATCACACGACTCCCCTCTCTCCCACTCTCTCCCAAATTTTCTTCTACTTTTCTCCAAGATTTCTTCATCTTTTGAGAAGAATTCAAGTTGAAGCCTCAAGAAGTATTGAAGAATCAAGATTCTACTTTGTTTCTACCGTTTGTTCTATCGAGAAAAGGTATTTTTATATTAATATTTTCTCATCTAACCGATAAATCGGTGTTCTTGAACCCTCATGCATATAGATTGAGTGTAAAGGGGAAACAATTGATGAATATGAAGTGATGTGCGTGTGTGTGCATTGGTATGCGTGTGTGTGTGTGAGTGTGATGTGTGTGGTAAAACACTCACGCGTGACATGTTTTGATGATAGATCTGGAGTTGTAGTGCGAATAAAAAGTGATATGATAATCATGCCTTGATTTTGAATGGTGATATTAAAACGAATTGATGGGAAAAGGGAAACGTTGGGAACATGCATGATTTTTGAATCAATGATTGAGACTTATTTGTAATACGCATAAATTAAAGGTGATAATTCGCGCTCTCGGCGTGATAGCAAGAGGAAGAGCGTACTTGTGATCTAAGGAGTCGAGGTGGGCTTTATTTACTAAACTCTCTTATTTCCAAAATATTGATTATGGTGTTATAAGGGTGGATTAAAATGTTATGCCATGCCTGTGATTGTTTTGATTATGTTGTGTGCTTGATGCCTAGTTTGTGAGTCCGCTCCATTAGGCTATTGGGCTATATAAACGAATTCGGATATGAGTAGGGGCCGCAAACCCTATCAGACTAGTGTACACAGTTGGGATCGGGAGCCGTCCTTGCTAGTCGGCCGGTCTCGTGGGCGAATAGTGTGGCCACACTTTCGTCGCACTATGAAATTGTTGATTGTTGAGAAAATGGGAGGAATTGTTTGACTGGCCAGTCTATGAAATTATTTTGTGATACTCGATGATATTCTTTTATAAATGCAAACTCGAGTTCACTATGGTAAGGATGGCATATCTATTACTAAAATGTTTTGGCATGAGTCCGCTGGGTATGTTTAAAATACTCTGCACTGCATGTGTTTTCCCTATGTGCAGGTTGAGCGGCGACGAGCTGTTGGCGGTGTTGAGCAAACTTTAATTGAATAATATGGTCATTTGAAACTTCGAGTGTAGTTGTGTCTTCATACATGGCTTCACCCTTCTCTTGGATGCTTCTGCTGAAACATGAAACTTATTATCGTTTGTTGAGTTTGAATTTATTCCTTTTGGTTTAGAATATTGAGACATAATGCGTTTTGGATTATATTATACCCTTGGCTTTTGAGCATGATTTATGATATCTATTCATCATTGGTGTTTCTTGATTAAACCGTTGTCTTATTGCTTAAATAGTTCATTAATTACTTTGGACAAATCCCTTTAAATGAAACACTAGCCTATGTTCTTGTTGCATTTAAGTCCGCTCAGGTAGCGATCGTCGTATTTATTATACCCTAGGAAATTGGGTTGTTACAAGGATAGACCTCCAGAACAAGTTACTACAACTTCTACTGAAAAGAGGTCGAAGAATATATATGATAGACAACAAAAACAAAACCCACAAAGTGAGTTATTTAATTATTTAGTATCTTAGTGAAATATACTCCCTCCGTTCCATAGTAATAGAGGCATTTCATTTTGCGCACTCGTTTTGAAAAATAATTATAAATAGTTAAAGTGGATAAAAAGTAAAGTAAGAGAAAGAATAATGTAGAGAAGAGTCTTATCTATAATATTCTCTCTCTTACTTTACTTTTTCTCCACTTTAACTATTTATAATTATTTTTTCAAAACGAGGGTGCAAAATGAAAGCCTCTATTACTATGGAACGGAGGGAGTATTATGTATATGGCAGAGTCATTTATGTATAATTTTTTTTTTTGACCATTTTTTTTGTATTATGTCTGTATTGTGACTATATGTTGTTTATAGTGAAATATAGAATAATATTGTGTTTGAATGTTGTTATCAATCCATTTTTACTTTCTTTATATGATAGGATAATCAGTGAATCTTTCGGAAGCTGCTGATATACGTAAAGAAAGACGAAAGACGAAGAGAAAAATAAAGAATAGGGGAAGCTGATGCATGTATGGAGAATGAAACAATTGTAAAAACTGATATAGTTCCTAATATGATTCGGTTCACTGTAATACCTATTCAGTTCATTTACATTCAATAGTTTCATTACTTACATTAATATTTTGTTCAGATTTTTTATTTATGTAGTTCATAGATATATAGATTCAGTTGATTTTTACCAGCTCTTTTGTTCACAAATGATATTTAACAAAATATAGTTCATAAATAAACTAATTAATTGTTGATATGAAGTAAACAACTCAAGAAGTGAATCAATTCGCAACCACAGTAAACTAAAATAAGTACACAGTGAACTAAAAACATGTAAACAGTGAACTAATTCACACTTATACTGAACTAAAAAATAGGTACGCAACGAAATAAGTATGTTGAACCAAGAAGTTTTCAACGAAACAAAACTCACTTATAGTGAAGTAAATGTTGTTTATAGTGAAGTAAATATGATGTTTGATATTTCGGTGAAGAGTATTATTTATAGTGTACTATTTTTTATTTCAGTTAAGTATAATGAGCATATAGTGATGTATATTGTGCGTATAGTGAAGTATATTCAGCATATGACGTTTATAGTGAAGTAAATGTTGTTTTCATTTCAATGAAGTATAATGAACATATAATGATGTATATAGTGCATATAGTGAAGTAAATATGATGTTTGATATTTCAGTGAAGAAAATTGTTTATAGTGCACTGTTTTATCATTTCAGTGAAGTATATTAAGGGCTCGTTTGATAAGTGATGTGGAATATACCTAGGTTAGTTAGTGATCTAGATTTAAGGCCAAGTTAGGAAAAGATATAATTTTAATAACACATGTTTGATAACCTAGTTAATTATTTTTCTAAAAAGCCCACTTTGTTTGATAGGGAAATTGTGAAATAAGAAATAAATATGCAATGACAAATTTAACCTTACTAAATTCATTTATTTCCTGGATTGTCTTTTGTATTGACCTAATCAAATCTTTTAAATTCCATAATATTTCAATCAAAAAGAATATCACATTTGGTTCTTTTTTCCCTTATAATCTCACGACAGATTGCTCAAACCTAAATCATCAAATCTGTTGATTTCACATATATACTCTACGTGGAAAAAAAAACTGAACTTCCAACTTAAATAGCTACTTAAGTACTTATGCAGTGAAGAGGAGATGTAATCAACGAATGCAGAGCTTACACTAGGACGAAGTTCTGGATTTCTCCTCAACATGCTTTTCACCAGAGCTAGTTCGAGAGTATTTGTTTGGAGAAATAGGAGAACAGAGAGGAACTCAAAACGAACCAGAGTATTTGGCGTGCAATGGAGCAACTATAGACTTGTTTATTTTGTTGATGAGAGCTTACAATAGTGCATGTTATAATCAACCAGTAAAACAGTAACATCCTTTCCATTCTTAGCTAAATGCTCTCTGCAACTTTGTCCTTTCTCTTTAGTGACAATTGCTTGTTTCTTAAACTTTTGTGTGTTACAATCAAATCTCAACTTGTTTCTTTGTTGTAGTCATCAGGTTCAACTTGTTCACCAAAACGTAAATATAAAAAAGGAGGAATAATAATACTAGATACTAGTTCCACTACCTATTGCAAATCTAAATAATTCAAGCACAATAGCTATGAAAATTAGAACTAGTTGTACTTCAAATTTTTTCTAGAGTCATTGCACCATGATTGTGCAGCCTTGCTCACACACTAAAGACATTTTCCCCTCCACAACTGCAATCCAGCACCAACATAGTGTCATCATGCTCCAGCACCATGTCTCTACATATGAAATGAAAAATATTTTAAAAGAAAGACACATCAAAAATTAAAACAGAAACATGATTTAGTGGAAAAATTTATAAAACACATGCATGAAATTTTAATGCAATAATACGCATTGCAATTGCACACACCTGGTCCCACATGACTTGCACCATTTCTTTACGTTTTTGGTTCCACTCCGTTGAAGATTCTACCCCATCCACAAATTCTATCCCTTTGTCATCATGTTCAGCATCCTCATCACCTTCAACACCATCTATTTCCTTGCAGATGAAATTCTAATCGAATCAATCTCCTAGCGTCAACAATGGAGGATTTTTGTGAATGGAGATTGACGGCAAAATGGTAGGAGGATTTTTGTGAATGGAGATTGACGGCAGAATGGTATGAAAAGGGTAGGAAGGAGATTTTTTATTTTATCTGGATCCATAAATTGAAGTAGGAATAGTATCTCACCAAATTGGTAAGATACGTAACTGTACATTTTGAGGCATTATCTGCGGGCCCAAGATGGGCCATTGTGAATTATACGGGCTTCAGGTTAGTGTAAATTGGATACCAAACATTTAGAAATGAATGGATTTATATCTATTTCTTGGTTTTACTAGCTTACCAAACGAGCCCTAAGTATATAGTGATGTATATTGTGCATATAGTGATGCATATGACGTTTATAGTGAAGTAAATGTTGTTTCCATTTTAGTGAAGTATAATGAACGTATAGTGATGTATATAGTGCATATAGTGAAGTAAATATGATGTTTGATATTTCACCGAAGAAAATTCACTGTTTTATCATTTCGGTGAAGTATATTAAGTATATAGTATGTATATTGTGCATATAGTGAAATATATTCTGCATGCCTTTTAGTGTACTATTTTTTCATTTCAGTGAAATATATTGATCATGTAGTGATATATATTGTGCATATAGTGATGTATATGATGTTTTATAATGAAGTAAATATTGTTTATAGTGAAGTAAATATGATTTTTGATAATTTAGTGATAAAATTGAACTAATTTTATTTTAAAGTGTACCATCTTCGATCATCTCATAATTCAATTCATGAGATGGTGAAATCAACTCTTGTGATGAAATATTGAATTAGCAAATCCTGAAATCGACAATTGACGATGGAGAAATCATCTTTTGAGATGATATATAGATATAGTAGATCGTGAAATCCACAAGTGAGATGGAGAAATCAGCTCTTGCGATGAAGATTTTGCAATTAACAATGGAGATTGCTGAGCGTGAGCGTAACGATGAAGATTGCAGCAAATCAGCATGAGTCTTGCTACGTCTTGTTGACGCGATGGAATTTGTTGAGGAAGAGAGGGGTTCTACTGTTGTTGCAATGCCGCTCCACGTCTACGGCGTCGGAGACCTCTTAGTGGCTAGCGGTGAAAGATGAGATGGATATGAAGTTGCAGGAGGTGGAGCAGGAGGAGGCGAGGGCACGGGCATGGAGCTCTGCCGATGCTGCGAGCGGTGGCGGAGCGAAGGAGGGTGTCGCCGAGTTTGATTTTGTGTGAGCGATTCATGTGAGATTGAGTGATTCTACCATAAAATTTGGTTTCCTATAATGCCCTTATTCTATTTTTATTAATTAAATATGAAAGATTTGTTACCTTTATTTTTAGCCTTTGGATTGACATATCGTGTGATTGAGATTTATTCTTTAGTTATACACTTAAAATAAGTTAGACCTTGATCACTCCTCGATAAATAATACGACAAATATAAAGTTCAAAGTCTGAAATATTAAAATAAATCTAGTTACATAGTATAAAATCAATGATATTATTCAACAATAGTTTGGTCTCGTACAGTGTCTAAGAAATTAATCTAAAAGTCCAAACAAATCATTCTTCTGACAATATTTAAGGATTCAAAATGATCATTCACCTTTCAAACTCTTCGTCAAAAGTAAAAAAAAAAATGATATAACATGAGAAAGTAATCTGATTTTAAATTATTGATTTTATGCATTTGGCTCAATAATAAGAAAATAAGAAAAATAATTAGATTTTAAAAAAAGGTTGGATAAAATTACGGGATTCCAAATCTTCAATCTAACCTAAATATTCGTTTTCCAAATCTGATGATTTTAAAAGATACGGAAGGAAATATACTGTTTCATTTATATTTACGATTCTCTTCTGGTTCTTCTAGTTCGTTTGTCTCGACTCTCGAATTTCACTTTGAATTTGCGATTCTTCCCAATTTCGTCTACATCATTCACCAACAAGTAAGATATTTGTTTCCCATCAACAAATTTATGATTTAGTTTTTATCTGTGCAATTATTGATGTTATTCTGACTCCATGATTTGAATGGCGTTTTCTCTGTCATTTTTTTTCCCTGTGAAAGATAGTTTCAATTTTATTTTGAGTTTAAATATATTTTCATTGTTTTTTTTTTTGTAAATTGAGTTTATATGCCTCTCAAATTTTGATCATTTATATCTCAACTTGCAAATTCTCATCCCATATAGCTGTAGAGGATCTCCAACAAACTTATTCAATCATAATCCATGCACTAGCAATCTAGCATAGTGCCCACGACTTTCTTAAAGTTGTTTTCTCAGTAACAGGAAATCCCAATAACACTACATAAAATCACGTGGTGAAAATTAAATATTTCATATTTATTGGGACAGAGGGAGTATAAAAACACAATACTATGTGAATGAGATTGACATATTCTTTTACATTCATAGATACTTTTATGAAAGTGATACCACGTATTATAAAGAATTATCTATGGGTAGATACACATTAAGAAGATTAGTTAACGTGTTTGAAACGATTGGACGACTAAGACCCACGAGTATTCTAGCAGTTGATTAGCAAATTGCTTCTTTTTTAAAAAAAAATTCTAGCATAGCATCAGAAGAATCTTATAATAATGAAAATAATTTTATGCGATTAAGAGAAACAATTACTAGGTACTTCAATATACTATATGCAGTTCTTAGACTTCAAGGTCATTTAATGAAAGTTGTTTTCCCTGTTGCTGGGATTCCATTGATTCGAAATGGAAATATTTGAAGGTATTTTAAATATGTCTTATTATGGAAACATTTTAAGGATTCCCATGAAAAAGGTGTTTTTAAGATGCCTTCAAATATTGCTAGTTCGTACCAGTGGAATCCTAAGTTACAGGGGTTTTTAGTAGACGGTTTGAAGTTTAAGAATTGCATTTAGTACACTATTGAAATACCTACTCATTGTTTCTCCTAATAGCATGATTTCATTGTACAATTCTTCTATAATATACTAGAATGTAAAAAAAAAAGCACCTTGATTATCAACTATTGTGTTCCTTGTGAGCCTTAGTATTCCAACCGTTTCATGTTAACTAATCTTCTAAATGTGTATTTATTCATATGTAAATCTTTATAATATGTGGTATCACTCTCATATATCAATCTATGAATATAACGTGATTGGTCAATCTCATTAGTTCGTAGCGGGAAGGGAGGTAATCATGTATGAACTATTGAAGATGATTCCAAACTTGTATGAGGTGTAGGAATTAGGATGGGGAAAGTGGAAGTGGATTGAAAAAAATTTATCAAAAAAAGTTGGAAAACATATTGCAAGAAAAGTTTTCGGGCTGACTTGAAGACCACGTATTGAATCTTGCTGTAAATTTTTCGAAAACAATATCATGTTATCTATGATATGTGTAGTAATGGAGAATTAACTGGATTTGGCTAGGATGATAGAAGCATACATGTTAATGCAGTGTAGATGTGAGAGATGATTATTTGAAGGTAAAAAAATTGTATTACTATTTCTTATTCAATTTTATATTTATATAGGGATGTGAACAAATGAAAACTCTAAATGTTGTACAAACTTAAACTATGATCTGGACCATTGAAAAATGTCAATAGATCACAAAAAAACGTCAACGGGGAAATGTCAACAGAATTTCAACGGTAGTCAATGATTGATGTTGTGTTGATAGTGTGTTGACATAAAATCTTGAAATTTTACACTATGTTAATATTGTATTGAAATTGTGTTGAGGAGCTTTAAGTTTGTATAATATATAAGTTTGCATTTTATTACTACCATATTAGTTTTTACTCTTTCCAATTTAAAAATAGCATGTATTTCCATTTTAGTATGTCGCATATGTAATTCTAATTTAGGAAACTTTTGAACAATATTTTACACACACTTCATTTTACTATTTTCAACTAATAGTTTTATGTAAATAAACACTACCTTCTCTGTCCCAAAAAAATAAACAAGTTTTACCATTTTAGATCTTCCACCAAAATTAGACCACTTTCTAAATATGGAAAGTTTTTAAATACTATTAATAATGTGTACCATACAATTCACTAACACTACTCACCTCTTACTCTTTTCTTCTTTCTTACTTTACCAATTTTATATTAAAACCCGTGCCATACACAATTATGTCTATTTTTCGTGGACGGAGGAAGTACTATTTTTTACTCTCTTCATTTCATAGTAATGGAGTTATTTTACCATTTTGGTACATGTGGAGTCATTTTCCTTTTTAATAAAAATCAACACATTTCTTGTCATTTGCTTTACTCTCTCCTACTTAATTTTCTTTTCATCTCTCTACTTTTTTCATTTCCTACTTTATCCTTCATTTACTTAACTCACTTAACACAATTTTTCTTAAATCGCGGGTTGAAAAATAACGTCTCCACTACTACGAAACGGAGGGAGTAATATCTTATAGACTATGATATCCACTGACACTATATAAATAAACACTAATCCATTAACATTATTTCTCATATCTTGTAACAGCCCGCCCTCCTAGGGTATAATAAATGCGGCGGCTGCTACCAAACGGACTCTAAAGAAGTAAACATAGGCTAGGGTTTTATTTAAAGAGTGTTGACCATAGCATTTAAAGGAAACATCAGAGCAGTAAAGCAACAACTTAACCTAGAAGCTTGAATAAGAAAGAGAAAGGGGTATCTTAAATAGCGATCAAAATCTCAAGAGTACGACATAATATCCAAGATAAAAATCACAAGAAAAGGGCTAAGGCCTCAAATCGAAGGCAAGATGCAAATATCCCAAAAACAAATCCTAAAGTGTATCAAAATTCAGCGGAAGACGACCAAGAGAAAGAGTAGCTATGTATGAGGAAACAACTACGCTTGAAGTTCAAAATATCCATCTTAATTAGTTATCATGCTCAACACCCGCCACCGCTCGTCATCGTTCAACCTGCACATAAGGAAAACACATGCAGGGCTGAGTATTTTAAAATACTCAGTGAGCTCATTGCCAAAACATTTTATAAGTTATGCCACCCTTACCAAGTGAACTCGAGTTTTAAGCAGTTATAAGAGAATATCACGAGTATCACAAAATATATTTTCATAGACTGGCCAGTCAAAATAACTCCCCATTTTCTCATCAATTTCCACAATCACAATCTTTCCATGGTGCGACGAAAGTGTGGCCACACTTTTCGCCCACGAGACCGACCGACTAGCAAGGACGGCTCCCGATCCCCTCGTGTACACAGCCTGGTAGGGTTTGCGGCCCATACTCAGACCCGAATTCGTATAATCACATTCATAGCCCTATAACCCAATGGAGCGAACTCACAAACTAGGCATCAGACACACAATATCACAATAAAGCAAACATGGGCATGGCATAACAGTTAAACCACCCTTATAACACCAATCAATACTTTTGACAAAATAAAAGAGAGTTTTAAGAGTAAAGCCCACCTCGACTGCTTAGATTTCAAGTAGTTTCGCTTTTCCGTTATCCGGCTTCGCAACCAAAGTTTCACCTTTTAATCACATAGGCACATATCACAAATTAGGTTCAACACTACTCTTACTCATGCATGTCTCAATACTTTTCCCTTTTCCCATCGATTTATCTTATCATTACTAATCAATCAAGATCATGTTTATCACACAAGTTCCATTCGCATCTCCAATCTAGATCTAACATCGACATATGTCACACAAGAATATTTAGCCATCAAACACACACTACACCAACACAACACACACACACGACACGCGCACACACACACACACACACACACACGCCGCACACACACGCCACACACATGTAACATATTCCCATATCCCCTTTATCCCACTTTCACTCAACCAAGATGCATGAGGGCTCAAGAAGACCGATTAATCGGTTAGAAAGAAGAGGGATCGAGTAGCAAGAAGAAGATTAATATAAGAATACCTTTTTGAGAAAAACGAACGGTAGAAACAAAGTATTAGACTCGGTTCTTCAAGATTCTTGGATCAAACTTCAATTCTTCTTCAAAAGATGACAAAAATATTGGAGAATGGAAGAAAAAATTGGAGTGAGTGGGAGAGAGGAGAGGGGCGAAATTTATGGGGGCTAGGGTTAGGGATTCTCTTATTTATAGTGCTCAACAAGATCTTTAGGTAACTAAAATAGAATATTTGGTAAGATTTCATTCTCCACAATTAAATAAATAAATATTGTGAAGTAGGAAAGAAGAATTAACAAAAATAGACTAGGGTATCAAGGCATGTAATTTTCGAAATATATGGCTCCCAATTAGCCAAGATTTTGTTTTTGGTATATTTTACGGAGTAGAATAAAATATCACGGAGAAAAATAAAATATTAAAAATCTCCCCTTGGAAGAATGAATTAGGCGTGTATTTAGTCTTGTAAATAAGGAATGGATTTTTAAATATCAACTAAAATAGATATGACAAGGTCTCTTGAGGTATGGAAAGATTTGGTAGAATATTTTAATTCTAGGTATGGAAGGAGATCAAATAAGGGATCAATTAAACAATAAAATAATTTCTTCCTTCCCAACATAGTGATTTTCGAAAATCACCAAATAACAAGGGGGTTTCGATTTTTCCCTCTTTAGAATAAGGAATAATTGGGTCTTGGATTTAATTTGGATAAATATCCCAAGAATTAAATTAAATCCGGAAAAATATAATTTCTTCTTCAAAAATCAAGGGGGTCGAAAATGGCTAGTATTTATGGAAATTTTCTCTAATATTCTCACTCACCCTCAAACAATTAATTCACCTCATAATTTAATAAATCACGTGCCACATCACATAGTCAACAAATTTGACTTTTCAAACTTCTCGGTCAAAGAAGCTCATGCAATAAATTCACTTATCAAATAATTCACATCTTCCACGTCATCAATAATAAATTTTAGGGCTCAAAAATTAGGGTTCGAACATTCGGGATGTTACATCCTACCACACTTAAAAGAAATTTCGTCCCGAAATTTGGTACCTTTATGGAAAGAGTTCCGGGTATAGTTCCATCATCTTATCCTCAAGCTCCCATGTGGCTTCCTCGGGCCCGTGGTTTCTCCATTGTATTTTCACGTAGGTAGTAGATTTATTTCTCGAGGTTTGATTCTTCCGATCCAAGATCATCTAGGGTTGCTCCTCGTAGCTCAGGTCCGGGTTTACGGCAACATCCTCGTAGCGAATCACATGCTTCGGATCGAACACGTATTTTCGTAACTGCGACACATGAAAGACGTTGTGCACGTTCCCAAGGCTGGGCGGCAACGCTAATCTATAAGCTACGGGTCCTACTCCTTCAAGAATTTCCTACGGTCCGATAAAACGCGGTTTCAGTTTCCCTTTGACCCCAAAACGCGTTATCCCTTTCGACGGGGATACCTTGAGGAAAACTTTATCGTCGTCTTGGAATTGTAAGTCCGTCCGCCGGACGTCGGCGTATGACTTTTGTCTGTCCTGGTCTTCCTTCATCCTCGCACGGATTTGTCGAACGATTTCGACCATCTCTTCGACTGCATCGAGTCCAAGTGCCCTTCGTTCGCCAACTTCATCCCAGTAGAGCGGAGATTTACACTTTCTTCCATAAAGTGCTTCATACGCCGCCATGCCGATCGTTGCTTGGAAGCTGTTGTTGTAAGCGAATTCGATCAGAGGGAGTGCGGTCTCCCAACTTCTGCCTCGGTCGAGCACCACGGCTCGTAGCATATCCTCGAGAGTTTGTATCGTTCTTTCGGATTGTCCATCGGACTGTGGGTGAAAAGCCGTGCTAAAGTTTAAGCGTGTTCCAAGCTCGCGCTGTAGGCTAATCCAAAACTTCGAGGTAAACTTCGGGTCACGATCAGACGTAATCGTCATTGGGACTCCATGTAATCGCACGATCTCTTGAATGTAGATCCGGGTTAGCCCATACGATCCATGGGTTACGGGGATAGGTATGAAATGCACACTCTTGGTAAGTCGGTCTATGATCACCCAGATCACGGTGTTCCCTTTTAGGGTTCTCGGCAAAGCCGTCACGAAGTCCATGACGATGTGCTCCCATTTCCACTCGGGTATCTCAAGCGGTTGTAGCTTCCCGTACGGCCGTTGGTGTAAGGCTTTCACCTGTTGGCAGGCTAAGCAGCGCTCCACAAATGCTGCGACGTCCCTCTTCATGCCGTTCCACCAAAAGGACCTTTTCAGATCCTGGTACATCTTTGTGCTCCCGGGGTGAGCAGTGTATGGGGTTTCGTGGGCTTCGCTCATGATCTCGTTCCTAAGTCCCTCGTCGTTCGGCACGCACAGTCTCCCTTCAAAGGTGAGAGCGTTGTCAGAAGCCTCGCTAAAATTTTCGGATTCACCAGTTCTTACTTCGACTCGAATCTCCTCCAATCTCATATCTAGCCGTTGTGCTGCAACGATCCTCGTCCATAGATCAGGTTCTACTACTAACGCGGCGATTCGTCCCTCTACGGTTTCGGGTGTCCTAACTACTTCTATCCGCAACCTACTCAACTCTCGCACTAAGCTTTCCTCTTCCGTCAGAAAAGTAGCGAGTTGCGGATGGGTTCTACGGCTCAAAGCATCTGTCACTACGTTCGCCTTGCCAGGGTGGTAGTTGATGCCATAATCGTAGTCTTTCACTAGCTCGAGCCACCTTCGTTGTCGCATGTTCAGATCCTTATGCTCGAAGAAGTACTTCAAACTCTTATGATCCGTAAAGATTTCACACCTAACTCCGTAAAGATGGTGCCTCCAAATCTTCAGGGCATGCACTACTGCGGCTAACTCTAAATCGTGGGTGGGGTAGTTCAACTCGTGCGGTTTCAAATGTCGTGACGCGTAGGCGATCACCTTATTGTTCTGCATCAACACGCATCCTAATCCGACCTTCGAGGCGTCGGTGTAAACTACGTAGTTCACTCCAAGCTCCGGCACAGCTAACACTGGTGCGGTGGTCAACTTTTCCTTCAAGAGTTGGAAACTCGCTTCACACTCCGGCATCCAGTTCACCTTGATTCCTTTCTTGAGTTGTTGGGTCATCGGTCTCGCTATCTTGGACAACCCTTCTATGAACCTTCGGTAGTATCCTGCCAATCCCAGGAAACTCCGAATCTCGTTCGGTGTCGATGGCGACTTCCATTGTTGCACCGCCTCAACCTTGGCGGGGTCCACTCGGATTCCTTCTGCCGACACGATGTGTCCCAAAAAGTTTACTTCCTTCAACCAGAATTCGCACTTGCTGAATTTGGCGTACGGCTTCTCCGTCCTCACCGTCTCCAGCGCGATTCATAGGTGCTCCGCGTGCTCCTCCTCGTCCTTCGAGTAGACTAAGATATCATCTATGAACACTAGGACGAACATATCTAGGTACGGGTGGAAAACTCGGTTCATCAAGTCCATAAATACTGCTGGGGCATTGGTCAGTCCAAACGGCATCACGACGAACTCATAGTGACCATATCTGGTACGGAATGCGGTCTTAGGTATATCCCCCTTTCGCACTTTCAGCTGGTGGTATCCTGACTTCAGATCCATCTTGGAAAACACTCCGGCTCCTCGGAGTTGATCGAACAGGTCGTCTATCCTTGGCAATGGGTACTTGTTCTTGAGGGTCAATTTGTTCAACTCTCTATAGTCGATACACATTCTCATTGACCCGTCTTTATTCTTAACGAAGAGCACCGGTGCGCCCCATGGCGAAACACTGGGCCTAACGAAACCTAAATCCATGAGCTCTTGTAGCTGTATCTTTAGTTCCTTCAATTCCTTTGGCGTCATTCGGTATGGTGCCTTGGACACAGGTGCGGCTCCTGGTTCGAGATCGGTCGTGAATTCCAGTTGTCGATCTGGCGGCGGTCCTGGTAACGCTTCGAGGGAAAAAGTCAGGAAAAAATCTCGTACGACAGCGACGTCTTCGATCCTTCTTTTCTGCTTCTCCTCTCCGTGGAGATAGACAAGGTAGGTGGGGCGTCCTTTCTTTATCATCGCGGTGGCTTGTAGCGCAGTGATTATGGCGGTTCGCCGGTTCATCGAGATTCTGTGGTATACGATGGGTTCCTTATTCGGGGCGTGTAGGGATATTTGCCTCTCGTCACAACGAATCGTCGCAAAGTTCGCGGTCAACCAGTCCATTCCTAAGATTACGTCGACATCTCTCATCGCCATAACTCGCAGATTGTAAGCGACTAACTTAAGTTCTCCTAGTACGATTTCTACGTTCGAGCAAGTTCGGGAAATTTCTGTAAAACGACATTTGATTTCCTAGCTGCTCGATATAAGCAGTTCGTAAATGCGAAATATTTTTCGTCTCGTTCTATTGGTCATGTCTACACCTCTTGTTGGTGTATCATTTCAGTGCGTGTCTGTCTGTAGAATTTATTTCCCACGTGTATCTTAAAAGATTTAAGCTTTCGCCTTCCCTTGTCGTGTCGCATCAAGAACTCAGAGTATGTATTAAGAATTCAACTATTAATCAAACAGTCTTAACTTGGATATGGGCCGATTTCAATTCGAAGAAGCACCACAAAATGTCTTTCATCGGAAAGGCTCCAAACTTTATCAAGGAAACAAGAATAACATCTCTAGCTCGACACTTTCAAATCTCATCATTGACAATTGGTTTGAAACTGAGCGAGGACTAAGTTCCATTGAACATAACTCGTCCATTCTGAGAATTAAAAGTTTAGAGGTATCAAGAAAACCCATAGAGCTTGAGAATTTAATTCTGATGAGAGCTCGAAAGAACATGGGATGGGTCATGAAAACAGGGTGAAACCTATTCTGATGTACTTGTAAAATTATGATTCTTCCTATAAGTAGGGTTCAAGGAATGATCACACAGTAGCATTGAAAGAGGGCAGTTGCGCAAGAAAGGACATGGGACAGTTGCACAACAAGATGAAAGATACTTAGAAGAAAATAGAATGGACAAGTAGGTTCACGCAATAAGGTAGAAAAGATTAGAAGTGGCTCAGTGCAAGATAAAATAAGAAAAGGTGCAAATTCCCCATAGAATCTCAAAATGTGGTCTCAAAGGGGTCTCAGTACAACGAACGAAAAGGAGTAACGCAAATGCGAAAGTAAAATGGTAAGGTGAATAAAAGCTTTAGAAATCTCAAATCCCATACCAGACTGCCCGATCAAAATTTGCAAAAATTTCGGACAGCGGTTATTGATCAAACATGTCAAGGCCTAAAACAACCAGTCGCGTCAGAACCTAGAAATATAGACAAATGTCATGAAGTTGCACTAATAATGGTTTAACGGGTTTGTTGAGGGCAACTCAAAGTGATTGGAACCTTTCAGAACCGTTAAGGAAGAAGAGAACATGATAGCCTTAACTTGGTGCTGAAGAAAGAAAAATCATTGAGTGTGAAACAATATATGTAGTGAAATCGAGCTAAAAAGAATTTCACTTTTGCCAAAAAGAGAGCTTGCCACAAACATGGTTACAAAATAAAGGGGTGAACCAAAGTTCCAAGAAGAATATTCCATCCTTTGAAGAAAAACAAGTCTGAAGATGTGATCACATTGAAGGTCATAACTACAAACAACTTTAGGAATGAAGTTCAATGACGGAAGCTCACAAAACCAAATATCGTTCTTACGAATTTGAAGAATACTACTCAAGCAAGAGATCCAAGGTTACAAGGGCAAACACAAATTTCACGCCAAGTGAGCCATGACTCGATATAGGAAAAGAAATAATGGGTATCACTTGCAAATTGTGAGTCAAACGAGGTGTTTAAATAGATAATGGTTCATGGTTATTCAAAACGTCCCGAAAAGAACTTAGGATCCAAGTAAGTACTGTTGATTTAAAAATCGGTCATTCTAACTACGAAGGTCGCACTCCCTCGTACAACTCTCCTGAGCCTGATCATGGTAACGTCGTTCTATGAAACCGTGGATTCCAAGTCGGGATTCATCGTATCGTCGAAAATAACTATTTTTGATGGTCGCATCTTCAAAGTCTTCTTCTCGCCGTGTCACATAGCATATCAAGCATCGTATATTAATATATGTAAAGATTAGCACTTAATCAATGCATCATCCACCAAAATCGCATTTACAACTTCATTTCATGTCCATCTATTTCACAATCACATAATTGCAACTACACATGCGTCATACTTCGCCTTCACAATTTCAAAATCATGTATTTTTCAACCAAATATGCATTAAAATTTTTGCTTTCGAAGTAATCAACATGTACGTCCTTCAAGTTAAACTTGCAGTTTGAATATGTAATAACAAATCTCAACATCAAGCAACACGTGTTCACAATCATACCTCAATATGTGATACATCATGCCTCATTATTAAACAGAAGCAATTACACATTTGCATAGTGTCTCCCGTTTCATATCTTCACCACATTTTCCAAAATCCACAGTATTTACTTCATATTTCACATAGGAGTTTGAAGCTACTTGGGATGTGACAGTACAAGTGTGGTGTGTGTGCAGTGTTGCGATATTCAAATAAGGCAGGTTCCCCAGATCCAGCAAGCCCAATAGATCACTTGGTCTAGGAACTCGTAGGTTGTGCGGAATCCCGGTCGTCGGACACACAAGTACTTCCCCGCTTCAAAAACCCTCAACCACTTTACTAACCTAGTATAGGGAAGTAGGGATCGATCCCACAGAGAATGATGCGTAAGACTCGTAATCAAGGATTTGGGAGTATTTTTGGTGTTGGCTGCTGCCACGCATTTTCTTGGGTTGAGGAAAATTAAAATTAACTTGACTTGGGAATATTAGAAAGAAACTTAACCTAATAGCTAGACCTAGGAAATAATTCTACGGTGGGACCACATCTAAGGAAAAGCAGAGTACGACTGGAAAGTGGCAGAATAACTAACTCTCGTACTAACTGACAGTGACATCGTCTTCTACAACCAAATTCGCATAAAACTTTTTGAGAAAACACATAAGCAAATCAAAACAGGGCTACTAACTTGAAATCAAATCTATGCATAAATAACGAAGAACTTAACAGATCTGCATACATAGACGAAGTGAAATAGACAAACAAAGGAAATTAAACAAGTCTATCAACTACTGTTTCTTTCACACGCCAAAACCAACTTCAGACGCTAAATCCACTCCGGATCCAAGCGTCCGACATGGACTCCAAACAGAAGAAATTCTCCATCACGTCAGATTTACAAATTTAAGCTCCGAACACTCAATCAACCACAGATCTGTCACCAAATTCCACATCAAACACCTCAATAACGAAATAAGCAGAGATCGACATAGCAATTTAAGAATTACGCTAACAGCAGAGAGATCTAAGCAAAATAACTTGAAATTAAACAGCTAAACTCAGATCCATGAGCGATAAGCAATTAAACATTATCAACATCAAAGTCGACTCCCAAAAGTGAAGTTCGACGGTGGAGACTAGCAAAAACAGCTGAAATTAAAACAATTGTATCTTCGCCCTCACTAGGACGGTGTTACCAAACTCGAGATCTTTAGAAAGTACCCCCCCTATCACGATTATCCCCAGAATTTTTCCCAAGTGTGTGTGTGTATGTATGAGCTAAGAAGAGTAAAAACTATATCTTCTGCGTTGCATGCTCTTCTCTATATATAGGCGTTTTAGGTGGGCCCAACGAGGTATTGATAATGACTTTGTTGCCCTCAGCTGTAGACTCCTCTGTCACGCCACTTTTCTTTGTAAATTCTGCTCATTTTCACTCCTTTCTCTCGCTAGACCATCTCCTTCCTTACTTCCTTGATCTAGCGCTTTTCTTCACACACCTGGCTTAGGAAACGTGTTAGACCCAGCAAATTATAACATTTTTTTGCGCATACCGATGCATGAAATTAGCCTTATCAGAGTTGCTTCGTAGCAGCCAAGTAATCACATTTCACATTTCACAATTTCACAAACTCGCATACAATACTTGACAGATCACCATTCGGGAAGCATCGCTTCACAATCACACCATTTATCCAATTTCTAAGGCATGCTTTTCACAAAGAAATACATTTTCCACCAAAATTTTCAAGAGCATAAAGTTTCAATCATAAATCATAGTCATACATTGTACCTCTTTCTTCGTGGTTGAACGGGACGAGTTGCGGTGTTGAGCCTTCCATGTTTAGTTCATTAGTATAAGAGTACAAGGATCAATTTCTCTATTTTGAACAAAGACTCTTGGGTCCAGAGCGGAAAGAAACTGAGGCTCTGATACCAACTGTAACAGCCCGCCCTCCTAGGGTACAATAAATGCGGCGGCTGCTACCAAACGGACTCTAAAGAAGTAAACATAGGCTAGGGTTTTATTTAAAGAGTGTTGACCATAGCATTTAAAGGAAACATCAGAGCAGTAAAGCATCAACTTAACCTAGAAGCTTGAATAAGAAAGAGAAAGGGGTATCTTAAATAGCGATCAAAATCTCAAGAGTACGACATAATATCCAAGATAAAAATCATAAGAAAAGAGCTAAGGCCTCAAATCGAAGGCAAGATGCAAATATCCCAAAAAACAAATCCTAAATTGTATCAAAATTCAGCGGAAGACGACCAAGAGAAAGAGTAGCTATGTATGAGGACACAACTACGCTTGAAGTTCAAAATATCCATCTTAATTAGTTATCATGCTCAACACCCGCCACCGCTCGTCATCGTTCAACCTGCACATAAGGAAAACACATGCAGGGCTGAGTATTTTGAAATACTCAGTGAGCTCATTGCCAAAACATTTTATAAGTTATGCCACCCTTACCAAGTAAACTCGAGTTTTAAGCAGTTATAAGAGAATATCACGAGTATCACAAAATATATTTTCATAGACTGGCCAGTCAAAATAACTCCCCATTTTCTCATCAATTTCCACAATCACAATCTTTCCATGGTGCAACGAAAGTGTGGCCACACTTTTCGCCCACGAGACCGGCCGACTAGCAAGGACGGCTCCCGATCCCCTCGTGTACACAGCCTGGTAGGGTTTGCGGCCCATACTCAGACCCGAATTCGTATAATCACATTCATAGCCCTATAGCCCAATGGAGCGAACTCACAAACTAGGCATCAGACACACAATATCACAATAAAGCAAACATGAGCATGGAATAACAATTAAACCACCCTTATAACACCAATCAATACTTTTGACAAAATAAAAGAGAGTTTTAAGAGTAAAGCCGACCTCGACTGCTTAGATTTCAAGTAGTTTCGCTTTTCCGTTATCCGGCTTCGCAACCAAAGTTTCACCTTTTAATCACATATGCACATATCACAAATTAGGTTCAACACTACTCTTACTCATGCATGTCTCAATACTTTTCCCTTTTCCCATCGATTTATCTTATCATTACTAATCAATCAAGATCATGTTTATCACACAAGTTCCATTCGCATCTCCAATCTAGATCTAACATCGACATATGTCACACAAGAATATTTAGCCATTAAACACACACTACACCAACACAACACACACACACGACACGCACACACACACACACACACACACGCCGCACACACACGCCACACACATGTAACATATTCCCATATCCCCTTTATCCCACTTTCACTCAACCAAGATGCATGAGGGCTCAAGAAGACCGATTAATCGGTTAGAAAGAAGAGGGATCGAGTAGCAAGAAGAAGATTAATATAAGAATACATTTTTGAGAAAAACGAACGGTAGAAACAAAGTATTAGACTCGGTTCTTCAAGATTCTTGGATCAAACTTCAATTCTTCTTCAAAAGATGACAAAAATATTGGAGAATGGAAGAAAAAATTGGAGAGAGTGGGAGAGAGGAGAGGGGCGAAATTTATGGGGGCTAGGGTTAGGGATTCTCTTATTTATAGTGCTCAACAAGATCTTTAGGTAACTAAAATAGAATATTTGGTAAGATTTCATTCTCCACAATTAAATAAATAAATATTGTGAAGTAGGAAAGAAGAATTAACAAAAATAGACTAGGGTATCAAGGCATGTAATTTTCGAAATATATGGCTCCCAATTAGCCAAGATTTTGTTTTTGGTATATTTTACGGAGTAGAATAAAATATCACGGAGAAAAATAAAATATTAAAAATCTCCCCTTGGAAGAATGAATTAGGCGTGTATTTAGTCTTGTAAATAAGGAATGGATTTTTAAATATCAACTAAAATAGATATGACAAGGTCTCTTGAGGTATGGAAAGATTTGGTAGAATATTTTAATTCTAGGTATGGAAGGAGATCAAATAAGGGATCAATTAAACAATAAAATAATTTCTTCCTTCCCAACATAGTGATTTTCGAAAATCACCAAATAACAAGGGGGTTTCGATTTTTCCCTCTTTAGAATAAGGAATAATTGGGTCTTGGATTTAATTTGGATAAATATCCCAAGAATTAAATTAAATCCGGAAAAATATAATTTCTTCTTCAAAAATCAAGGGGGTCGAAAATGGCTAGTATTTATGGAAATTTTCTCTAATATTCTCACTCACCCTCAAACAATTAATTCACCTCATAATTTAATAAATCACGTGCCACATCACATAGTCAACAAATTTGACTTTTCAAACTTCTCGGTCAAAGAAGCTCATGCAATAAATTCACTTATCAAATAATTCACATCTTCCACGTCATCAATAATAAATTTTAGGGCTCTAAAATTAGGGTTCGGAAATTCGGGATGTTACATATCTTGTCTCTCTCTCTTTTTTTTTTTTCTAAGACCATCTCCAACTATTTACACCAAACTTAAACTCATTTGTGAGTATACGTCACACCAAAAAGTAGTTTTACTCCAACCATTTACACCAAAATCAAAATTTACACCATTTTTCAGTTTTTGTCTCACAAAAATTTTTGCAGTAACACCATATTTAGGTGTTGTTTCACAAAAAACACTAAAATGAGTTTGAGTTTGGTGTATGATTGGAAAAAAAATTTACACCAAAACTTATATTTGGAGTATGGTTGGAGATGGTCTAAAAGGATCAATAATAGTTCTTCATCTTCTTATGTGATGACTCAAACTCCCGACCTATTAGACTGAAGAGAAATATTTTTTTGTAATTTCTATCTTATTTTACTAATTGCGCATTAAAACTAGAATAATTTTAAAACTAGTTGATTTTATGGGACGAAGGCAGTATATTTATTATTATCATGAAATTAGAGCATCCGCAGCGGTGGCGTCCGTCCGTCCGTGCCGCTGAGCACGAGCTCGTCCGTCCGCTGCTGCGAGCTGTCCGTCCGTGCCAGCAGCACGGCGCTGCTCTTAGCTAACGTCCGTGCCGCTGAGCAACCCTACGTGGCGTATTCTTATTGGCCAACGACTAAATTCGATTTTTTATTTTTATTTTTTTTTAATTCGAAATTTATTTAAAAAATGTTTTTAAATAAAATAAATATATTTTCCCACTCCCCAAAAAATTATATCCGTTTTCTACCCACTTTTAATTTATTTTTCAATTTTTCCTCAAAATTCACATTTTCATCTATAAATACCCCCACTTCAAACAAAAAATTCACATAACACTTTAATTATAGGAATTTTTAATTTGTAGGATTTTAATTATGTATTTTTTTATTTTCTAGAATTTTAATTATGTATTTTTATTTTTTAGGATTTTAATTATATAATTTTTATTTTTTAATATATTTTTTATAATGTAAAAATGTTTTTAGTAATTGAAATATTTAAATTGAATAATAGAATAGTGGGACCCTTGAGCGTGTCCTTAGCTAAGAGCACAGATGTGGGTGTTGTGCTCTTAGCTAAGGACAAGGAGTAAAAGTGGGTCCGGGCCCACCTCCGTGCTCATAGCTAAGAGCACGGATGGGGATGCTCTTATGTTATTGTGTTTGTGTAGAGCCATGAAGAATGCACTTTCATGAGAAACAAAACTTTTTCTTTACTTGATCAACTATTCACTGATCAAGTAGCTGAAGGATCTAGTGAAGATAGCGTACCTTCAATGGGTACACCTTGAGGTGAATGAACTTCAAAAAAAAATACTTGAGCGAAATGGGAGGAAAGTTTAAATGGTTTGATATCAAGTTTAGTATAAGGATGTTCAGATGTCTTTTGCCAAATGACTATACTAATAAAATAAAGCACGAGATGTGAAGAGTGGCAATTAGAAGCTGCAACACTTTGTATATAAAAGAAAACAGTAGCCAAACTTTACATCTTTTACCAACGAATGCACACTGCAATATGCAACCAACCCCTTCCCTCAACACCACAAACAATGAGAAGATATTTCGAAGAAAAAAAGTAAAGGAAAAGGAACTCTCAATGACTCCTGCTACTGCTACTACTTCAAGGTGTATCAACTTATCACTTTGCCATCTGCGATCCCGGTTTCTGTCTTCACAGGATTCTAATCATCTTCTGCGGAATACTTACGATGGGATGTTGAAGTGGAAAAGCCAAGAAATGACGAAAGCAAACACCATGCAAGCCAGAAGAAAATTTAAGAAGCGATGACCATTTAAGCAAGTTCGAGTCTCTACAGTGGAGGGGGCGGACCCTGAGGATGCTGCATTGCTCTCATTCACCTGTTCAACAGCCTCCATCTCATTATAGCCGACAACATTGCGCGCCACTGAGTTGCAAATTTCACAAGTCCTGAGGTCGAGGAACAGCAGACAAGATCAGAGCTGAGTTAAAGACCATAAAAGCTGAATTCTAGTACTACAATGGCTTCATAGTGCAGTCATCTTTTACTAGTGTAAACAGCAAACAGTTTCACAGCATATGCCACTAAAAATAAGCCAAAAACTTTGCTTAGTTTGAACAGCTGGGAAGTTGAAGGTCTTAAGTACTACTGGTATTTATGCAATATGGAAAAATATTACTAGATCAGAACTTGAAATGCATTACATTTATATTGACACCATATGAAGGTTACACCATAAGGTAGTACAAGATTATTGCCAGAACTATTTGGTGCATAAAGGGGCAGAGTGTAAATTCAGATTAGGCTTATAGTCATCATGTCCTTGGTTGCCTTAGGATTCTGATTCAAGGATTAGTAGCATAGGGTTATGAAAGTTGCACAAATGGCTGAGAATATTATTGAGCAGCATCAAATAGGATATGATAGTACTTTGATAAAGGGAGAGGATCTCAAGAATAGGGGTGCGATAAGAAAGAAACTTAAGCAATTGCTCCTCTACTTTAACTCTTTTGCTTTACTTTCTCTCTGCATTATCTTTAACAACACATTCTTGATAGTATTTACCAAGACTATGTTACCTCATCAGCATTACCAGAACAGCCCAACATTGTGTTCACAGACACTAATTTGGTGGTAAAGACAACCAAACCATACCATAAACAGCAGCAGTCACAAAATGCACCTTCACAAGACAAAGGAATCCAAGAAAACAAACAAAAACATGGAAGAATCAAAAAAGAAAAGAAACAATTTTTCGTCTTGAAAATTCAAGAATCATGAGAGAGAGGGAGAAGTAGTGGTACTGACTTGTTTCCTTTGATTTTGAACCAAGTTTCAGCACAATGTCTGTGAGCAGCAGCCAAATCATCCTTACAAGAACACCCCAACTCAATGGCAATCCCAGAGCTAGGGCTGCTGCTCTCCAAACTCAAATGACAAATCCGGCAATCTCTCTCAACATTCTTCCTCTGCCCCAAATCCTCATCTTCCGAGCCACAGCCCGAGCTGCAATCATCGTAATTAGAGGCAAACTGCGAATTGCAAGAACCCTTGACGGCGTCGGAGAAACTGGCCTCCTCGTCGCTGATGGCGCAGCCGCATTCTAAATCTATGTTGGACATTCCTAAAGCGGCCATTTGATGTTGTCTTCAAGTTTAATCTGAACGATTGAATTGTACTTTTGTTTCTGTGGTGAAAGGGACTGTTTTTGAGGTAGAGGTTAAAGAATGAATCTTGCAAAGCAGAGTCTGAACAATTGCAAGAGTCTGTCTCTTTATGATTTAGTATCAGAGTTTAATGTGGTATAGGATTAGGTGATCTTTATTTCATAAGGAAAATAAGTTAATAACATGAATTTACATCGAAATGGAGGGATTCTATGTTCAAAGTTTGTTTCTTGATTTTGAAATCGAGGAATTTTTATGCATCTTAATCTTCACTTTAATACGCTATCTCTATCTGCATTACTACTCTTTTTACGATTCATTAATTTCACAGTAGCAATAATATAATGCGCGTGCCTACTAACTATTATCACACACAAATGTCACAAAAATGTTACCTATTGCTACATTTTAGAGTCTCCTAATTAATACTCCCTCCTTTTCATAGAAGTAAAATTAATAATGCCTAAGGCCAAAAGGTCTCGGGTTCGAATCCTTTGTGGCGCAACCTTTAAGTTTATGTTCTATTAATAATGCTATAAAAAAAAAGAATTAATAATGTCTGAGGCCAAAGGTCTCAAGTTCGAGTACTCCGTAGCGCGGCCTTTAAATTTATGTTCATTTAACCACTAAAAAAAGAATTATTTTTCCATTTTGACATTTCATAGTAGTAGAGTCATTTTATTTTTTTAGTAAAAATGGAGTAACACATTTTCTCACTCTTAATTTTTCCTCTATCTTACTTTATTATCTCTATTTTTTCCTCTATTCATGTAGTACTATCTTTTTATTTAATACTTCCTCTGTCCCTAAAAATTTGTCATCTATTTCCTTTTTTGTTCGTCCCTAAAAATTTGTCACCTTTCACTTTTACCATTTTTGGTAGTTGGACCCTACATTCCACTAACTCATTTCTACTCACATTTTATTTTAAAACTAATAAATAAAAGTAGGACCCGCATGGCATTAACTTTTTCAACCCATCTTCTATTACATTCCTTAAAATCCGTGCCGGGTCAAATGGTGCCAAATTTTAAGGGACGGAGGAAGTACATTGTACACTTTTTTTCTTAATTTCCGTACCGAGAAGAAATGTTTTCACTACTATGGAACCGGGGAAGTACTATAAGATTTGAAAAAAAAAAATTAATATTCAGTTTCAAATAATACTACTCCCTTCGTCCGGCATTAGGAGTCCCGGTTGACCACTTTCATCCGTCTGGCATTAGGAATCCCGATTAGACATTTCCATAAAAGTGAAATAAAAATATTAGTATAAAATAAAACACTAAAAAGCACAAGTAAAAACGCATCCATAGAATAAAGCAAATAATAGTGTAAATGGATCACACATTCCATTATCACTCACTCCAATTATTACACATTCAAACATTTCTTAAAACCCGCACCCAACTCAACCGGAACTCCTAATGCCGGATGGAGGAAGTATTATATTGGTAGGTGTAAATATGATGCAATCAAACTATAGCAAACAACAACATATGCATAGTATTTACTAGTATTTTTTAAGAAATTAGTTTACAATAGCAAAATTTGACGGAAAGAGGGTATAATTGTGAATTTGCGTGAGAAAAAAGAGGGTTTGTGTTAGTGTATAGTATACAAAAGAATTACTA
This sequence comes from Salvia hispanica, assembly GCF_029641045.1. Taxonomy (NCBI): domain Eukaryota; kingdom Viridiplantae; phylum Streptophyta; class Magnoliopsida; order Lamiales; family Lamiaceae; genus Salvia; species Salvia hispanica. The sequence continues at coordinate 22,592,556 of NC_142692.1, forward strand.
TTAAGTTAAAACAATGCTGGAGTGAAATCTTTGCCTTTTTTCCAGGTGGGAATGATGCTTGCTTGTGATTTTCATTAGGCTATAATTATGACTAATTATTCATCATAAACACCTTTTAATGTTGTTTCATGCATTGCTTTCTCCCCTCTGTCCCTTAAGAACCTTAGAGGCCAAATCCTAAATTCTTTCGTGACATATGTCATCTTGACTGAATTTGAAATTATTAAATCTTGAAAACAAGTGTGAACCAATGGTATTAGTCATTTATATATGATACTTATTATATATATGTTCTTCTTCTTTTAAATGTTAAAATAACCAGCTCTAGTCACGAATTCGATATTCATCTCCTAATTAGGGACGTTAATGTAGCCCGCAACCTATGGGCCAGCTCGAATAGCACACCAAATTTATAGGGTTAAGGCTGAAAATTTCTAGCTCGATAAAATTACAACCCGATTAGCCCGCATCTGATTAACCCGCAATCTGTTAGGGTCGGACTCGAAAACCCGATGGGCTGGCCCGGAAACCCGATAAAATTTATATCGTTCTATTTGTTTGACTCTAATTCGACACTTCAGTGATTATTTTATAATATAGATTACTAAAAAAATAACTTTTAATTTTATATATTAAATACATAAATTATATATTAAATTTTTATTAACATAATAATAGATAAATAAATTAGAAACTTCAAATTCACTAAAAAATATATTTAAATTTCTAAAACATGCTTTAAAATTTCTTGATGTTTATGTTTTATTTTGCATAAATCTCAAATATTAGTATGTTTATGTTTGAGTTTAAGCATATATCTCAAATTTATCATAATTAAATCTTTTATACATTTTATAAATATAACTAATTTGCACCATTATTTATTGGATTGATCGCATGTTAATTTAATCGGTAGCAACCCGATTAACCCGTTGGGCTAGCCCGAAACCCGAGCTTTTAGGATTAGGGTTGAATTTTTATAACCCGAAAAAATCACAATCCGATTAGCCCGCACCTGATTGACCCGCAACCCGAATAGGGTTGGCCCGATTGACATCCCTACTCTTAAGTCATCTCATGAGGGGCATTTTGTCACTAACTTAAATGGTTTGATTTGAACAGTCTCCAAATCAATGAGTGGAGTAGTAAATTTTAATTGAGTTGTCATAGTAATAGCAAGTGAAATTTCTGGGATATCGATCAGTATTCATATGCTTTCTTCCTATTGCAAATTTATATAGTTTTAATGTAAGTTTGACTGATTCAATAGATATTAAATCACTACTATGATGGAAACACCTAATAAGATTATTGTATGGCCATTTTGGTGTGTTGTGCCTATACCGCGTTGGGTAATGAAATAGAGATGCATGTGAATCTTGAATGATGATAAAACATAGATATGGTGCATTAAATATATCATATACGTGTGGGAAATTTATATTATTATTTGATTTAATCAGTTTTTATATATGAATAACATAGAAATTTAGAACGTATGTCCTTTGGGCAGCCCGTTAAACACTCGACTGCATTGTCCAAAAAAAATTTCTATGTTTAAAGAAGTTAACTATAATGTTTCTGTTAGTTTGACAATTATCTTAAATTGATAATTGACAACTATGTCAAGTTACCTATGTTATGGATGTCAAGATATACGTATGTCAACTTCGTGTTGACATCCATAATTTAGATTGTTGATATAGTTGTCAGTTATCAATTTAAAATAGTTGTTAACTGATCATATCTTGCCAACTATTTAAATTAAAGATGGTAGTAGAGAAAGATTTTAAGTTAATAACGATTGCGATGTTAAAGTGTTATGCGAAACTCCGATCGTGTTAAAAGATTTTCAGTCTTTGGATAAAAAGAATTTAAACATTTAAGATCCTCTTGTTCTAGGTTTATAAATTATTCCTTACAGTTTTGGTGCAGTCAAACGATGTTATTCTTCTAAATAAAATAAAACGATGTTATTCTTCTAAATTGATTCGCTACTCAAAACATAAAGGGAAAAAGTGAAATCGAATAAACTTTTAAATGTTTCACTTGTGACTAACACGACAAGAAAAATAAAATGAAAAGGAGAGAAAGAGAGGTGATGAAGACAATTCTACACCAGATTGTTGCTTATTAAATCGATAGGATCAATTTTTAATACAAAGTGCAGTCAAAGAATGATTGGACTGTCAAATATTCCATGCGAAGTGCGAGGAAAGATAAAGAGGATATTGCTACAAAAATATTATACGACTCTCCATTCTTTTATAATTGAGTCATTTTCCATTTCAAGAAATTCTCTTATAATTGAGTCACTTTCATATATAGAATAATTTTTATTTTTTTCTTATTTTTCTCTCTCTTACTTTATTCTCTCTACTTTATTCACTTTTATTTTATTCTCTCTATTCTTTTTTCTTTCTTTTTTTATCTATTTATTTAACACACTCAATATTCATTTCTTAAACACTGTGCCAAAAAGTTTCACCTCAACTATATGGGAATAGAGGGAGTACTTCCTGAGAAGCTTTAAAGTAATTATGTGTTTTATTAAATGATTATCAGCACATTACTTCTATTTTCAGGTTAATCTTTTATTATTATAGATAGTTAATCTTTTATTAATTGACAAGATAATTTTTATTATTCTAAATATAAATTTATTTTATATACACGCAATTCAAGTATAATAAATCAGGTTCACCTAGGAGATTAATAAATACTCCTGGATTAATCTAACATAACAAACTAAAACTTTAAACTCTATCCTTTAAATACAATAGAAAATACAAAAATCTGCGGTTCATACCAACACATGTGACGTGTCATTAGACAAGAAAAAAGTGAAAAGGTAAATATATCAGTGTACGGGCAGTTACATTAGTATAACCAGCTGGATTATTAGTCCTCTTCCATTTTACTACTCCTCTGTGTCCTCACATTTTATATGTTGCTGAAGCTTTGAAAAGACTGTATAATGATATATATAAATAACAGGCAACAAGAAATAAAAACACACAGAAAATTGATGGTAGATTAGTGCAGAGTCCTAATATAACAAGCAAGAGTGACCACCAATAGCACTATATTCAACGTTAACCAAACTTTTAACAAACTCCACAGCCCCCAAATTTTTTATTAAATTCATAAAGAAACTTCTTTTCTCGTGAGAATACTATTTTCTTTTGAATAATATTTACTATAGTTTATCAACACCAAATATTTTTAATTATGCCCAAATCAATCTACCTTAAATTTTTCATGTTGCTAAATGTAATAGGCTTGTAGCCAAAAAGATAAAGCGCAACATATATATTTATATGCAACGATTATACTTGTGTAATTAAATTTCACATAAGTGTTGCGAGTTAAAGAAAGTCATATACAACCTAGGATGAGGTGTACTGGTAGAGATGCATTCATTCTTAACCTAAGATCAGGATTTGATTATTGATTTTGGGTATGACATAGTTTTAAATCTTAGACAGTTATTTCACTTAGGTGCCTACAAATTATCAACGAGATTAAAAAGGCGTATGCAATTAATTTGTTTTTGATCAAATTAATTATAATTTCCAAGAAAAATAGACAGAGGAGATGTGCAATTTTTTTAAAAAAAATTTACGACTAAATAAATCTGACTGCTAAATTGCTAAATAGTGTATTATATCAACATTGACATATAGCTTAACGCAAAAGAAAGTTATTGAAAAAATGGATTTAGATAATTCAAAGATAGTTATGGACTAAACCAACCACAAGCAATCTAATCATAGGTTATAACTATCATTGTCATACAGTTAGGAAGTTGAACCCCTTGATTAAGTTCACATCTATCAATTTATAAAGCTATCTTGGAAAATTTGACCCAACAAACCTTCCAGCTCAGACCTTCTATATCGCACTTTTACATTAGAATTGAACAATATTTCACATATTTTCAAAATTAAAAACATCAATAGTAGTCTCTATTATTTTTCACATTTCTGCACTAATAATAGCACGTTATAAATTTCGAACTGACATTAGAAAAATGTCTTCAACTCCCTCGAAAGATTTAAAAGTAATGTTTTCCTTATATTATTTGCTTAAAGCTTTCTCCCTATGTTTGTGAGTATAAAAATTGGATTAGTTTGAGTGGTTGTGGTGAATATGAAGGGAAGCTATAAGTGACGAAGGATTTGTTGGGTGGTCTGCTTACTACATCTCCAACAGTAATCCAACTTCCTTCAACTTCAAAAAATAAAAATAGTTCAACACACATAATATTCCAACGATAAACCTAATTTAATTGGTACTTAGGAATCAAATAATTAAACAATTATTTATGATAAAGTAGACTGTCTTTTTAAAGTTATTTGAGTGTATTTTGACATGAAAAAAATGATGCATACAGTTTGAAATAAATGTAACAGGCTCATCTAATTAACTCACCCATATACTTTAGATTTCAAGGTGTGGTTGTCGAAGACGAAAGTGATTGTCAAGTAAACTAAAACTTGGAGGGCATTTTATTTTTTGTTTGACATATATATTTATAGAAAATTAATTCAACTTTACAACAGGATTATCTGCAAATAAATTAGTATACCAGACTAATAATGACCTTTCACGTGTCGTTTACGTAAATTAATACTGATATCTATACACTACAAATTATAGAAGCTTAATAGAAAATAATTAATTTAACACTTAATTTAGTTTGCTAATTATTCAGAGACACATATATAATGATTATTGACAATTGATATATTATAGTGTCAAGTGACCTGCATTAGTACTATAATAGAGTGTACTTATTAATTAACCTTCACTATTCGACAAACCAATTAATCTTTGTTGGTCGTATTTGTAGTTGGGTTAATTAGTAGAAACAAAAGAGTGTCTATTTAATTTCATAAATGTTCACACGAATTTTAAAACCTCACATCATTTTTAATTTTTATTTACAATATTCCCAAATTGTTGTTTTAATTAAAAAAGGTTATGCCTTTGAATTTAATATGCACATGACTTGAAAAAGGTTGGGTGTAAAAACTATCTTATTATAATTAAAAAATTAACCACCTACTGTACCTCAATGCTCAATGACTCTTCAATCTACATAAACACATTATATTATACATATATATATGATGAAATCAAACCAATGCTCATTCTTGGTTGGGTATTAATATTGTTTCTTGCCCACATTTGTCAATGCAAACATATAAATAATGGAGTAAGTGATAGAATATGGTAATATAACTCTGTCTAAAAGCGACATTTTGAATTAATAAAATGAGAAAAACAAAAGAAACAGTCAAAAACATGGAATTGAGAGATAAACACTGAGATTTTATTGAGAAACAGCCAATGGATGACTTTTTGAAAGAGATAACAACATATACTACTATTTTATTACATACAACTTCTTTGATGGCCAACTCAAAACGGTTAGGTAACGAAGTTTCCCCTAACACCTAGTTTTCAATTATTATTGCCAATGAAAATTTCAGATTATTTGCTCACGCAAACCTGCGAAAATATTGTCCTTCAATTTTTAAATTAGATGTTCATAGTTTTGAGCTACCTAGAGAATTATATACTCACGCCATATGTAAAGAAAGGTCATAGAAAATGAAAAAAACAAATATAATAGTACTAGCTGATTAGCATGTTGTATAAATAAGAGACTTGTGTTGTTCATTTATGCAGAAATCTTTCAAACTTTGAGTTTAAGAAGTGAATATTTGGTAGCAATGGACCACCGCGCTTTGGTGTTTTCGGCTTGGGTTTTGACTCTTTGCATTTGTGCTTCGTCTTTTGCTTCCGCTGCTATTGTGGAACACACATTTCACGTAATTCTTTTTTTCTATTGCTCCAATTTCATTTTTTTTCAAGTCTACTACTTTAGTTAACTAGTACAGTAATTCAGCATATGCATGCCATATACCATATATATAGGTAATTAATCACATTACTAAAAATATAAAAATAAGACGTACTCAATTTATTGCTCACATTTAAAATTCTATTAAATTCGTGTCGTCTACTAATGAAATTATTTTTGATTTTTTTGTTAATGCCTTTATTTGGGTGAATTGCAGGTGAAAAATCTTACGGTGAACAAATTATGCAGAAATCAAGTTATAACAGCAGTAAATGGTAGTCTTCCAGGGCCAACTCTTCGAGTACACGAGGGAGATACTTTAGTCGTTCACGTGTTTAATAAATCGCCCTATAACCTAAGCATTCATTGGTAGGTCTTGCAAAACTACAAAACTTAATTTTCATATTTTTTTCCATATGCATTAGAGAGAGATAATAGGCATGAATTTTAGAAAGAATTGCAACCCTTGTTGTCACATCTACGACTTAGTCTAGTCGTTGAATATTATTTTGCTCCGACTATAAATTTGATTATCTCAAAATTTCTTTCATAATACTTATAAAGACACTATTTAAAAGTGCAAAAAATATGCAGGCACGGAATTTTTCAATATCTTAGCGGGTGGGCTGATGGGCCGGAGTTCGCTACCCAATGTCCGATCCGACCGGGTCTAAGCTACACGTACAGATTTAACGTATCGGGCCAAGAGGGAACTCTTTGGTGGCATGCACACGTGGGATGGCTCCGTGCCACAGTGTATGGAGCCTTGATAATCCGACCGAGATCCGGCCACTCATTCCCATTTCCGAAGCCACATAGAGAAATACCTATTGTCCTTGGTAAGTAGAACTTCAAACTCAAACACTAGTTTCTCATTACCAAAATCTTTATATAATTATTATTAATTATTTGTAGGGGAATGGTGGAATGCTAACGTTATTGATGTAGAGAACCAAGCCTTAGCTACGGGTGCTTCGCCTAATTTATCTGATGCTTATACTATTAACGGCCATCCCGGAAAGCTATATCCGTGTTCATCAAACGGTACATTAATATAGTCTGTAATTTAAGCGTGTGTTAGCCTATTGGTAGAGTGGTTAATCTGAAATCAAAGACTTAGGCTCAAGTCTGGCGTGACGCGACCTTTAAATTTCTGTTCATTTACCAATAAAAATAATGTATATCCTACAATCGATGAATACGACCTTTATTTTATTTGTGGCAGATACATTTCGATTGAAAGTGGTACATGGAAAGACATATCTCCTGCGCATAATCAACGCTGCACTCAACAACCAACTATTTTTCAAAATAGCAAATCACAACCTCACTGTAGTAGCAACGGACGCCGCCTACACGAACCCCTATGCCACGGACGTGGTTCTGGTGGGGCCGGGGCAGACCACCGATGTCCTCCTCACAGCCGATCAAACCCCTGCGAGATACTATATGGCGGCGTCCGCCTACCACAGCGTCGCCGGCGTCCCATTCCCCAACACCACAACCACGGGGATCATCGCCTACAGCGAAACGACGCCGTCCACGCCGATCATGCCCCTCCTTCCAGCCTTCAACGACACGCCCACGGCCCACAGATTCTCAACCAACATAACGGCGTTAGTCTCGAGCCGGTTTTGGGCCCCCGTTCCCCGTGAAGTTGACGAGCGCATGTTTATCACAATTGGGCTGGGCCTGTCGGCCTGCGACCTTCCCACCTGCCAGGGCCCATTCGGCCTCAAGTTTGCGGCCAGCATGAACAACGCATCGTTCCAGTTCCCGACGAGGCTGTCCATGCTGGAGGCTTTCTTCAGAGACGTCGGCGGTATTTACACCGCCGACTTTCCTGATAATCCGCCGCTGCAATTCGACTACACGAATTCCAGCAACAGCTTCAACCGGGCGCTGCTCAACACCACCAAGTCCACCAAGGTGAAGAAGCTCAAGTTCAATTCAACGGTGGAGGTGGTGTTGCAGAACACGGCGTTGATCGGAATCGAAAATCACCCCATACATTTGCACGGATTCAATTTCTACGTTTTGGCGCAAGGTTTCGGCAATTATAACCCATCAATTGATAGTAGAAAGTTCAATTTCGTGAATCCACAAGAACGGAACACCATCGGCGTTCCAGTTGGGGGATGGGCCGTCATTAGGTTCCGCGCCAATAATCCAGGTAAACGTTTTGTGAGTGAATAAAGAGAGAATAAAATAACATAGAGAAAAGAGTCTATTTTAGGAGATGTTTCATTTTTATTAACCTAACTGAAAAAAGAAAAAACCTTTCATTTTTACAGAGTTCTTCACTCCAAAGTAATTAAAATTGAGAATGATATTATGTGGATTAATTATACTTTTTTCTTAATAGGTGTTTGGTTGATGCATTGTCACTTGGATGTGCACTTGCCATGGGGTCTGGCAACAGCTTTCGTGGTGGAAAATGGGCCTACGCCGGCAACAACACTACCTCCGCCGCCGCCGGATTTTCCCAAGTGTTGATTGTGTTGGAGGACATGTATAATCTTTAGGGGGAATATCATTCATTTTTGTATCATTTCATAATCTTTTTTTCCCTTCCGTTTTGTCATTATCTGTTATACATTACTTGCTTGATTTATTTTTTTGTTTTTATTGGTTTTGCTTTTGGGAATCTATTTGGAATGTAAAATAATAATGTACTCGATATTATATAGTAATTTTTATATTCAAGCTCCATTTGCCACTTCCTAAGATCAGGTTTATCGGCAATTTTTATTGACAACAATAAGGTTATGTCATTTATTACATCTTCATTAATCAATAAATATTTACTTTAATATTGAAATATTCTATTAAAAAATAATGAAAATGATATCAAATTTTTTTTTTCTCCAAAAATAATGAACAAATTTGCTATAGCTTTACGCAAACAAAATCCATTTTCTTCTACATATCATCCTTCTTCTATTCTGTAATTTCTTACTCCCTCCGTCCACAAAAATTTGTCCAGTTTTCCATTTCCGTCCGTCCCCAAAAATTTGTCTCATTTCACTTTTACCATTTTTGGTAGTGGACCCCATATTCCACTAACTCATTCCTACTCACATTTTATTATAAAACTAATACTTTAAAAGTAGGACCCACAATCCACTAACTTTTTCAACTCACTTTCCATTACATTTCTTAAAACCCGTGTCCGGTCAAATCGGGATGAATTTTCGTGGACGGAGGGAGTATTAAATTAGTAATCCCTCGTCCCACTCAAGATTTCCATATGTTTAAGTGGCATGTGATTTTAGGAGGAATTGTTAGGTGAAATAAGTAGAGAGGTAGTTGAATATTTTAATGAGAAGAGATAAGGGGAGGAATTTATTTCTGAATATAGAAAGTGAACATCTTGAATATTGAGACAAACTAAAAAAGAAAGATGAACATGTTGAATGAGACGGGGAGAGTATTAATATACCATGTATTATGAAAATAACATAACCTCGAATTCCCAAAATTTCAATCATTCCAAAAATTATTTTCCCAATTTTGATAAGTTTCCAATTTGCTTCTAGCGGATATCATAGCTTGTTTCACACATATCCCGAAACTCATTTCAAGATAAGCAGCAATACCAATATGAATTCTAATTTAAACACTACAAATAGTTGGAGTGAGCAAGAAGACATTACCTAAATGTCTACATATGGTGTTTCATCGGTATGAATTAATTATGGGCACCAAACAAACTAGTTCCAAGATACGAAAAAACTTACTAGATCTGAACAAGGAAGAGCAACGAATCTATGGATGGTCGAACAAAGAACTTTGGAGGAAGTGAGACAACACTTCAAACGTTTCAAATATTATTTGCTTATAATATCTTGTGGATTGGCATTAAATATGTAAAATGAAAATGAAGTTGAGATTCAAATATTAGAATTGTAGAAATTTTAATGGAAATGTAAGTATATAATCTTTCTTATGATATTTATTTTTACAACTCTTTTATTTGTTATAAAATTCAAATTTTGGAAAATTATACCTAGCGGTGTGAATAATATATAAATATAATAAACAAACATTTAACATATTTTAATTATAATCTTTAATCGAATCCTACATTCTGACCACAAAAACAAATGATTACAAATTCGAACAAATGTAAAAAAAGATTAATGAAGTCGAGAGGGGTAATACGACGAAAGAACACAACATTTATTCAAATATTATAGACTGAAAGTTTGAAACAAAACGATACACGAAAATTCGGATCACAAATCCGAAGCAAAACAATGAACAGAATCGTTTCCAGCTTCTCTCACTCTATACAATAATAATTCAAAGAATCATAATATTGGACGTATAATTTAGAAATATCCTGGGGCAGGAGCAGGAGCATCGACCACGTAATCTGCAGCCATCGGACCAGGGGCCGCGCCACCTACAGCACCACCGTTGCTCAAGATCTCCAACATCGCCCGATGGGGATTCGTCTTCTGCTTCTCGCAAAGAGCTGGCAAAAATACTCCTGCACAATAAATTATGACACATAAGTTATAATTTCTCTCCAATTAATATGTACCTTATTCAATCACAAAAAGTTTATAACTCACAATAGTCACTTCACTTACGTTCACTAAAGCAAAATAAACATGCTTTTCTCAATAATAGTAGAAAACTAAATTATAGTAGCATTTTTAATTATAAATACTAAGCTTAAAATTATTCCCCCCCTGCCCAGAATACACACCTTCATGTTCATGCAATAATTTTTATTTTATTTTTAAAGAAAAAGGAAAAAAAAATAGTGAATTGATTAATTGGAGCGGAAAAATACCTTCACCGGCAGCGAGGTTGAAATAGAGGTCGACAATGTTAGGGCAATTCTGGTAACAAGATGGGGAGCAGAGGCTGGCGGTGAAGTCAGGCGCAAGGAAGGCATCCGACGAGATTCCGACGAATCCACGGTCGACGCCGCATGCCTTGACGCACTGATCAGTCTCGATGTATCCGGACATTCTCTCCACCACCACCTCCGACGTCTTACACGTGTACTCCACACTCCCCTCCTCGTTCCGGTAGTTCTCCAACACGCACCTCTTCCCCGACGTCGCAATCGCGAATGCGCACAAATTCGTCGGCAAATTCTCGCAGATCAGCTCACCTGATTCAAAATCCAATACATTTAATTAATTAATAATTAATAATTAATAATAGATCCATCCGATTTCGATCTTATTGAATTTGATCGGCAAATTACCTAATATTCCTTGGATAAGGAGAGATGAAGCGAAGAAGATAATCAATGAGATTTTCGTTGCACACGCCATTCTTTTCTTTGGATGGATGTTTTCCTTCTTATTGGCTTTATTTTGGTTTGTTTGCTGGGATGCTTTGATTCGGATCCTCTTTATATAAGGCGATGCCTATGAGAGAGTGTGTGAAAAGCGACAGAGAGATTTATTAGATTAAATTACACGAAATTTCTCTACGATTCACAATTGGGAATTTGGTTGACCCCACGCGTTTAAACTAATTACGTCTTTCTATTTCATTGCTTTGTCTCGTGGAATTTTCTTCGAGAATTAAACTAATTTATGTTTAGTTCCTTAATTTAATTGAAAATAGTAAGAATTTGGCTGCCAATTGAATTGATGCCATGAGAAAGCGTGTTGGGATGCCTGCACGGTTTGAAGTGTCCGACAAATGGAAGGTTCTTAGTTTCCATATTGACGTGGTCTCACATACAATTTTAGACTTTTCATTTTTGTTTTGGACAATATATTCTAGTCAAAAAAATAAATATTGATTTGATTTTTATACTATGAGTATTAAATAAATAAAATCAATAATAATTTTTAAGAGATTAAATGTATAAAATAAAATAAAAAAAATATTAATGTAGAATAAAGGAGGACAATTCTATAATATCAAATATTGCATACAAGATCACTACATTAATATATAAGGTGGAAAATACATTATACAGGTGCGACGTCGGTACAGGAGGAGGTCCAGCTTACGGAGCAGGAGGAAGAGGGGTCGGAGGAGCCGAACTGTGAAACGGTGGAGCAAGGGAAGCCGAGGAGGAGGACAAGACCACCCGTTCGATTTGGCGACTTCGTCTCCAAATAGAGCGTGGAGATTTATAGAATCGTTTTATTCTTTTTGATAGACTTATGTTTTATTTTATTTTGCTTCTGTTATTTTTTATTATTATTTCATGAACAATTGGGTCGAGCAATTTATAAGCTCCGTTCCGGGTTTTCTTTGTTGGTTCTTTCCCGGGCCGTAAAGTCGAACCAACCCTAGGGTCCTTAGAATATAAATAGGCGTTGAATTCATCAATAAAGCAGACAAGAATTACGCCTACTTCCTTCTCTTTTTTCTCTCTATTTCTCAACCCTAAGCGGTCAACGGGATTCCGCCTCCCAGGACTTCTCTCTTCTCAGTTCCGACCTCTCAATCTCTCTTCTCAGTTCCGACCTACGTTGAGAGGAAGACTCTTAACAATACACTACCACATAAGATTGAAAATTTTCTGTATGCATTCAAAATTGAAGACCTTTCGCAAAGAAAATGTATGGATAACTAAACTTCACTATTTGAGTTAGGCCGTATTCCTAAAAATAACTAACTATGTCATGGAATCAGTAATTACATAATCATTATGCGTATTGACAAAATATATATTTGTATGAGAGATAACATCTTTTGCTTTTGGATTCATGTTTGGGTTAAGGATTTTGTCCTTAATATACTTAAGCCCCTTTGTACAAATAATAATACTAATAATATAATAATAGTAACAAAATTAACAAAAAAACATGGACCTCATTCTGGAGTACGAAATTAGTAATCTAGGTTTATTGAATAGCTGAATATGAGTATCCACATATTTATGGGTACATCCGAGTTCAATCTAATTCAATTGAAATTTAAATTCATAACATTTGAATTAGAAATCATATATATATTTCGATTCACATAGCTAAAAATGTGACAATAAGTAGAAATCTCAAAAAGAAAATATAAAAATAGTCATTTGGCAACGTGGCTTCGTAACATGTAGTAGTAATTATTTTACGTCAACATATATAGGGTTTATTCTAATAGAATTTAATTAAATAATAATAAACCGAGGGGAAAATCGATTAAGTTACGAAGTTTCGTGTAGCTCAATCTGCCGAAAAATTGGCAAATCGAGTCTAGAAGTAGAGAGTCAATTGTCAACATTTACATGCAAAATTAGTCATCCCAATGTTCCCACTAAGCGTTGACCGACTACGTGGTATAGCTTTATTATTGCCATGGCAAGATGTAAACAGTGATGTCGTTATAAAAATAGGAAAATTCGGACTATGAATAATAAATAAGTAAAATGAAAAGTTGGTTCAAATTCCATTTAATTACCATCTTATTTAATGTATTTTCAAATCGAAATATCTAATTCGAACACGAGGCTTGATTAAATTATTAGACTACGTATCAAACTGTAAATTTCTATAAATTTTGGGTCAATATGTTTTAAACCTGAGAGAGTGAATAATGGTTTGTGTGGATCGAATATAGTGAGAACTTCAACTCTTCAAGCCTATATATATAGTGTTTCTTATTAAGAAAACAGTTAAATGGTAATGTATAATCAAATAATCAAATACGGATGTATTTTAAGAGAACAATTAAGTTTACTTATCGATTTGGTTTATAATAACAACATTATTTTTAGATCGTTTTAGTTTATATGAGAATTTTAATTCATACGATCTCCTTCACGTTTTTAATTTCATCCTTCCATGTGCTATCGTCCTCGACCAATGAAATGCCGTCATGAAGAACACTCTTAAGCATGCGAGTGGACTTCCTTGTTTTCCGTTTTTATAATATTTTAATTCCAATTTGATCTCATTATTCAAAATATATCGGTTACCCAGTAGATTTATAGCCAATTTTTTTCTATTTTTTCATTTTGTATTGTATACCTTCTACACTCATCTATAAATTTTACATTCAATCCATAATTTTGCTTACACTCAAAAAAAATCTATCTTACCCTCATTCAAAACTAATTTTCACACCTTTCATCTTTAAAATTTGTCTTTCAATACTAGTATGTATTAGGATTGTTACATCTTCTTAGTACGGAGTATAAAATATAACACAAATTACAGCGTTAGATCTTTGGATTAGATGGTTGTGATAAGAGCATCCACATTCATGCTCTTTAGCAAGAGCACGGATGTGAGCTCGGACCCACTTTAATTCATTTTTTACTCCATGCTCTTAGGCAAGAGCACAACACCCACGTCTAGGAGTGTCAAAATAGATATTGAGTATTGGACACCCGATATCCAAACCCGAAATATCAAGTAATTGGATATCCGATATCCGATTTTTCGGGTATCAGGTATAAGATTTTTGGATTATTGGATATCGGGTTACCCGATACCCGATCGGGTATACCCAAATTACCCGAATTACCCGATTTACTAATTTTATTTTAAAATTTAATAAATTATTTATTCATTCTATTATTTTAAAAATTAATAATTAAATTTTAGTAGTTTTTTTTCCTCTTAACTTCGAACTACTTCAAATTTGTATCAAAATTCGAACTACAAGTTGTATTTCTAAAAGTTTGTAGTTAGTTTTCTTTAAAAAATAATTAAAAATAATAATAAAATAAAAAATAAAAATCCAAAATTGGGACTGGATACCTGATTTTTCGGGACTGGATACCCGAGTCGGGTATTTGGGTACCCGAAGTAATTTTCGGATCGGGTATCGGGTATTAGAATTTGAGAAATTCGGGATCGGGTACCCGGAATTTTCGGATCGGATATCCGCGGGTACCCGATTTGACAGGCCTACCCACATCCATGCTCTTCCGCAAGGACAAGCTCAAGGGTCCCACCATTCCATTATTTAATTTAAATACTTCAATTACTAAAAACATTTCTACAATATAAAAATACACTAAAAATACATAATTAAATCCTAAAAAAATAAAAATTACATAATTAAAATCCTAAAAAATAAAAATAGATAATTAAAATCCTAGAAAAGTAAAAAAAATACATAATTAAAATTCTACAAATTAAAAATTACTGTACATAATTAAAGGCAAAAAAATACTCATGTGGACGACTAGTCATCTATCCCAAATGTTCTTCGGAGACCCCATATCATTGCAACATATGAATCAAGTTTATCGGAAGTCATCCGAGACCTATCGGCCATATTGAGTTGAGCCAAGAGGGTCCACAACGAGTTGGTGGGGGGTTGAGGTGGCACAAAGGGAGCGGGATCCGGAGTGGGAGCGCGACGGCGGGTGGCGGTGGCTGTCGCCTTCTTCCTTCCTTGCGGCGGCGTTGGGAACTGCTCGGGCCGACGTCGGGGCTACCCAAGTTAGCTGCGGCAAGCAGGCTAGCCACCTCATCGGAGCCACCGTCGGATAGGGATACCGATCTCAACCGTTTGTTGGAGGAGCTGGAGGAGGATGCTACTACGCCACCCATATACTTCTCATGATGGCGCACCTCCTGCCAAGAGTTGAGGTACTTGAACGGTTTGTAATTCATGGATTGGTAGGTCGCCAAGGCGGCAGTGATGATGTCGAGCTCGCTCTTGCCGCTCCCCCCCGACCGCTCTTCCTGGAGGTAATACCCCTGGAACTTTCGGATTTCGTCGTTGGCTCTGAAGATGGAATTGCGCACCATACTATCATTGCGATAGATGGTTCCCTCCGGCCGGTTTTCATTGTACCGACGAGTGACACGCCACCAAAACCTACCCCCGCTTTGGTTCGTGCCAACTTCCGGATCTTCGGAGATTTCCAAGTAGGCTCTGAATAACTGGATCCATCTCTGGCGGAGTGTACAGGGTGCGGACACCACGAGTAGGAGGAGTAGGAGTAGGAATAGAGTCGCCGCTCCCTCCCGAGCCAGGTTCGGGTGCCCACCCATATCGCCCATCAGGGGCGTCTTGGTCGTCCACCGGGTAAGGCCGGTAGCCACCCAGAACTTGAGAACCTTTGGTTTGAGGAGGAGCTGAGAATTGTGTTTCCGGACTAGGGAATGGTTGTGAGCCGAACCATTCGTGGTTCCAACTGCGGGAATCGGAGGGGTGATCGCCGGAGCAGGACATTTTTTTTATAAGAGTGAAAGATTGAGAATTGATGAGAGAATTTAGATGAGAGAATAGATGATAATTGTGTAGTGTGGTGGAATTTTTTTGTGTTGAAGTGGGGGTATTTATAGATGAAAATGTGAATTTTGGGGGGAAAAATTGAAAAATAAATTAAAAGTGTGTAGAAAACGGATATAATTTATTGGGAAGTTGTAAAATATATTTTTTATTTAAAAACGATTTTTAAAATTAAATTTGAATTTTGGAAAAAAAAAACGAAATTGCCAACGGCTATGCCGTTGGCCAATCGCGTGCTGCCACATCAGCCTGCTCAGCGGCACGGACGAGCTCGATGCATCGAGCAGCGCCGTGCTAGCGCGAGAGCGCATCAGCAGACAGTTGCGTGTCGTGTCGTGCCGTCGGCTCGAACGCCGCTGCGGATGCTCTAATTAAAGACAAGCTACATTATTAGACTAAAAATCTACATTGTTAGCCGAGGTATATTATTGGACTGAAAATCTACATTATAAGACTAAAGATCCACATTATTATACTAAAATGCTACTCCCTCCGTCCCATAAAAGTTGAAACAAAACTTTTGGGCACGGAGATTAAGAATTTATATTAAATAAATAGGAGAGATGAAAAAAGTAGGAAAGACAAGAGAGAGTAAAGTAAATGATGGAATAAAGTAAGAGTGATTAGATATTTTGTCTTTTGTTAAAAAAGGAAATGACTCAACTTTGTTGGGACAAACTAAAAAGGAATACGACTCAACTTTTATGGACGGAGGGAGTACATTATTATCCAAGCTACATTGTTAGGCTAATACATTATTAGATGACATTTGTCATTAATCTAACCGTGAGATCACAAGATTCAATGGACTTACAAGTGTTTTACATATATTTAGCGTTAGGATATGAATAATTTCCCAAGTATGAATCCCAACAATGAAAAAAATTCATCCGACGAA
This sequence comes from Salvia hispanica, assembly GCF_029641045.1. Taxonomy (NCBI): domain Eukaryota; kingdom Viridiplantae; phylum Streptophyta; class Magnoliopsida; order Lamiales; family Lamiaceae; genus Salvia; species Salvia hispanica. The sequence continues at coordinate 22,609,499 of NC_142692.1, forward strand.
GAGGTTAAAAGGCTGATTGTGTATCTTCATCGAGCTCATGAGTAATACGCCAATCCTCCCCCGGTTCCTACACCAAGAACCCAACGATACATGCATCTAGAACGAGAGCTTGTTGTGGAAAGGCTCTTCGAGGATTACTTTTCTATCAGCCCCAATGGGGGCCAGACGCCTTTTGATGCTGTTTTCATATGTGTCGAGAGTTATTCTTGCACATAGAAGGTATATTGGTGGCTCGTGAAGAAAGTTAGCAAGGTCTTTTAACATTTCAGAAGTGTACATTTGCCTCATGACAGCTCACCATTGGGGGAAGTTTGGACATCTTTGACGAGTACGTACACGTTGTCGAAACCAATGATTATGAGTGCTTGAAATTTTTCTGCATGGATGTTTGCGACACCTTCGGTGCAGAATACTTGAGGGTGCTTACAACCAACGACCGCAACAGTTATTGTGCCTTCACGAAGCACGCCATAGTTTTTTCAACATGCTTGGCAGCATTGACTACGTGCATTGCCCATGAAATTGTCCCACAATATGGAGAGGGGCATACACCAGCGGCCACAAAGGCAATCATTTGACAATGGTGCTAGAAGTGGTCGCCAGTTGATTAGTATGCATTTCTCAGTGTCCCGGGATTGAAGAACTATATAAACGTGCTCAACCACTCTAACATCTTCAACGATATTTGAAAGATGATAAAATTCAAAACCAATAATCGACGCTAGCTAGAACATGAATTATCAGCTCGCCAATGATATTTATCCAAGGTATCTTATCTTTGTGAAGTCATTTATTTGCGCACAACTAGTCCCACAAACCAAAGTACACCGCCACCATTCCGTGAATACGTATGCATCCCAGAGTCGCCACAATGCACTCCAACAAGATCTAATCAACCACATTTTGATAAAAATTGGACACAACTTGTGTTTTTTAAAGATTTTAATTATGTATTTTTGTTTTTCAATAAATTATTATGTTTAATATTTTAATTAAATTGAGATAAATAATTTACTACAAGATAAAATAATTAAACTCAGCCGAAGAAATATATAAATGGGCCTATATTCGAGAGTATCAGCCTGTGATCTCAGAAAAATAATACTACAAATTCCAGTCCACCTATAAATTCTAACAGAACGAGGATAAGTGGGACCGATCTCAACAAACAGAAACCGTCGACAGCCTCTCAATTCCTAGATAGAAATCTAAGAACTAAACCAAATAAAAATGGTATGATCCCAAACCACACCTTAAAAAGAAAAAGAAAAAGAAATAGAGAAAAGAAGCCATGGTTTCAGCGGCGACAGCAGCATCCCGCCTTATCTTCTCCAGCTCCCAATCCATCTCCCGTTTCTCACCTCTTCAAACACTCGCCTCATGCTCATCCAGGCACGGCCCGCGGCGGCCGAATTTGACCGGCGGCGTTGGCGTCCGGTGCATGGCGGTGGCGGAGGGAACCGGTGCAACGAAGAAGAAAAGCGGTTATGAGATTGAGACGCTGACTAACTGGCTTCTCAAGCAAGAACAAGTCGGCACAATCGACGCAGAGCTCACCATCGTTCTCTCCAGCATTTCCATGGCCTGCAAGCAGATTGCCTCCCTTGTCCAGAGGGCCAGCATTTCCAATCTCACCGGCGTTCAGGGCGCCGTCAATGTCCAGGGCGAGGATCAAAAGAAACTCGACGTCGTCTCCAACGAGGTACTACCAATTTGTCGGGATGGATGCACATTATTTTGATATTATTAGTTTGATATTGTCCGTTTTGGGTGGACACAGATTTATTTTTGCGTCACCCCACTTAGATATTGCTTCCAACTTCCTTTACTCATCTGATGTGGGATGTGTTTGTAACCCAACACCATCACAGTTTTGTTGACACTTCCCAAAAGGCAACATTCTAATGGCTAAAGTTTGGGACCCATTCTCAATTTTTCTTTATGTCTCTCTTATTTTAGTGAACATTAAAACTCGATTTGGAATTGTTGTAGGTGTTCTCAAACTGCTTGAGATCAAGTGGGAGGACAGGGATCATAGCATCAGAGGAGGAAGACGTTCCGGTGGCAGTGGAGGAGAGCTACTCCGGCAACTACATTGTCGTCTTCGACCCCCTCGATGGATCATCCAACATCGACGCAGCAGTCTCCACCGGCTCCATCTTCGGCATCTACAGCCCTAACGACGAATGCTTCGCCGAAATCCAAGAAGACGGCACAGTAAGTCCATCAGCACCTTTATTCAAATAATATCCATTCCTAGAATTCTCAAATTGATGCATTGGACATTATTTCAGCTGGACTCAGTGGAACAGAGGTGCGTGGTGAACGTGTGCCAGCCAGGGAACAACCTCCTAGCAGCAGGCTACTGCATGTACTCGAGCTCCGTCATATTCGTGTTGACGATAGGCAAAGGTGTATACGCATTCACGCTAGATCCCATGTTTGGGGAATTCGTGCTCACCACAGAGCAAGTCCAGATACCGAAATCCGGCAAGATATACTCCTTCAACGAGGGCAACTACCAGCTCTGGGACGACAAGCTCAAGAAGTACATCGACGATCTTAAGGACCCCGGCCCCACCGGCAAGCCTTACTCCTCCCGTTACATCGGCAGCTTGGTCGGGGACTTCCACCGCACTTTGCTCTATGGCGGGATTTACGGCTACCCGAGGGATAAGAAGAGCAAGAATGGGAAGTTGAGGTTGTTGTACGAGTGTGCTCCCATGAGCTTTATTGTCGAGCAAGCCGGCGGAAAAGGCTCCGATGGCCACCACAGGATTCTCGATATCGAGCCCACTGAGGTCACTATCTTGCATCCATGCATTCATCGACTCTATTCATTGATTTTTTGTTTGATGAGATTGATTGATTTTGGTGTGTTGTTTGTGTGCAGATACATCAACGAGTGCCGTTGTACATTGGAAGTGTGGATGAGGTGGAGAAATTAGAGAAATATTTAGCTTAATTAATGCCAAAGATTGTAATTGCGGACTATTGTCAATTTTTACCAACATAAAGCAATACTGTTATTAATGTTTGTTTACTCAGTCACTTACTTTTTCAACTGGTGTTGAAGCTAATCCAAGAAGAGTATATTAAATAGAGATTTGTAGATGCTAAAACAAAATCTTAAACCTTTCTGTGACACTCCAGTTTTTTACTAATTGATTTCTTGTCATTTCTTTCTTCTTTTTGGATTAAATGATTAACTTGGTTTTTAGGTTGAATACATTCTTTCGAGTTATAATTGTAATTTGATCAAGGTTTTCTTCATTTTTTGTCCATGGCAAAAAAGGATAAACTTATGCATATGATTAGTTTTTCATATTTATACACTTAAAAAGGACCAGAAATTCAAATGACCACAAGTTTACAGATGCACAAGAATATCCAGTTGCTAGGAACTAAAATGCCTCAAATATAACACTTGAGCAATGAAAATAACATCTGATTAAGACTCAAGCCAATTTGGAGAAAAGAATAGTGTTTATTTAAATCTAAGAAGAAATTTAGAGTGTATTTGAAGCATAATTCGTGAAGAATGAAGATAGACTTTAGTCACCATCACACTCACTTTTGTCTCTTAGATTACACAACCATTTTCACACAATTGCCACTTGACTGAAGATAAGCAGAGGTCTAGTCATCCACATAATTTTAGATAGAGAGGGAAAGGGAGGAGTATGGCTGAAGCAGTGGGGTGGAGCAGCCTGATCAGGTCAGCCTCCCATCTCACCACCCGCCTATCACGTCCCCACCGCACGACGCAATCCACCACCACCACCACTCTCCGCCCCCGAGATGGAATACGTTGCAAAGCTGTGGAGATTGGAATAGCAGCACCGCCAGCAACAGAGCCTGCTAAAAGGAAGAGCATAAACAAATACGAAATAGAAAACCTGACGACGTGGCTACTGAAGCAGGAACAAGCAGGCCACATCGATGCCGAGCTCACCATAGTCCTCTCCAGCATCTCCTTGGCCTGCAAACAGATCGCCTCACTCCTCCAACGCTCCAGCATCTTCAACCTCACCGGAGCTCATGGCACCATCAACATCCAAGGCGAGGATCAGAAGAAACTCGACGTCATCTCTAATGAGGTAGCTGCCCACATTTATTACATTTACAGACAACATTCATATCTTATCTACGAGGTTTCCAGTTGTTCTGCAGCTGTCTCAGATCCAGCGGGAGGACTGGTATTATAGCATCCGAAGAAGAAGACGTGCCAGTTGCAGTCGAAGAGACCTATTCCGGCAATTACATTGTAGTTTTCGACCCCATTGATGGCTCTGCCAATATCGATACTAGCATGACTACAGGCTCCATTTTCGGAATCTATGGCCCCGACAAGCAATGCCTCGTCAACCTAGACGATGATTCCACGGTAATAACAGTACAAACTCTATTTTGTACAACACGTCTTGCTGTTGCAAATATTCTCATGTTTATTTGATGGTAGCTCGACCAAGAAGGCCAGGAGTGCGTAGTCAGCGTCTGCCAGCCAGGGAGCAACCTTTTGGCTGCAGGGTATTGCTTGTACTCGAGCTCCGTTGTTTTCACACTCTCCATAGGGAGAGGAGTGTATGCTTTCACCTTAGACACCGCCTACGGTGAATTCGTGCTGACCCATGCAAACATCAAGATTCCAAATGCTGGTAGAATCTACTCCTTCAATGAAGGCAACTATGATCTTTTTGATGCCAAACTGCAGAAGTATCTAGATGACTTGAGGAAACCTGGGCCCAATGGGAAGCCGTATTCAGGCCGTTATGTAGGTTGTCTGGTTGGTGAGATTCACAGAATGCTGCTGGTGGGGGGAATCTATGGGAATCCAGACAACAAAAACAGCAAGAATGGTAATCTGAGGTTGTTGTATGAATGTGCACCCATGAGCTATTTGGTGGAGCAAGCTGGGGGGAAGGCAATAGATGGAAAACAACGAATACTGGATATCAAGCCTGATCAGGTGATGCATCTATGAGATTACAACAGCTTTCTTGAACTAGACATGTTGTGAAACTCATGATTTCTGTCTTTTGCAGATACATCAACGCACTCCAATATACATTGGGAGCCCGGATGAGATTGACAAGTTGGTAACATACTTGTCTGAGAAATAGTGTTATTTTGTATGAGATGAGAACCAAATCCAGACAAAAGATATTTCATTCATGCATTGTTGATTAACTTCTTTCCTATACACTGTCAACGTTTGAACAAAATTAGAATACTAAGTCTATGAATAATTATAGTGCATTTACATCATGCATAAACAATAAATCAATTCTAGCAAATCTAGACCCCAAGTGTGAATGCTGTTGTCGGTGATCCCTTGTAGCTTGTCAGTGTTATAGGGATGAAGAGGTTACTAGTGTCAATCATGGCCTATCAAATAGTTACTCTGAGCAGAGTTCATTCTCTGATTTTTGACTGCAAACAAAGCAAAACTATGCTTCAAGAAGAGCAATGCATCACAACGTATATTGAACCAGCATAATAGGGGTCAAAAATTACCAGGGCTAACAATTGTTATACATTTGGTGACAGATCGCATAGCTGAAACAGAATCTGCACCTGCTTACAAGTAAATCATGAAAGAAATTTCAGCATTTCAAATAAGAAACACAAGACTTTACTAAAATTACTGAGATCATTAGATTCTTTTCTTACCAGTTAAGTTCATATTTGTATCCCCTATAAGTCCTGCCATGGTTGAGGAATATTCTGATGTGATTTGTGTAGTAGTACCCATTTCAATGTTTCCAGAGGTAAGAGGTGACCTGAAACGGTGGGGCATAGAGACTAGGTTATTGAGAAAACAATTTGATAACGAAGAGAATTCATAGAGAAGGCCAAATAATTACCCCGAACATGTATCCGGTGAAGAAACTAACTCTTGCCTCGAAGATGAAGCCAAGTCACCTCCAATATCAAAGTCCAACAGAAAGTCTGAAAGGTTGAAATCCATACCAAGAGTGTCTAAACTCGAGAAATCCAAGTCAAGAGCATCCCCTTCTTTCTCAGATTCAGATGTTGAGTTGCCATCAATTGTTTGGTTCTCCATGATCATTGGCATTTCAGAAGAGCCAAAATCAAGCCTTCCCTTAACATGGTCCTTCATGTTGGACCTCTTCAAATTTGACTTAATAGGCGAGCAAGTAACATGATTTCTCTCTATTGAGTAATAAGATATTTGCTTGTTAGGGCTCACGAGTATGGTCTCTGAGGAGATTATTGTGCGGTTGGTAGAGATAATCTGTTGGGGAGTAACATCTTTACTGGAATTAGCAGTTGAAATTTCTAAAGGGGAACTGGACTTTTCAGTTTGAGAAGGAGATGCTAGTGGGGGTGTTTTTGGGACGGGTGAATGTGCTCGTGTTGATGAACTTTCTTGGTTGAAAAGACATTTCACAACGTTAGTTCCTTGAACTTGTGATCCATTGTTGGCATTACCACAAGCAAACGACTGAGTAGAAGAATTTGTCACAGTTGTTTCTTGATCCTTGACAACATTGTTTGATTGTGTAACTATGCTAGCATCTGAGAAATTAGAAAATACAGCACATTAACATCATTTTAACTACAACCATGATAGTGCTCCACAGAAATAATTTACCTTTAGACTGTGTACTACTTCTACGAGTCCTCTTAGAAGCTCCAGCACCATCTGAGATATCTTTGATTTCTTTTCTTTTGGTTGGTGCTTGATTTGTGATTGGAGTGGATAAATGTGTGCTAACTTTCCTAGTATTGGACGGCCTGGATGTTGACATCATAGCTGGAGTGTTGTACATAGGATAATAGCCTGAATAACAAACACAGACATCACTCCAAAGAAAAGCATGAATTTCAAGTAGGCTAGTGCAGATTTCTGAAGCATTTCTTAGTCAACAGCGAATCCAGTATCTAGTTTATTTTAAACTACATTCTCTTATACAAGGTGAAGGTATTCAGAGTTTGTTTAAGAGTATTGAAAATTGTGTTTTTCAACATGAGAGACATTTTCAATAGAAAAAGGGTTTTAGGGTAAACAGAGACAGAGACATAAGAGACATCGCAAATTCTCAATAGAGATATACAACCAAATTAGGGCAAAATTGGTACCTGCAGGCCTCCCGACGGCGAGTTCAGCCTGAGAGGTCATAGACACCGAAGCAGAGGGCGGCGGCAGCGGTGGGGGAGGGGTAATAACATTACTTCCAGTGCTATTATAAGCATTCATAGCCTCCTGCATTCCACTCAGCAAATTCTGAACACGAAATTTCTCCTGTTCCAATCGGAGACGCTCTTGATCTATCAACACCTTCTGCTCCTTCAATGTGATGTACTCATCCAAAATCGCCCCCAAACTGAGCAAGCTCTTCGGAGCCTAGATGAATTATCAAATCACAGATCAATAAACCGAAAACCTAAAGCACGAAACACAAAGCGGAATATGAGAAATTGAAATTACTTCTTGAACGGGTGATTTGGCGATTAGATGCGATGCTTCGGATCGGAAATTGGAGCGCGTCTGGATGTAATTATTGTCGGACAGATATCGATCGACGATGAAAGCGATCTGAACTGGCGTTACTTTTCCTTTTCCCACATGTTCTTGCTTCTTGGCTTTGCTTTGCTTCCCCATTTTTGTGTTCCTGAGTAGAGAGGGAAACGGGAGAGGTGGAACAAGAAATGGAGGGAGAGAGGAAGAGGATGTTGAATAGTGTGAAAATAGAGCGCGGGAGCATTTCAAAATTTTTGGAGCTGAGAATGCAAGTTTTAAGCGCAAATTCACTTTGGTTTCCCTCCCAACTTCAAATTAATAGCCGACCGAATGAATTGCCGATGATTTGTATTTAATGCATTTAATAAGTTTTTAAGTAATTACGTTAGTATTTATTATTGGACTTATTGGATGTTGACTGTACTTAATGCATTTTGAAAACTCATTTTTTGAAAATAAGTGTTCAGAACCAAAGTAGTAGTAGTATAATTTTATAAAATTAAATTTTTATCTAATTTATAAATTAATTTAGAATTGTTTAATTAGTAAACACACCATGCTTATATTGTATAAGCACACTACACCAAAGTACACAATACAAACACTACATCCAATCACGCACCTACACACAATTGACTGTTGGGTTGCACCAGAAACACGCGATTATCAAACAGATCTCGAAACAGTTCAATTTAAATGATTCATTGATTAATTCTATTTTCGTATAAAACACGTGTACATCACATAGAATACATAATTGATTGTGATTGTTACTTTGGGATCCTTCAAAATAGGGGTAGTTATTTGGTGGGGAAATTACTTCATATATACAAAATGTTTAACTAATGTTTCAATTTAGTACAAAATATTTTTAAGTTAACATAAATCATACGAAGTATTTTATTTGGGTTTCAAGTTTATACAGTCCGTTTCATTCTTATTAACACCATTAATTTTTACCATGTATCATAAAAACCTAATATTCAAAGAAAAATCATCATATGACAGTAAAGAGTATTCAAAAAAAAAATATCTTCTCTTCACTTTAGTGTCTTATTCCTTGCATACTCAACAACCATACACTTATTCCATACCGACTCTGTCCCTATATACCATCCTACTATGATATCAAGTACTACTTCCGTCCTCCAAATATTGTCCCACTTTGATCCGACACGAGTTTTAAAAAATGTAATTAAAAGTGAGTTGAAAAAGTTAGTGGAATGTGGGTCATACTTTTATATATTAGTTTTATAATAAAATGTGAGTATGAATGAGTTAGTAGAATATGGAGTCCACTACCAAAAATGGTAAAAAGTTAAATGAGACAAATTTTGTGGGATGAACGGAAATAGAAAAATGGGACAAATTTTCGAGGACGGAGAGAGTATTAGGAATGGAAAGGATGGTGATTGGATCCAAGTGATTGCTGATTTCTCGACCTATTGCATTATCTTTGATTAGTTTTTAAATTAAGAAAGTTAGGATTTCATGGGATTTGAATAGATTAGGGATTGATTGAATAATTGAATTAATTAGATCAAATTTGGTGGGATTATTGTCTACTACACTCATATATATTCCATAGGAGAGTTTGAAGAATGTATCGAGAGAGATCAAAGCTATTAGGCGGTGAAAAACAAGGCATCGGTGAGAGGAATATTATCTATTTTATTTCCAAGTTATGTTGGTTCTTGTTTACAAAAGCTTGAGACTTATTTTCTGTTCTTTATTTTTGAGTTGTTTATCCATTGGTTCTTACTGCCCTATCACTCCATATCATACTACTTATTCTTGTTGGATTTCTTTGATTACTGTGATACAAAGATACACTAACCGGACGTAATACTACCCAATGAAGAACGAAGATAAAAGTACAATAAACTAAACTGAAATAACAAACAATAATCGAAACTGTAAACCTTAAATATGTAAACTAAGCCGAGGAGTCCTCTTTCCGCAAGACGAGATATGCCCTGGTAGTGCTCTCGGATTGGCGTGTCGTCCCCAAAGATAAAACGGCTTCGTCTTGTTCGTTGGAGTACCGCAAACATAACAAGCCTCGGCGAACTGGATGATGACGAGGGCAGAGCTTCGACGGAAGACTATGCAAAGAGAGGGAGAGAGCTATGCAAAATAATAATAATTAATTAATTAACTTAATTAATTACATATCTCCATATTCCGTGACATATTTTAATATATTATTTCTCTCACCGGAATCGGCTTAGAGAAAGTGAATATACCACAATCATCTACTCGGAGCGTAGATCGATTACAAATTATTTAATTGTTTCAAAATTAAATAATTCGTCACTTGTACGACCCGGTCCAATTGCGTTGATCGGACCACGATTCCAACAATTTTACTATTTTATGTTGACAGACACACTCAACATCAAGTTAAAAGAAAAAGGCATTCCATATTGTGATACAAACTCGATGAACCGTGCTACCAGCTATCATGGCCATGACTTCTGTAATAACAACTAATAAAAAAATTCACCTCATTCACTGAATGAATGAAATTTCTTGGTATGAAGGCAATTCAAGTTGTTCATAAATTACAAGACATCTTAAAGAGTGATCAAAACAACAAATTTCCAAATAAAAATCAAAATTTTAAGAATTTTTGGAGTCAAACAGATTAGCTTTTTATCCGGAGGGAGTGATATTCAGAGTGATCGAGTGTTGTAAATCCAGTAGGCGTTCTTTTAGAATCGGTCATTTGCTTCTGATTTTACTTTGTTCTAAAATGCTGCCCTTCGCTTTTGCTTTTGATATTTTTTTGGGAAGTCAGTTTCCATTTTGTGCAAAATATCTAAGAGGAGTGATTGAAATTTTTTGGGAACACGTGTATTATATTCTATAGAGTTTATGGTGTAGGAAACACATAGAAAGGAAAAGATTATATTCTTCTCCACAGTCTATATTCTTCTCCATATAAAGGAAAAGTTTATATTCATCAAGTGCTCTAAATCCTTGATCTTTTTTAACATTCTACCCATTGGCGGACCTACATGGGCATGGGGTCCCATAGAACCCCCAACATTCGGAATTGTTATTATATAATACATTAGTTTCACATTTTGAATAAATACATCAATCAGCTCAAGTAGCTGATCCTTTGGACTCTTTTTATGGAGACTCGAGTTCAATACTCTCCAAGTAGAAATTTAGCACATTTTTATACTTTATCCACAAAGCATTTGTTTAAGATTTTCCACAAGCTTTAATATTATTAACATACACAACTTCATTTGTTTGTTTTATTCATACTTTGCAATAAAAAAAAAGTCTTTATATTTGTTACTCCCCATTAAAATAAAAACATTATTTCTATATTTTTCTCTCCTACTTTATTATTTCTTTACTTAACTAATTAACTTATAAAATAACACCAAATAAAAATCTCGTATCAAAAACAAATGTTTTAGCCTTATTTATTACTCCCTATTAAAACGAAAACAATATCATCTCTATATTTTTCTTTCTCTTACTTTATAATTTCTTTACTTAACTTATAAAATAACACCAAATAAAACATACTAAAAAAACAAATGTTTTACATTCAGTGGGACACCATACCTTTATTATTTAACACTCATTATTCATCTATGTATCTCGCAACTTACTAAACCTATGCCATAACTACTAACAAATATCGAAAAATATTCAACAATTGTTAATTGTAAATTGGACCCCCCAGAGTAAAATTCCTGCATCCACCACTGATTCTACCGACAAATTGGAGCATAGATAAGTAAAACTGACGGCGTTTGAAAATATAGACGGAATGTATAAACTTGAACTCAAATGAAACATTTTGTATGATTTGTGTTAACTTCAAACATTTTGTATTAAATTGAAACATTGGTGAAACATTTTGTATGTATGGTGTAATTTTCCCTTATTTGGTCGGTTCGGTTAATAACTTAATCGACTTGTCAGTTAACTAACTCAAAAATTTGGTCAAAAAACTAACCGGAACCGACCCGATCTCAAGTTTGGTTACTTAATTAACCGACTCGGTTAGAACAGTCGGTTAACGGTTATAACTGAACTAACCGAATTTAAATTAAAATTTTTATGATTTTAACTTTTCATCTACTTTATTTTTATTTTATTTTATTTTTTTATTATTATTATTATTATTATTATTATATTTCTATTTACAAATAATACATAAATTGTTTAGGAACTTTAAAATACTTAAACTTAAAAATGATCTAAAATATAAAAACTTTTATCCAATAATAAGTGAAGGATTGTCCTATTTTTAAAATAGTAATGCTTAAGCACTTTATTGACTTTGAAAGATCTTATTTATAAAATTATATTTGGAAGCTTTATAAACTTTGAGATATTATAAGTATAATTGATAGAGATACAAATTAAAATAGATTATTTTGACATTGCAATATGAGACTTTGACAAAATTTGGAAGTAAATTGCAATTTCTTCTATTGTGACAAAGTTTGAAAGTAAATTACAATTACTTCTATCATTAATTACAAATATAATTTAAATTAAAATTATTTATGGTATTAACTTTTAACTTTCATCTAATTATTATTATTATTTTAATTATTATATTATTATTATTATACTCATATTTACAAGTAATACATAAATTGTTAAGGCACTTTAAAAGCCTTAAACTTTTTTGACATTGCAATATGAGACTTTAACAAAATTTGGAAGTAAATTACAATTTCTTCTTTTGTGACAAATTTTGTAAGTAAATTACAAATTTTCAAGTATTAATTAAAAAATATAGTTCAAATTAAAATTGAATTTAATTTCGGTTATCGGTCGGTTATCGGTTATAACCGATCGGTTATCCATAACCGGTCGGTTATAACCGATAACCCGTTGGAGCAAAATGTCAACCGACCAGAACACCGTAAATTTCGGTTATTGGTTAACCGATAACCGTCCGGTTCCGATTTGGTTCTCGGTTAACCGAATAACAGAAAACTGTTTACCCACCCCTACTTCAAAGGATCGACGTTGTTTGTCCATTCTCCATGTGTAGAGTCTTGACCGAATAACAGAAAATTGTTTACTCAATCTCAAATCTTTCAACTTATTCCCTTGCTCTTATTAGTAATTTGCATTGAAAAAATCTCGAATAATCACACTATAGATCTAAATAATATACATGAAGACAAGTGTCCTAATAATTCGAAGAATTTGAAGAATTAGGATTAGATCAACTAGAAAAAATTCTCCTCTCACACATAGGCACCGATTTTAGGTATTGGTGTCTAGGATTCAGTTTTGTCTTCAATACTATTTTATGGAGTCATGTATATAAATTGGCTTAGGGATCTATGGATGAATTGGAATAGACCAATCCACTGGATAATTACTAAATCAACCCAAAATATAATATAGAGGAAAGACCAAAACTGGTCCAGAATATATGCCCATTTTATGATTTTGGTCCTATACTTTATCTTTTGAATTTTTGCATCCTGAACATTTCAACTCGAATCACAATTGGTCATACACTAACAATTCCGTCAATTTTTAAACGGTTTTAACCCGATTTTGATGGTTTTAACAGTGTAATTCGGGTTTAAACCGTTTAAAAATCGGTCAGAATCGGGTTAAAACCATTTAAAAATTGACAGAATTGTTAGTGTATGACCAATTGTGATTCGAGTTGAAATGTTCAGGATGCAAAAATTCAAAAGATAAAGTATAGGACCAAAATCATAAAATCGACATATGTTCAGGTAGGGGTGTCGAAACGGGTAGCGGGTATCGGGAAACCCTCAACCCGACCCGCTACCCGCCGGGTAACGGGTACCCGCTACCCGACAACAATGGGAAACGGGGCGGGATCGGGTAGTTTGTTTTCAATTTTTGCGGGTATGGGTATACCCGCTACCCGCGTTGGTATACCCATTAAACCCGATATACCCGTTATTTTTAGGGTAAGGGTTTTCAAATATTTTATTTTAGTTAATTAATTTCAAATCTGTATATACTCCCCGACGATACACTTTATTTCCAATTATTTATCCGCTGCCAAATGAAGGATTGCAAGATTTGTGAAAGTGAAACTTTTATTAGTTTAGTGTCATTTATTAAAGATTTAAAATATTTAAACTTTTAGTTGAAGTTATTTATATTTAGACTTTTGATGAAAGTGAATTATTTTTTATTTTATATTAAACTTTTGAATGGTGATTTAATTTTAGACATGCCTGATGTTTCTATCATATTTGTTTATTTAAAATTTGGATTTGCATTATATTTCATACGTAGTCATATTATATTTAAGAGATGAGAAATCACCATATTTGTGCATAATTAATAGTTGGAAATTATGCAAATACAACAAAGTAAAAAAAAAATACAAATCTAAAATCATAGTGTAGCAACTAGCAACAATCCCTAAATTCATTCTAGAATTTCCAACATGTATATAAAATTATTGAATTAGATGACTAGTATTGATGATAAGCGAAAACTAAAAGCATAATACCATTGAATAATATAATACACAATTCAAGTTATGTATGCGGGTTTGGGTACCCGCAACTGCGGGTTTGGGACACCCGATGCGGGTATGGGGTTACCCGTTTAACTATACGGGTCGGGATTAGGTAGTATAATATTGACGTTTTCGGGTACGGGTACCCGCAAAATCGAGTTTGGATACCCGCGGGTACCCGTTTCGACACCCCTATGTTCAGGACCAGTTTTGGCCTTTACTCTTTAATATATATTGGGAGGGTTATATGTTGTCTGCGACCACACCTGCCACCGCTTCCTCAATACCGATGGCCCAGGCATAAAGGATCGATCCAGTCGATGCGCTCAAACTCAACACCGCCCTTTCCCACAACTCTGTCGTCGTCGTCTTCACAAAGCCCGAATTGATGGCGAGCCAATCTTCTGCTTGGGAAAATGCCACCAGTGTCATCGAAAATTGGATCTGAAAAAAAGACACAAAAAAGAGAGTGAAAAAAGGGAAGAACAAAGAATGAGAGATAAATTAAATATATTAATGAGAGGAGATATTAAATAGACTGAAATGTCTTTCATGTGCTTGATACTATTTTAGCTTTAAAAATTTCCAAGCATTGAAAAAGTAGGACGAACGATATTGAATCAAAGTTAAAGGACCTCAGGTGATATTTTTATACGCTACGAACCAAAATTGATACCTTTGCAAAATTTAAGAACTAAAAAAATGTTCCTCTTAAATTTTATACATAAGGATAAGGTATTAATACACTGTCATGGATTAATATGTGATTAAAATAAAATATATATGGGCGATTGAAAAATATAAAAAGTAATTATATACTCCCTCTGTCTCATTAAATATGCAATATTTGGTTTTCGGCACATGATTTTATATAGTGTTGTTTTGTGAGTTAATGAAGAAAGAGTAAAGTAAGAGAGAAGAAAAAGTAGAGAGAGTGTTGTTTCTAGTTTTGGAAACGTTTCATTTTTAATGTGACAAACAAAAAAGAAAAACATTTCATTTCTAATGGGACAGAGGGAATAAGAAATATTTTTCTTAAGTTTGATTTTGGTGTAAATGGTTGGAGTGAAATTACAATTTGATGTGCTATTTACATTAAAATATATTTGAGTTTGATGTAAATGATTGTAGATGTTCTAAGCCACTAGTCTTGCTTTGAAGACCTTAATTTTTACATTGGGATCTCGTTTTCACTTGCAAATCCAGTTCCCAACAGTAGTACGAGTTTCAAGTAGGATTGATATTTTGTAAACATATTTATTCTATTGATTGTAGTTCAAAATCCATTCTTATTCCTAAGAGCAATTATCCGAGTCATCCAACGTTTCCTTGCAGTTACATGGATTAGGTTCATTTTCGCCAGATATTGAGTCTGATGACTCTCCTAGACACATGGACCTTTTCGATTCACGAGGAACCCTCCCACTACGATGTGGTTCTATAATCTTAAATTTTTTACTATATCAGTCCCACATTTAATATTCATGTTTTTTTTTGTTTCGGGACGGTCCACCAAATTAATGTTTCCCCAGTCCCACAAGAATATCCGTTTTAGACGTAAGTTCCACAAGAATATGCACTTTCTACATTTGAAAACTCTTCTCTCTAATGAAGTGAGACACATTCTTCAATAACAATACTTTAATTATTTTTTATTCTACTTCTCTCTTATTTTATCAATTATTCATTAAAATCTGTGTTCAACAAAAAATGCATATTCTTGTAAAATGAATGGAATACTAGTTCTCTTTATTCCATCAGTGTTGGAATATATTCCCTTTTAGGATATTCTAGTATTAGTGTTGGGTCATTTTATATTATGAAAATAACACTCACTTATATATAGGGGTGTGATCTGTTGCTAACTTTTATTAAGTTATTAACTTGCTAACTCATCAATGCAATGTATTAAAAATGTTAACACGATGATACTGAAATGTCAACATAAACTTAAGTTGATATTTTAATACATTATGTTGACATAGTTTATTAAAATGTCAACACGAATATGTGTTGACATTTTAATATGATCCTGTTGACATTTTTAATACACTGTATTAGCAAGTTAACAATTTAAGAAAAGTTAGCATTTTAACGTATCTCAGTTATATATCTCCTATTTTATTCTGTTGTCTGCTTATTCTCGATCTCACTCTGTTTAATTTTTTAAATATGCATTTCTTATTCTTAGAACTTAAAAGAAATACTCCAATACTCATCAAACGAAGGGAGTATTTGTTTGTTACCTGGTAGGTTTTTCAGTCTAATAAGATTAATCCTAGTAATATTCTAACCATTTTTTATATTTCTGTAATTTTATTAATTTTGTAATATTAAAATTGGTAGTTATGCAAGCTAATTTAGAGGAACAGTATAGAAATAGGGGCTGGGCCCAAAAACGAGCTTATGACCCAATAACAGCAGCAGAATTCATTATCCACAACAATCCGTTGAAGCTGGAGAAGATGGAGCAAGGACTTATCTCATGGCGTCACGCAATATCCATCTCACCCCCTCTCCTGCTAATTCCTAGACCCACAGTCCCCAAACCCAAATTCCCAACAATCAGCGTGACCCTTAATTCAGTGGAGGAAAGCCCGGCGACGGGTAGAGAGAGGCGGCAGATGAGGAAGGAGAGAAGAGAGGGAAAGCCCGCCTACAACTGGAAGGAGGAGGTTGAGATGAAGCTCATCAAGAAGCCCAAGAAGCGCTACGTCTCTTGGATGGAGGAGCTCAATTTGGACAATCTCGCTTTGCTCGGCCCCCAGTGGTGGGTCGTCCGAGTTTCCAGAGTCTCCGGCCACGAAACGGCCGAAAGAGTGGCCCGTTTAATGGCCCGGACCTTTCCCAATATGGAATTCAAGGTAAATGTTCAATGGTTCCAATAATCTCAGGTTACTTGCTTTTTATGCAACTGCAGAATATATTTATATTCCTTTAAGTTGGTTGCATATGAAACTACACTGTGCTAGTGTTGTCTTGAACACGCGAATTTGCTTCTATTAAATCATCCACTTTAAGCGGTTAAGCTTTTTTTTAATCGTACTGAGAGGACTATATGCTGAATTTAAGGTTTGCAAGTTTTATTTGTTATTGTGATTAATTGAGCTTGCTTTTAAGGATCAACTTCGAATTGCTTGATTTAGAACTGAGCGTTGTGAATCCACTATGCCTACGAGGCTTTGTAATTAGCATCTTTACTCTATTCGATCAAATGAAAAAGGTCTGATGGGTGCGACACGAGTTTTAATAGTATAAGTTGTTGTATTGTGAATGGAAAACGGTCTCACATTAAAGATAATGCTATTCATGATTAACTAGTTTTAATAAGGGTAAAGAAGTTGCTAGATATATTGAGGGTAATATGATGCGGGGTAGTGTCTATAATTAAAAAGGAAATAGTTTTTGTGTACGTACGAAGATGGCAAAATGTGACTATTTTAAGGGACGAGAGAGTAATTGTCCATGCTGTGGAGGTCATGATGGAAAATACCCTTTTGCTGGCTTGATTGGCTGTTAATATGACTGCTAACTTGTTTGAGTCTTTGGTTCTGATTGCTGCTCTGTATGCTCATCCTCAGGTTTATAGTCCATCCGTCCAAATTAAAAGAAAATTGAAAAATGGCACACTCTCCGTTAAACCAAAACCAATCTTCCCTGGATGTATGTTTCTCAAGTGTGTGATGAACAAGGAGGTACATGACTTCATACGAGAATGTGATGGGGTTGGCGGGTTTATTGGATCAAAGGTTGGAAATACGTAAGACTTCCATGTTCGTACTTTTCTTGTTCTGTGGATCCTTTCTTCCAATTATTTGAAAAACATGGCATGTCTTGATAGATACAAGCATAGTACATGAGTCTGGCAGATCAATAGTTTCGATTTAATTTTGGCTTTAAATTGAACCAACTAACTCTTAGAAATAAAAACTGCAACATTAATAATAAATCCACCCATGGTATAGGAACACGTCGGGGGTGATGCTTGTAATTTTCTTACCATCTTGAATGAAATGTTATAGTAACTTATACTCCGTATGCTGTAATCATGTGAACATTTGTCCCGGATTTAGAATATGGTTTGCCGTATGCTCAGCCCCTCTGCCTGAAATTATCTGAAAATTTTAATGGAATTTCATAAATTTTATGCTTGTAAATCAGTGACCAATCTGAATATTAGTTATAGTGGTTAATTGTGGTAGCAGTTTTACTTTTGCTGACATGTAAATCTCCATCAAGAGCGAGCATAACTTCTGTATATTTTCTTGATGCTCTATCCTATTCATATTTGTTTTGTATCAGCAGACCAATCAAAATTTTACATTTTTACTCGTGCAGAAAGCGCCAGATCAATAAGCCTAGGCCAGTTGATGAAGATGACATGGAAGCTATATTCAAACAAGCAAAGGAAGAGCAGGTAAAAGCTGATCAAGCATTTGAAGAAGAGCAATTAAAGGCCGAAGCTTCCAATCCTGAAAAACTTGGTATAGATTCTCCTTTAGTCTCTCAAAATATTGCACAGGCAAAACCCATAAAAAAGACTGGTGGCAGAGGTAGAAAAAGTCGGAAAGAGACAATAGAGGGAATGACTATCTCCATAAAGCTTGGTTCGACTGTACAAGTTATGTCCGGGGCATTTGCTGGATTTTCTGGCACCCTTAAGAAGTTTGATAGCAAGACCGGGCTGGTATGTTATCTTGCTCATATCCTGTCTTATGTCACGAGTATAGGCTTCGGAAAATAGATTTAAAGAAAAAAAAGAAAAACCCCAAAGGAAAAAGGGTGAAGCCCAAGCCTAAGAATGGACATGTTTAATCTCATAAAATTAAGCTACAGTGAATTTGCAAGATTCCTTGTGTGATGTGTCTGCTTATCAGTGAAGCTCTTAACTTGTTTACATGCTCTTTTAACCTTTGACTTGCATATGCTTTTTCATTAATCATGAATCTCACAGTGAATTTGTCTTACTTTGCACATCACAAACTCTCTGGTGATATTAGTAACTTTTCATACAGGCGACCATTGGGTTTACACTTTTTGGGAAGGAAACTTTAGCGGATATTGACGCCAAGGAAATTGTTGCTGAGACGAGTTGACACAAAAGTATTGCAGAACTCTTAGATGGTAAATTACATTGAGGAACGGTAGATAGATTGTGTCCAAAACTGATGGCGAGACCCCTTAAATGGCCAGGAAAAGATTCAGCAGACGAACAATCATGCTAATTCGATATACATCTCCTCCGCCTGGTACGTTACCAAAATAAGAATCTACCACCAAAAATTCTTATGATGAAATATACTCCGATATCTTAGCGCGATGAGAGCATCCATTGTGGTTGTGTTATGGCGAGCCAAGAAGATAACTTTAACGTTCTCCATAGGCAAGGAGGCACTGGTAGATCCCATATTTGTTAGTTAGAAGGAAATGTTTGTGTTTAGATGTTGTATTCTATAGCCATCTGAGTTCCCATACCATGCATTGATATTTTATGCTTTTGAATCCGTGTTTATTCAATTTGCAGATATATTTTCTCATTTGCTGTAGTTGGTTACTTTGGCTTTGATCTAATGCTTACCAGCTACTTTTAATATCTGCCATTGATGTTTCTTATTGTATTAGATGGCTATATCTAGTTTGATGATTGATTGGTAGGTGAAATAAATGCTCACGAGTGCTATCAAGGCTAGATTTGGACATGGCATTGTAGACATGTGAAGCAATTCTCAGTAACCTATCTCTTACTGCTGGCTCTCTTATTGAACTACATTGAATATAATATTCCATTCGTCTTATTATAAGTGGCTTGTTACTGTGGGCACATAGATGAAGAAAGTTATACTAGTACTACTATCAAATGATCTCTGGATTGATCAGAAGATCCTTTCGGTTGGCTAGAATCCGTTACTTGAACAAAATTGGATCTCGTGGAATCATATTGAATATTTGACTATATATTATGTACCTTTTTAAAAAACCAATCCTTGTTTACCAACCACACACTGTCTTGATACGTTCCTAAAAAAATCTTATTCGTGCAGATTCTTCCCCCAATTAACGAAATCTACTTGCCGGGTTGTCCCCTTAACCCGGAAGCAGTTATAGATGCTATAGCACAACTTATTACGTGTTTAAAGTATTGTAATCCTGCTGGATTTGAACCGAGTTTCTTTTGCTTAAAAAATGTTCTTTTTGTTTAGAATGCGCCATTTTTAATGGAACGATAAAAAAAAATATGATCCACTTCTAAAGGGATTATGTGAGTAACTAATAGTGTATGCATATAGACTATAGTATTGTTTTTATGGGTTATGATATTTGCATAAGACAAATTTTTTCCTACCCGCTAAATTGAAATATTTAGGTACGTGGTCCAGATCCTTTTTTTTATTACTAAGCCGTAGCTACTTCATAAATGACATTAATTGCTAGAGATATCCATATGGGCATGTAAATAAGGAAAGTATTTTAAAATAAATTATAATATTGAGGCCCATTTGAAAAATTGAATTATTGAGGCCCATTTAGGTGGACCTGATAACTCATAAGCATATCGTGAAATTAATTAATTCTGTATGCGATTCTAACATTCTTATACGAACGCCTTCATAATTCGTTCACATGTCTGATGTGTCAATTCATTTGCAAATTACAACCAATATCTACATATATTAAAGCAACGTGTCCACAAAAATTGTGACAATGTCTTTTTCATGCTTAATTAGGAGTGGCCAACAAGAGTATAAAAAAAAATAGTCACTGGGAGCATTAAATAAGTATATTTTCTCTATTATATATTGATTTATCATTTAATGGCCTTAATTTTATATTATTACTATATGATTTAATGTTATTAGGGTGGTTTTGTTGCCATGTTTACTTGTGAGTTGTGACTACTATGTTTAATCTTATTACTCGTTTGGTTGTCTTTTTCTTAAAGATTGAACTTGTGACAATGTATCTTGACCCGTCTCTATAATGTCAAGATTACATTGTATATATCTCACAATCACCCTTATAACATATTTAAACCCAGTTAAATCTGATTTTGATAGTCATATATTTCACTATTATCTTGTCTAACGAATTGAACGTGCCCCATACTTATCTATTTATCTATGATAGGCTTATAAACATGTTTGTATGGATCATTTTTTTGACTAGAGGGAAAGGGAGCTGATTGGCTTGAATACTTGATTTCATTTCCTAAATTCTGATGTTTTGTATTGTATGTGGACGCAATTTGTATTAACAGAAAACTAGGCATATATAGCATTCCATTGAGTATGAATAAAATATGATAAATTTAGAGTAGTATTTCTTAAATTCTAAAAATATTATTAAGAATTCAAAGAAAACAGAAAAGTAACTCCAACCACTTTCCATTTAATACAAAAATAGCAGAAAATTGAGTATGGATGTACCAAAACATCCTAAAGGCTAAAATAGTAGAGTGATATCGACCCAATATGCAAGGGGTGGAGGATTGGAGCATGAGAATGGGCTACACACAGTCACACACACAAAAGTTCGTTAAACATATCAGTGACATGTCCTCTTCCAAACAAGCTGTCATCTCTGCATAAAGTGTGTGTGTTTTTTAATGTGGAGAAGACCGTTTGAATGAATCAAGATAAAATTGGGCACGCCCACCTCAATTATTTTTTTATCATTCAATATGCATTTTTTTTTTGTTTTTTTAGTTTATGGGAAAAGAAAGTGTAGAGTGATTAGAGTAATCACCAAGGCCACAACCCTGCACATGTTTGTTTACTGTCGGGTGAAGCACTCTCAAACTTAAATCTATTTCACGAGGAATCTACTTTCCCTTTTTCTTTTTTTATTTGATTTAATTACTACGTTTTGGGGCCCTAATGCTACTTTAAATTGTTTTATTAAAGTCGAAATAATGATGATGATTATGTTGTAAGATAATTTATTCACATGCCGGATTATTTTTATGGTGAGATGTAGACATTATTAGAAATTAGAATGATGGCATGTAAGTATATATCTATTGACATTATTAGTCTTTTTAACTTACATGTACAATTACAAAATCAAATCATTTACGCCATATCCAATAAAAATGTGTATGTCTCTATTATTATTTATGAATTGGACACTGCATAATTGGTACGTTCAATTTCACGTTTTATTTACAAATAACTAACAATTATATATTGATAATGTCGATTAATTCATGTGATTATAATTGGAACGTATTACTATTTGAATTTTTTTATGAAGTGTAAAATTAATATATTCAAAAGAGTTATTGTTGGCTGATCATTGTTTTGAATTATTAGTTTTGATAATACTTTAGTAGAAATAAAATACTCCCCCGGTCCCAAAATAATCGAGTCATATTGATTTTTTTGGATGTCTCATTATAAGTGAATCATTTCCCTTTTTAGCATAAAATTATCTCTCTTACTTTATTCTTCACATACTTTATTTTTTTATCACTCTTCTATTTTTTTTCCTCTCTCTCAATTACTTAAATATCAATTTTTTATATCTCGTGCTCAAAAGAAGTGCTTCACTTATCTTGAGACGGAAGGAAAAACTCATAAGCATACAAGCACTGAATAGCAAAAAATAGAGGACTACTACTGCAAATAAAGGAAACATAAGGGCCTAAACGTGAATAAGTCATATTATATTCCCTCAACCACTGAGAAAGCAACTCGGACAGTGTAGCAGAAGTAAGTAAACGTATTTAATTTTCACAACCTCCTCCACCACCATTCTCTTACCCATTTCCCCAAATTTTCCATGCTCAAACCCTAAAAATATTCACAATCTGATTTTTCCAAGAAACCCTTGCAATAAATCCTGAATCAAAGCCAAAACACACGCACAATTGCCCTAGCTCACAAAATTCCTATCAAATATGGTTGCATTTTCTTCTTCCAGGTACCTATTAGCCTTCTTACTGTTCAATCTTTACCTCAAACTTATGGATGCCGATCCGAATTTAACTTTTTATTTCAAGAATTTCGGTAAAGACTCCAACTTTGAGTCGCAGCTTGCCCTGTTTGGGGATGCTAAGGTTGGCAGGGACAACTCTTCTGTTCAAATTTCTGGGTCTGGGGTTTCTACTGCTGGTAGGTTTGTTTGCAAGAAGCCCCTTAATCTTGTTCATGAAAAATCAAGAAAAATGGTTTCTTTTTCGAATTACTTTGCATTTTCCATGTCTGGGGTAAATGGGGATGGTTTGGCTTTTGTGATGCTCCCTTCTCAATTTCCTTTGAGTGTTTTTGATGGTGGAGAGATGGGATTTTTAGGAGAGAGAGAGGTGAAGTTTCTTGCAGTTGAATTCGATACTTTTAAGAATGAAAAGCATGGAGATTTGAATGGTAATCATGTTGGGATAGATGTTGGTAGTCCTGTCTCTGTTAAAGTGAGCAATGTTTCATCCATCAATCTGGTGCTAAATGGTGGAGAGAAGTTGCAATCTTGGATTGATTATGAAGCAAATAGTAAAAGATTTGAGGTTAGGTTGAGCAAATTTGGTGAGAGTAGGCCATTGCATCCATTGCTCACTTACTCCATTGATCTTTCCAAAATGTGGGGAGATGAAAATGTAGTTGTGGGATTGAGCTCATCGAGCACCAACACGTCCCAGAAAATCAGTGTCCACTCATGGAGTTTCAAGTCAAGAATCATGCCACAATGGATGCATTCTCAACCCTTGGATCCACAGCACTTTGTGGGGAAGGAGGAAGAGATGAAGGTTCGCAAGAGAAGCGACTGCACATTGAGAGTCCTTTCTGCGTTGGTGTTGGGCACCGGATGTGGAGCGCTGGGGGCGTTCCTAGTGTTGGTCCTGTGGACTATCTTGGGTGATAGGCGCCCCATCGTGCCAGAGGAATTTGTTGTTCAACAACCTAAGGAGTTGGGGTACAAGAAGTTTGATGTTTGTGTAGATAAAACCGTCGAAGATGGTAAGGTTTAGTTGCTTGATTTGCAGAGTAGAGAATGTGGTGTTTTACGTTGTAAATCCTCTCTCGTTAGTAGTACTTGGAATGCTGTACTTTAGTGATCAGTCATTTTAATTTAGTTTTGATCTGTATGTTGTGATCATTGAAATACAGCTTCATCTGCGAAATTATTAGTTTGTTACCAATAATATTTCAGCTATTGCTATAATCGAGTCCAAGTTTATGTAGTTACTACTAATATATTTATTGATATCTTTGAACTTTTTTGCCATTTCACCGAAAATCCATTTTACAGGTCACGGTGTGTATAACTATTTAATGGAGTAGATTAGTTGGTGAGATATAATTTAAATGATATTATCAATTTACTTGCTTGAACATGATAATATTGATTACAAGCCATTTTACAAATTTAATTTAAGAAAAGTACCTCGTAATAATAATAAGATTAGAAGCCCAGCCCAATTATAACGACTTGGAAGGCCTAAATGCGTATGGTTCTGAGCCCAGCCCACTGGGCCGCAAGAATCTCCCCAAGATCTCAACAGTTCATAAGAGTTTCCAATTTTTATTTATAATCTTTCATTGTCATCCTTGCACTCTGATTCTGTAGAAATTTAAGGGGGAAATTACAGTAAGTTTTACGATTGAAGATTTCATTTATCAGTTTTATATTCAGACTGAACTCATTTTTATCTTAAATTGATTATTAGAGGGCTGTTGCATAGCAGAAGTGATAAACGTATCTAATGTTGGAAACAAATCTACTGACTTTGCTGACATTTCTAGATCCATCAATTGGTGTAGAAACAAACAAGACATCAAGTTAATCAGTATACGTAATACTACTAGTTAGCCGACATGTACTATGTACTAGTAATATATTAATACTCCCTCCGTCCTGGCTAAGATGACACATTTCTTAGCCGGCATAAGATTTTAGGAGTTACTACTATTGGTTAAAGTATTTAATTGGAGAGAGAAAAGGTGGATGTAAGTATTAAAGTAGATAGATAAAGAAAGATGAATATTTTAATAGGAGTGAGAAAAGGTGGTTGAGTGTATTAATTGGAGAGAGAAAGTTTCCAAAAAAGGAAATGTGTCATCTTAGTTGGGACAAACTAAAAAGGAAAACGTGTCATCTTAAGCGGGACGGAAGGAGTAATACTCTTTACATCCTAATTTTTTTTTCTTTTAAGGTTCATCCCCTATTTTTTTTTTAATTTTAAGAAATTTCTTTCTTTTCAATAAGGTAATAATGTGAGAGGTAGTTTCCACTCATTTTTCTTTCTATCTCTCATACGACCAATAATGTTGTTCTTGATATGTTGTGCTCGAAAATTCCTCTTACCTCCGAGTACACGTATAGATACAGTGCTCGAAAACAATTTGGTTCTGAGCACGACAATAGCACAGAACTATTCATTCTGAAACTATTTTCTAGTCATATTTTCCGAATATCTTTTCATATGCTCTTAAAAGTGCTCGGAGTTTTGGATTGTTGCTCAGACGTGCTCAATTATGGTTGGAAATTTCCCAACACCTCTTGTGCTCGGTGGCCAATTTTTGGTACCGTCCCAATCTTTATGTACTAGTATTATCAAAGTACACTATTTTGGTTTTTAATACTTATAACATCATTAAGAGCATCCACAATGGATGCCCGATCGCGCGCCCGATCGGCCGAGATCGGGCTCGGGCGCGGTCGGGCATCCATTGCAGCCCTCGGTCGCGCCCGATCCTGAGCCCGACCGATCGGGCGTGAGCTCGGGCGCCCATTGCAGAGCCGCGCCCGAGCCCGAGCCCGAGCCATATTTTTTTTTTTTTAATTATTTAACCCTAATTTAAACCACTATAAATACTCCATTTTCTTCACTTTTCACACACCAAACCTTTCACTTTCTCTTCTATATTCTCTCAATATCCACACTTCCAACAATGGATCCGAGTCAATACCCGAGCCCGAATAATGTCGACGACGATATGCCGATGTTTGGAGGAGGAAGCGGCGGCCGCGGCGCCCGGTGGCCCGGCCACGAAGACTACCGGGTTGAGACGCCTGGATCTGTGGGATCCACTTTCGTCTCCGACTCTGAGTTCGATCCGTTCTTCGGCACCGAGGAGTATCGGGTTGAGGATATGGAGCCTAGTTGTGGGCAACCTCCTGCCCCTGTGCGGCCGCCGCCGAAGAAAGGGAAGAAGAAGATGGCGCGGAAAGAAAAGGCGCCATCGGTCCCAGCCCCACTCCCAGACGATGAGCCGAACGAGGAGTACGCAACAGGGCGTACTGACTACGAGTTGGATGAGTACCTGAAGGTGGCTCAGTGTTGGGTCGATGTATCGGAGGATTCGATAGCCTCCAACAACCAGACTTCGGCCAGGATGTGGGATCGCATTGAGGAACGCTACAACGAGGTAAAACCGAAGTGGGCGTTCAAGCGGACCAAGGTTCAGCTGCGCAAGTGTTGGGATCGGATCAAGCTCCACGTCAACAACTTTTGTTATATCTACAACAGGAACAGGGACGGAAGAGCTAGCGGTGAGAGCATGGAGGATGTCCTCAACAAGTCGTTGTCCGAGTACCAACAGCAGTTCGGGCAGTTCAAGCTGTACAATGTTTGGCTGATCTTGAAGGACAAGGGGAAGTTCAACGGAGGGATACCGGTTGGATCCTCAGCTGCGAACACCGCCGCTGGCGATTACACGAGCAGCGGCCCATCTCCTGTGGATCTGAACGCTGAGCCGGAAGGGAGTTCCGGCACGCCTACGTCTACTTTTAGACGTCCCATTGGTACCAAGGCTGCCAAAGCCCAGGCCAAAGGGAAGGCGAAGGCGGGCTCCATCTGTTCAGCTCATGGACAAGGCGATCGAGGAGTTCGGAGGTTATCGCGAGGTGGTTGAGTATAGGTTTATACTTGACGCCCAAAACAGCCTTCGTGAAGAAACCGATCCGGAAGCCCGACAAAGGACTAAAAATATGATCAAGAATTTGGCGCACAGGTTGAATTTAGATGACTAGTTTGGTTTTTTCTTTTTTTTAGTATTTTAGTTTTAATGTAGTTTTTTTTTTTTATAATCTAAGTATGATGTAGTTCCACTTTTCTATTAAGTAATGTAGTTTTTTTTTTTTTGCATTTGTGGTGTTTGAAATAATATATTTTGATAATTTATAGTAATTAAAAACAAATTAAAAAAATAATGATTTAAAATTGAAATGAAAAGTGGATAAGAGATAGGGCATGCACTAGGACTCCACCATTACAGAAAGATAGGACATGCTGACGTGGCAACCACTAGGGCTCTCACTAGGGCATCCATTGTGGATGCCCTAACACATTGCAATTAAAAGTACATTACTACACACAACAGTCAACTTTGCATCAGTGACCTTCACATACAACATAGAAAACCAACATCGACTATATATACATGAGAAAAGCATTAAATAAGTAACATTATGTTTGTACATAGTGATAATAATATAATGGTCAAGCATTCGAAGACATTGATTTAGTCGTTGGCGTCTTTACGACGAGAACCGGACATTTGGCGTGGTGAATTACGTAGTTGCTAACACTCCCCATCAATGCCCTACAGTAATTAACAAAACATATTCTACTATCATAGTAATCATCATACTCCAATTTCACATAAATACAACTAGTAATTCATTAGGAGCAAATCTAGTTACAAGAATCATGAATGTAAATTATACCTCTTGATCTTTCCAAGCCCACGACTACCTATAACAATAAGATCAACCTGCATCTGCTCGGCTAAGTCGCATATCATTTCCTTCGGATCTCCTTCGATTATAGATGTATTAATGTGAACGTCCTACCAATTTTGAGACATTACTAAACAATTAATTTCATTTCAGATGATTAATAGTACTAGTATATCCGTCATTAAATGTCACATTTTACCTTTTTCGTTCATTTACTAAACAATTAATTTCGTTTCAAATGTTTAATAAGTAGTAGTAGTATATCCGTCATTAAATGTCACATTTTACTTTTTTCGTTCATTCGCCAATAAATGTGTCATTTCACTTTTATTAAAATAGACCTTACCTTCCACAAATTTATTTCACTCACATTTTTATTATCCAACTAATACATACATGTGGACCCTACATCCACTAACTTTTTCTACTAAATCAAACAATTTCTTAAAACCCGTATCGATTAGATATGAGACATTTAATCATGAACGGATGAAGTAGTAGTAACCTGATTTGTTTGAGTGCACATATCAATTGCACGAGATAGTATGGCGGAAGCATTTTCTTCTTGGGCTTTATTCACTGATCTTACTATCGAAGTTGAGGGGAACACCGCTGAAAAATATGATTTGGTATTTCCAAAAACCAATCATTTACTAGTACTACACTACATAAATTTAATTTATAAAGTAAAAAAACAAAAATAAAAATGACCAGGGGCTCCGGGAAGCATGTAGGTGGGGAAGGGCTCGATGACGTGGACGATGCTAAGCAAAAATTCATCATTATTTCGCGATCCGAAGACATGATCGAGAACCCATTGCAGAGAATAGAAGCTCTCGCCACTGTCGTCGATGGCCACCATCACCCTCACCTTCTTCTTCTCCTCCGCTCCTATCGCCGCCGTGCCTCCGCCCTCGGGTATTGAGCTAAATGCCTCAGCAATGCCCTTCTCCATTGCTATTCTTCTTCTTCTTCTTCGGCGGATTTACAGTAATATTAATAATCAGATGATAAATAGGAAACGTGGCGGGCTTGAGGTCTCCTATGCAGTACACGTGGCGCACAACTTATGTATGTGTTGCCACTCTATTGTAGTTTTGAAATAGAAATAAGGTTTTGAATGTCCAAATTGATGTACATATGATTTGCATGTGTATTTTTAAGGACAATTGGTAAAAATTTATCTCTTAATTTTAACAGAATTCTTTAATTTTTTTAAACACTTTCCCTTTTAAGTTTAAGTGTTGAGATTTCTGATAGTTACGCTGTAAAAAGAAAAAAAATCCTTTTAAGGACATTTTATAATGCATTTAAAGACGGTAATGTGTGTTTTTAAATATATTATTAATGCTTCAAAAAGTATTTTTATTGTTAATTCTCAACTAAAATTAAATATAAAATATTAAGTTAATTTATTATTAATTTAAGAATATTTTCTTTTGCATCCTAATTATTGTCATTTTCAAAAAAATTCCTAACGCAAGTACGTCTTGCTTTTTTTGTCCTAAAAATAGGTCTTTTTTAGTGTTAACCTTTGGTCATAATGCTTACTAGTTGATCATTTGATCAAACATAAGCAAGCTCTACAATCTCTACTGTCTCACCTTGGAAAAGGTTGAAAACGTAATTATCTTTTTTGAAGGGAACTAATGTTGGGCTTTTTTCTCTCTTGTGAAGTAATACTATTTGATAATTTCGTTGCAAACAACTTACATTTATGTTTCAGAAATGGGCCGAACAAAATATGATCAAATGGGCTATTTTTTAACATCATAATATCATAACTAGGGCCAATTTTAAAAGGGCTAAGTTTACACATTAATCAGGCACATTTAATTATGCATTTTTTCCTAACTACAACTAATAGTGGAAGTCAACATATCTTCCGTTGGTGGACAGCCATACTTAACCAGAATGAAAAGTCAATTATAGCAAAGGGAAATAAAACAAAAAAAAGAATAATATATCTAGAAGTACTTAGCATTTTTAGGAAGTAGGCTTACAGACTCCATCATTTTCTAAATATATTTTTTCCCTCGACTTTCATATGCTTCAAATGAATTACTTAAACTTCCCATTATCTTGTGATCGAGGACTACCAAGTTTTCATTGAGTTTAATTAAATTATCTAACTTAGGTTAGTTATTATCGTATCCTCAACTGATGCTATTCACAATTGCACTCAAACTGATTCTAATACATAATTAAATAGTAAGTATGTATTTAAACCATTAAAATTTTTAGTTATACACGTTTCAGTTAATAAATTACATTATATTGGTCCCTTTTATCAATGCGAAGCAATTAACAACTCACTGTATTACATTATACTGTTCCATTTATTCATTTTTATTTCAATAAATTATAATTATGTTGTGTTTTGCTTCCCATTGATTCCACCCAAAAGCAATTGATTAATGTGTACTAATATGATCGTGTTCATAAAAATAATTTAGTACGTACGTAATACTAGGCTCTTTATTCCCTAAAAAAAGAATCTTTTTTTTTTATTAATAAAAATCCTAATATGACAGCAGGGTCTGAAATTCAGAAAATCTTATAGATATACCAGAATGACTCAACACATTATTATACATACAATACAAAAAATATATTAACAAATTGTAAGTGAAAGTTGCCGAATTCCAACAGATTTTCTGAGAATCGTTTCTAAAATTTAATCATAATCAGAACATCGACCATTTTGAGGAACTACAATCAACAAGAAAATTTAAAAAATGTGGTGTCCGACAATCCGAACAATGTCGTGGCAGGGGTTTTCATAATAATTAATTAAACAAATTAGGTAGAGAAATTAGGTTGTTTATATATACGAGATCCGAAATCCGGCTAATTATTTTATTTAAGGAGTAACATTTATTCCTTATTAGATGGACTAATCAATGGCGTTAAACCAGGTTTCACGTTAAACCGCTCAAGTCAACCCAATTAAGTCAGTCTTACTAGTTACTAATTAAATCATGAATGTCGCGTATAAATACAAAAAGTAACTAAGATGAGTTAAACTTAATCCTTGGTTTACGTTAAACAGCATAAACCAATTAAGCTAATCTTACTAATTAACTTATAAATCTCGCACGTTTTCTGCGTATGAGTAGAAAGGGTACCTCGCCTCCAACAAATTATTTATCAAACTTCATAGGAGTATTCAATTTCCTACGATAAATAGGAGTATTAATATTTTAGGAAAACTGATTATAAAAACTATGAACTTTCATAAAAAAATTGGTATTTTCCACAACTATTAAAAGTGGTCTTAAAAATTAAAATCACTAGCCTTGTGAATTATGCATTTATTTTCCACATTAAAGTTTCCAGTATAAACTTTGCCTTACGTGGAATGCCAAAAACCTACGTGTATTCCATGTATGTGGGAAAGACGAAACGATGATAATATGCATACTCTAAAATTAGTACCGGCATTCCACGTGGGCAAGATTTATGCCAGAAATTTTAGTGTAGAAATCCCGTTCCATTAAAAAAATTAGTGAATTTTCTTACCAATTTTCCAATATTTTAATATACATGTTAACTGAAATTAAATATTGTGAATTTTAGCAAAGAGTGGAGTCAGTAGCATGTAGGAGTAAAAAAATACAAAAGAGAAAAAGAATTGCTTCCCTTATAAGTAATATACTTGTTAATTGATATTAAATATTTTGCATTTAGCGAATAGTAGGGTCAGTAGTATATAGGAGTAAAAAATTCCAGAAGAGAAGAAGAATTGCTTCCAAATTATATATAGACCCTATTTGTCCCTTTAATAAATTCACAAATTTTTTTTAGATTGTTATATATAGGAGTAGTAAAATTTTACTTGTGGCAGATGAAACGTGTACGCATTTTTTATTTTCGTGCCCAATTTTTCGAGTAACTAGTAAACATTTATCGTAGCTAAATTTGGAAAAAGGAAATTAAGTTATGAAATCATTATTTGGGATTAAAAAAAAAAAATCCCACTAGCAATTAAGTCAAAGAAAGGCCAGTATCCAGCTGCACAGAATATTCGTCCGTCCGTGTTGAAAAATATACAAAAAGAAAATGTTATGAGCGATGGTGCGGCGGTGTGAATATTTGATGGGCGCGACGCGTGGCATATTTGTGTACAGATCTGCACGCGCTTTTGCCAACTATGCATACATACATCCTCGACCACCGGCTTAGCTGGGCTAGTATTAATTTGTTATATATGAATTTATTAAGAATTTACTGCTACTATTACTTGCACATAATTTTTTTGTTATTCCATAGAATTGAAATAATAGTATTTTAATAAGAACATTCAACATTGTGAGCGACCACCTATTTAGATCAGGAGAGATCTTAAGAATATGAATTAGTCATCAAATCTCCTACACCGCCAAATTAATAACAATCCAAGAATGATGTTGTCATTCCAAAAGCTGTACAATTAACAACCGACACAGCAAGCTAAATGTTTTACTATCTTTTATGCTGCTATCCTAATTTCTAAATGCACCGCCTATGTGTTTAGGTATGTAAACATATGAGTTCGTTAAGCATTTCAGAGAGGGGTAAAAGAAAATTTTCAGCTCACCTTTTCTTCACTCTAATTACTATGTATTATAACTAATGTAGTAATGAATATAGAAAATTGGTATAATTGAAGTAGCTGGTTGTGAAATATGGTAGATAATTTTATAAAAAAATTTAATTTTTTTTGTAACGGTAGTTTAACCGATGTTAGATATATAGGAGAACTATTTGGTTCTATTTTATCAAGATATGATATAAAGTTGAATAAAACATATTAAGGACCTATTTCGTTTTCACTATAAGCTTTAGAAATGTTTTTGCTAATTAATTAACCTATTCCCAATAGTATGTGGAGTTAATAAAGTTTTTAGTCTTGAGTGCTTTGTAAAACAGAATTCACAACTCAATTTTTCAAAAATGTGTAAGATTACGTTCAGAATTAAGTCCATTTTAACACCGAAAATTAACCTTGAAAATCTTATCTCTTTTTTGTTTGTATTCCATTCTATGACACGGAATTTTCAACTAGGAAGTTGGATTTAGTCCCACAATAATAAGTGTTAATAAAAACTAGTTTATTAATCTAAGACACCATAATGAAACTTGGAAAATTCAACATAAGTTGTGCCCTTAGTCTTACCCCACCAACTACTAACACATCAAATTTTTCTTCTTTATTTTTTTTGTGAGTGCATCTATAAATAAACAACAAAAACTCGATCGTGCTATATTAAGTTATCTTGGGTAGCATATTTCTTGCACTTATTACATTTACTTAATCATGACTGGTCATACAACGTCATAATGTTGTGATTAATTTTTATTGTTTAAAAATACTATTTATTTATAATTAATAAAAAACCAAAAAACTACTAAGTACTAACATTAACATGCCTTTGGAAACCATTAATTTAAAACTAGTAGGAGTAATATTTTAAGAATTAATAACCTACAACTAATTAATTAAATCAACGTTGAGATACATACATATCCTAACTTTAGTTCGTAGTCAATGCTAACTAAAGTTAAAATGTGAATAAAATAAAGGATGATTACGGCATGAATATCTCCGTTAATCATCCAAAATGTTATCGACTTTTTCCAAGATGGTCATAGAAATTCTCAATTCGACATATATGTATCACTATCTTAATATCTGTATCACTATCTTAATATATGTATCATTATCTAATTTTCCAAGTTTAATTTTTTTATCTATTATATTTCTTTCTTTATTCAGAGAGTAAAATCCGATAATATTGTGATTATCTGAGCGTAAGTACCCAATTGCCAAGACGAAAAATCCATCGATGGATTTTTAGATACATAGATATCCTATATCTATATATGATCTCAATATATCTTGAGAAATTACGATTAATTCAATTATTTTATTCTTATTTATTTTCCAAATACTTTGTTGCATGAATCAACATGATTGTATTTATTTATTATTTCGACTAATTAAGAGAGTTAGTGATAAACAAGGAAATATTTTGGGCCATACTTAACAATAATAACTAGAGTAAAGCAGTTCTGATGGATTAAAAATGTTTATATACGATCAACTAGAAGTCTAGAACTGATTATTTAGATTGGAAATAAAGAATTATTACATCAACAACTTTCTTGCGTAAGATTCATATATTCCACCTTGCCAAATTTAGAAATTTTATTTAGTGCGAATTAGTTAAACCACGTTATATAACATTTAGTAGCATCACTATTGATTATTAGTTAGGTTAAATCAACCTCCTTTAGCTAATATTTGCGTGTGTAACTATGTAACTTTGATTCCCCATCATAATTAAACCAGGGAAATACAATTAAATAATACTCCATCAATATGCAATTAGTATTTCTAGTTTTGATCTTCTTTTTCCAATTTGGCAAATGTGACGTTTAAATGTTTCATCTTTAACTTTAGGAAAATATATACTACCATATAAAAACCAGAATGTTAAAAATATTACTATATGCTAGCTATTGAGAGAGAGTTGGGTGACTAATACAATAAAAATCGGGATAATCAATATATTATTATATATATGTATCATGCATATCAGCTACTTATAGTACGCGTCAAAATTAATATAGTAGTAGTTAACACGTAGTAATATAATTTCCAAGCAAGGTAACATTGATTTTTTAAAAGGAAATACTAGTGTGTATTAATTGAAATCTATTTAATATGCACTTTACAAATTCGTTCTCTAAATCGCTATGCCAACCGAGTGGATCATAAATTATCAAATACACGAACCTAGTAATCAAATAGAGACAGAAAAAATATATAGTAAAAAAAAGAAAACTAATATTGAAAAAAGAGTGACCTAAATAGATAGTCTTAACTAGGGAAAAAAATATCATGAAAAATCTCCAAACTTTAATATAATTACTACCATTGAAGTGCTTTTGCACTTTTTTTTTCTATTTTTTTTGGGAACTAAATTATTCCTCAATATGTGAAGTACATTTTCACATTTCAAATAAATTACTCAAACTAAATACTAGTAAGTACTCCATTATACTAATAGAAAGTACATAATCAAATAAAAGAAAAAAAAGAGAAAATAAAAAAATTGGAAAGAAGAGTCCCAAATTTCATGCATGTCATGTGCTCCACATCTAAATTAATGCACTTGTGACAATAATTTTCCCTAACAAATAACTGAAAACCCAAAAAGGGAGAGACCCTTCACGTTCTAGTCTTTATGATGATAATTATTTCTGCAATTAAACTAATTTGAGTTCATATTTTTATAATGAACCCAATTTCGTCGCCACATTAAACTTCGAAAACTCTATTTTGGATTTGCCTAATCGTTACGTATTAACACTTATATGTAATTGAATAGCTTGTCAAAGTTAACGAAATTAAATTTGTGTAAAAAATCAAATATATTCGTGAACTGAAAATATATAGATACTGAGAATCTTTTAGTATTAATTTTCTACATTTAATAATTACTCACAGACTAATTCATACTCTCCAAGAAAGGTAATTTATCGGAAGCAGAAGTACCCATAATCCGCTAATACTCCATAAATACTTAAATAGGATTGATGAATCTATGAAACCTTTTATTCATTTTTATCAATTTTCTCTTAAAATCTCGGGCAAGTGGCAACCGTATTAATTCTATCTTACCATTTTTTTTAAATTATCAATTACTCCCCTTACTAATTTAATAGGATGGACTATTTTTTTAAAGATGAAGAGAGTATTAGTTGTGTATCAGTTTTATGATCAAAATATCACTCCAACTGTTGAGTCCTAAAATGTAGTAGTAATATAGAATGATCTACTAATAGTTTGATCCAAAAATAAGTTTTATATACAATAATAATATTTCACTTTAATTGGTAATTTTTATAAAGAATTATCTAAAAATGATACTCCGATAACTGAAAAGATATATACGAATAAATAATTTGGAAAGATTGAGACAAAATTGAACAATTGATTAATACTGTAATAAAATTACTAATATAGTAAAAATTAAAAAATAAGAAGTAGTAATGTATATGACAAGAACCATTGGACAACTAACACAAATTTATGAAATTCAGAAACGCTTAAAACAGTAAATGTGAGTATTTTTTGCTGCTTATTATTAATCGTAGAGGATAAGAAATTTTTGATTTGGTTAAAGTTGAAATTTTTTTGTAATTACTAACATGCCCAATCACATTCTCTCTCTGCACACACGCAGCCAAACTGTTTTCTGACATTTGTTCCCATGGATTTCGGTCCCCACTTCCAATAAAAGGGAAAAAAAAAAAAAAAAACATAATCGAAACAAAACATTATTTTCCTTTGATTCAACATAAATACTAGTAGTAGTTGTACAAAGCAACGGTTCAGCGTTGATGGCCACTGCTCTCCCCTCCTTTCTCTCTCTAACCCCATAACTCAATTTCCCTTTTCCGTTTCCCTCCCAATTCTATTCCTATGTGTATCTTCCGAGCAATGTCAGCCGCCAACACCCCCACCGCCCAATTACCCACCGTCACCCACCACCGCCGCCGCGCCGATCCCGCGGAGAAGGAGAAGGCCGCCGCCGATCCCGCTCAAGTCTCCCCCGCCGGCGAAGAGACAACCGGCAGCGGAGCGGCAATTCGGTACCTGGCGTCGCGGAAGAGAGCGGCGGAGAGTTGGATTTTACGCGGGGAGGAATGTGTGTTGAGTGCCTCAAGGAAGAACATGGGGCGCACGGTTTTCTCGTTGCTTTTGGTGGCGCTGATGGTCTCCGTCTACGTCAAATTATCCTTGGGCGGCGGCGGCGGCGGCAACATTGTCCGGACGGAGAAGGAGATTTTGTTTATTCACAATTTTAAGAATGATTTTTCGTCCAATGCGCATATGGCCGTTTTCGACTCCGAAGCCTCAAACGGCGCCGCTTTGCAGAAGCGCCAGATGAAAGAATTTCCGGTCACTTCTTTCTCTTTCTCTCTATAGAAAAAGGAACTTTTTTTGGTTTCCACTTTTAGCTATGCTTCGGATTTCGTTGATTTTCCTAGATTTTGTCAATTTCGGATTTTCCAACTCAAATTCTGAATTTTTTTTAATTTGACATTCCATGTATGAGCAGTTTTTGAGCTGTGTCTAAGCGATCATAAATTATTAATGGGGAAGTGAAAACTGATCTTTTTAAATTTTTCACCCATGAAAATTGTCATCCCTTTAATGGCGCACTGATTTATTGAATTATTTTTGTTGATAAAATTAAAGAATGGTCGTATTTTTGGCCTCTTTGTTTAACCAGAACTTAGTGGGCGGCAACAAAATTGAGCGTGTAAAGTCGCCTTTGACTTGTTTCGTCCATATTATTATTATTATTATTATTATTGATGTGGGAATTCTGCTAATTATTCGACCGTTGCGCTAAAAATAAAATAAAAAATAAAACAAAAAATAATTTCATGCTAGCTAGCTGATCATTTTTCTCACGTGTCTGCAATGATCTGTTCTTGAATTTTCCATATCCTGTCGTTATCTGTATTTCATTCTTGTGATTTATTTCTATCTCCAATGAAAAAATTCTTACTTTTCTGTCCTCCCATATCGGCCTTTTACACCTGCAGACTTGGCTAAAAAGTCATGATCCTTTTCATAATTTAACTGCATAATAATTTTGACAAGAGCTAATTTTTGGATTATTTCATACAGGTCCCAGAAATATGGATGAAACCCAATAGTGACAACTACTACAGATGCATATCTCGACCACGAAATTGGACAAGTAGGCCGCATTTCTCTTCTTTCTTAAGCCCTTACCATCTTTTTGTGTTGCCCTGACATAAAATTTATTACAGGAACAAGAAATAAGACAACTGGATACATTTTAGTTCACGCCAACGGAGGATTGAATCAAATGAGAACAGGCGTGAGTAGTCGATGATCGCGTTGTGCTTTTAGCTAGCTTGTCGAATGATGGTAGTATTCTAATTAATAATCTTTGAATGCAGATATGTGATATGGTTGCAGTAGCCAAGATTATGAATGCCACTCTTGTGCTTCCTTCCCTTGATCATCAGAGCTTTTGGACAGACCCTAGGTATCAAGTTTGTTTCATTTGTTTCAATATCATAATCCATCACTTGTAAACTAGTACTTGAATTCTTAATTTTTTTAATAATCTTTGCTTTCTTTTCCTTATTTTTTGGCAGTGATTTTAAGGATATCTTTGATTGGAAGCATTTTATCGAGGCTCTGAGAGAGGATGTCGACATAATTGAGACGTTGCCATCGCGTTTTAAATCAGTGCATCCCCTGATTAAAGCGCCTGTTTCATGGTCCAAGGTATAGTCACATTCTTGCTTCTATGTGCAACTTATTACTGCATTTGGTGGATCGAAATCGAACTAACTAAAGGTTGTTTATGGTGAATGCATAGGCTAGTTACTACAGAGGAGAAATTCTTCATTTGCTGAAGAAGCATAAGGTGATCAAGTTCACACATACAGACTCGCGCCTCGCCAACAATGGCCTTCCCTCCTCCATACAGAAGCTGAGATGCCGTGCTAACTATGAGGCCCTTCGCTACACGCCTGAGATTGAAGAGTTTGGGAAGAAACTGGTTGAGCGCCTCAGAGGCGAAGATGTACCTTACATCGCTCTTCACTTGAGGTAATTAAACATCATACTTACAGTTACTTTTTACCTTTGTTGTAGGTTAAGAAGATGAATTGTTGACATAATTTGATTTCATTTGATTCAGGTATGAGAAAGACATGCTTGCGTTCACCGGGTGCAACCACAATCTTAGCGCTCCAGAGGCAGAGGAGCTTCGCGAGATGAGGTATAGCGTGAAGCATTGGAAGGAGAAAGAGATCGACAGCAGAGAGAAACGGCTTCAGGGAGGCTGCCCCATGTCTCCAAGAGAGGCAGCTTTCTTGCTCAAGGCAATGGGGTATCCCTCTTCAACGAAAATCTATATCGTTGCAGGAGAAATATACGGAAACAACAGCATGGACGTGCTGCGCGAGGAGTATCCAAACGTGTTCTCTCACTCAACCTTGGCGACAGAGCAAGAACTGGAGCCCTTCAAGCCTTACCAGAACCGGCTTGCTGCGTTGGACTACATTATAGCCTTGGAGAGCGACGTGTTTGTGTACACCTACGACGGGAACATGGCGAAGGCGGTGCAGGGCCACAGAAAGTTCGAGGGATTTAGAAGGACAATAAATCCTGATAGGTATATATATATTTTTTATGGGATATGATCAGTTGCTAAATATTTACTAATTGCTGACTATGTCAACAGTCTATGTTATAGATGTCTACACAAAGGCATTTGTATGTTAACTAAAACGTGTTGCACTTGTGACAGGTTGAATTTTGTGAGACTGATTGATTCGTTGGACGAGGGGACGATTTCTTGGGAGGGCTTCACCGATGAGGTGAAGCGTCTGCACAGCGAGAGAATCGGGGGGCCTAGCCCGAGGCAGGCAGGGGAGGTGCCGAGAGTTGAGGAGAATTTCTACGCGAATCCTTTCCCGGGTTGTGTATGCAACAAGAGTAAAGAAGCAGTTGGAGTTGGTTCACAATGACAAGGTTGTAGGTTAGATACAAGTGTTGTCATAGTGTACAGCAGACGGTGCCATATGAGCTGGGTTGGTTAAGGAAAGGAGGTGTTTGGAGAGGGACAGACACCCTTCCGAGAACACGCGCCGCAGCACGAGTTGGTCGGGTTTTGGTGGGTACGGACGGACAGCGCAGGGGAGAAATATCAGATATATATACATGCATTCAATTTATTGTTTCATAATTTATTCGATTGGGAGTACAGAGTGTAACTATTGGAAACAAATACAAATGTGATAGCAATATAATTCGAAAAGAATGATTCGTATAGAAATACTTCTACTTATTATATTTCAGAATTGGGGCCTGAATACATTAATTGTGGGGAAATCAGAAATGTATGGTTAACATTAAATTGGTAGTTCCCTGTCTTGAAAGGTGTCCATGAAAACGAATAATGATGGCGTGAAGGGCGGGGAAAACAGGTATAAAGTGGAGAGAATGCATGAAATGACAGGTGTACATTAAAAATTAATGAAAAGGCCTCAAACACATTCAGCAATGCCATTGTTTATTACAGTAGAGCAACACAAACTGGCATATGTATATATGTGACAGCCAGTGGAATCCTTAAACGGCACTTTTTTTAATGCAAGCTAATCACCGGTCTATAATTATTAACGACGGCAATGATGGATACATAATACTATGTTGTATAAATTATAATTATATTGTTGTTTGGTGCATGATTAGTACAAGATTCGCAAACAGCCTCATCTAAGTGAACTTTCACTGGATTTGTTTTCTTTTACTATCTTAAAAGGTTTATTGTGTTTATTCTATAATTTAATCATCATAGAATGCCTATCTCAATGTATTAATGATGTCATAATCCAATAAAGTTACATTCATTTATAAATGAGCCAATATTATTGATTTTGTAAAGTTATAGCGCTTACGTTTATTCACTAAATGGGATCTTCATCCTATATGTACAGTAATTTTATACTTCATTCGCTCCAATGGTCCTCTAAATTTATACCCAAAACGCAAAATTTCTGTATTTTTTAAAGTGCAAAGTGCAAACACAAATATAAGTTTGCATTTGAATTCTCTATCTGTGTTGGTTTGAACAGAGAACATACCTGGATGGAGGCAGACGTTGAACGCTCTAAAAGAAAGATATATAGAGGAAGATTAACTACGTTTATATTTAAAAAAGTAAGTAACACTAAATTATTTAGGTTTGGACGTGGGTTACTGGGTTCTCTTCAAAAATACTACTATAACTTATAGGTGATAAGCTTGTAGTTTTGTAGAAAACCATAGTTGATTGGTATGCATGTTGTCGAATTTAGTACTAGCTTGAATATTAATTTTTCAATCAATTTCATGTCATTTGATGATTTGACAAGTTTATTGAGTTTATGTGAAGAACAGACACCTGAATAACACATGAGACACCTGAATAAACATAGGACCAAAGTTAGATATTTCTCTTGACCAGATAGGAGCTTTGTTTGAAACTCCACCCGGTCCAATGAAGAAAGGGGGTGGGTGGCTACATGATCTTAGAGCCAACCGGGTATGAGTTATGCATTAAACTCAACCCGCATGGGTCAAACAAAGCGAGACTCCAGAGAGTGGTACCCAACTGGGTAGGAACCACTTTGTACTTCCACACAGGTAGGTCCCGAAAGGCAATGTCCTGAGGATTATACCCACCTGGATATGATTTGATCCTTAATTTCCACACGGTCGGGTACGACAAGGCCATGCTCGGTTTTCATTAATTTTAACGTATTTTTTTCACATGGAGTATAATATAGAGGCTATGGTACAAAGAAAAAATGGATTCTCATTTTCTTAATCACTTTTACTCTACATGAAATAACTTTCCATACATAATACACACCCCCCAGCCCCCCCCCCCCCCCCCAAAAAAAAAGTAGATAAAAAAATTGGACGTTGAATGAAAGATCAAAACAAAGGCAAAACTCTAGAGCCTCACAGAGACACGGACAACAACACAAGCCTGACAGACACCAGTACAAGACATCAACAAACTCAACGAGATGAGGTCCAAAGTTGTTCGTTGCATAATGATAACACACTCCAAACTACTAATGAGATCTTCTGACTATTTTTTTCACTTCAATCAAACCAGCTCAGTCCAAGACATTAAACTACAGCTTCAGCCACTCGAGGCATGGGCAAACCCCCCAGCAAAACGTCGAAGGATACGAGTCCTTCAAGTACACCTCTCTGGTGGTTCCGATTATATAGAAACTGAAAGAGCTACGGTTTTGAGCCATGGTTACTCGAGTCACTGGAACGACAGAGATGATATGCCTTTCACAGATCACTCTTGCAGTTGGAGATACTTGATCCCTTTCAGCAATCACCTCTGACGAGAACTTATTG
The DNA here is from genome assembly GCF_029641045.1 of Salvia hispanica. Taxonomy (NCBI): domain Eukaryota; kingdom Viridiplantae; phylum Streptophyta; class Magnoliopsida; order Lamiales; family Lamiaceae; genus Salvia; species Salvia hispanica. Next base: position 22,651,142 of record NC_142692.1, read on the forward strand.
AGGAAATACGAGTCCGCAAAATAGGCTGGGGTGCACTGGTGGGCTTGTGTATTGCACAGCTGCACTCCTTTCGCCCTGTGGAAGACTTCATCTGGGACAGACGCTGCCCCACTGGTCGCACTCACTTTTCTTGCTTGCAAGGTTTTCCTATCGAGTAAAATGGTCAGTAATGGTCTTAGTTCAGAGTAAGAGTCATCTATTTTGAGTGAAGAAAACCGACTAGAAAGAAGAATGCCGTGTATACGATGATTCTGCTCTAAGTTTATATGAAATGAACTTTACCCCTGTTATGCCCCATCCAGTATGTCATTTATTAGCAAAATCTTCTCGATATTTAACTCCAGTTTCCTAGTTTTCATAGAAGATTCTGTATATACCAAAGGGGGACTAAATGGATACTTTATATTTGAAGTGAGTAAATACTACTTACCATTTTACAATGGCCACTTTGCGTGTCAGAAGAGAGCCGCTACCTTGACACATCTCACATTTGATCAATCCTCGAGATCCACATGTTGCACAAGGTAACATTCCCTTACCCTTACAGTTTTTACATCTGCAAATGGAATTTTTGGTCATACAAGTATACGTAGAACACAACACCACAATCAGATATGGCAAATTTGTAGTGATAACCCTGTTCATTGTGATTATCCTTCATGGAAAGACCATTACATCATTTACCAGAGGACTGAATAAATAGTTCAAAAATTAAATGCTCACATTGAATCAGATCCATCCATATGTGCCAACAAACCTCTCCCGTGACAAGTAGAGCACTGAAACATATGATTCTCCTTGTAGAAACCAGGCTCTTTATTATCTGCATTACAAGTCAAGCATACAACATCTCCTCTTCCTCCACATCCTTAAGAAATGAAATGATAAATCATCGTGAGTATGCAACGTTTTGGTCCAAATATTGATTATGAAGCCAGGTAATTCACTATTCTTGAGTTTGTACCTGAGCATTTCTCAACAGCTTCTGATCGAGGAACTACGACACTCGACTCTTTTTCAGGAATAAATAGAGGAGGAAACTCAGACCTCAGATCCAGTTCCCATATTCCAATTTCAGGACCCTTATCTTTTCCATGTGTATCACCACCAAGATATGGCTCCTTCTCAGTTATTATTTCCCTATCTTCAGCAAAAGTTTCGAGGGTTCCCACATAGACATTGCAATCCTCCACTGCTTGAATATTCCAATTTCGAGCTGGCCGACTACCCCAACAACAACGATGACCAACATGATCTAAGAGAAGTTCTCGTATTTCTACCTCATCCAGCACTTGCCTGAGTAGATATTCAGAGAAATAACAATGAAACACAAATCGGCAAAATATGAAGTACGCCACTCTTGGAAAAAAGGCAACACAAGCAATATAAGGATCCAAGAAAGTGATTTGGCTTGATAATCAATTGAGTCTTAATATCTACGAAACGGTTTTATATATGAAATCTAGCCCAATTCAGTCTTAATATCTAGCAAAACAGTTTTTTAATCATCTATAACGCAATGTGCCAAGCAGTGGATTCAATACTAACCTTTGTCCATCTATAATATTCCTTCTAAAATGCCCATCATAAGCGTCTTGAGGATGACCAACCACTTGTTCTGCAACAAGATTACCAACATTACTAAATAATGAAGAACATCACACATTCTGGAAAATCCACATAGATTGGATTAACAAGTTAAGCGGTTTGACTTATAAATAAAGCAAGTATAACTGTACACAATAACAGTGAAATAGCATCTTCCTCTATGTGTGTGTAAGCTATGAATCAAGAGAGTACATATCATTTCTTTCTTCGACGTGATAAACGCGACATGTTTAAACATCAGCTAGAACAGGTCTGCAAGTGCAGATTCTAAATTGAGGGGTAAAAGTGCATATATTTGTTAAAATGTGTTCCACTAAAGTAAGAACAAATGCAACCTAAAAGAATCTTTTTTTTTTAACATAGCCAAATGAATCTTAAGAAAAAAACGATGGTAATATTTGGATTGGATTCTTATATCCTAACAAAACCACTACTGATAAACAATTTAGGTCTCACCCTCAAATGCAAATAAAATTGATCGTGGTTTCCAAATTTCCCCTAAAAAAACTATAAAAATGAAATTAATACACAATCTTAGACCGAATCAGAAACTTCATAATAGTAGAAATTAGTTGTGTCGATAATCCGATTACCACTGGGATAGTGAGGTTGTGGAGAGCTAAGCAAAGGGGCATGAAGAGATGGCGGATAGATGTCGGAAGAAGCCGACGCCGATCGAATTTCATCGACGCTGACTACGCTTCCGGCGAGGGACGCCGTCGGAATGGCGGAGCCCGCTCTCCCCACATGCTCGTAAGAACTCCATCTGTCGCTCTCCCTCTTACCATCTGAAAGCAACGGCTGCTCCATTTTAGTTGCTACGAGAAATTCAATTGATGAGTAGATGATTGAAGGGAATGGAGTGTCCAACAATTTGAAGGATTAAGCTTAATCAACAAGGTAGTGAGCCGATATTCTTAACGCGGTCAATTGAGCTGTCAGTTTTGGCTCTTGTTCATACCTCAAATATTTATTTTACATTATTTTGCTTATTTTAAAATATGAGTAGTTGTGAGTGATATTAGTTGATATTGTATAATGAATTTGCGGAATTTTATATAGTAGATATTGTGTAATGAATTTAACAATTGGGTTGCTATGATTATTTGAGATTAAATTCTATAACTAATTTTGGTAAACGCACGATAAAAAAAAATGAGATTATTATGCGTAGAGATCTAAACAAACAGGCTGATAAAAATTAAAATGGGCCGGTCCAGCCCAGTTGTAAAACCGCAACTAGGTTTCTAAATAAGCCCAATAATGTCATTAAATCCCCATGGAAAATTAGGGTTTGTGCGTTGGTTCAGAGCAGCAATGGTGAAGGGGAGGCAAGGCGAGCGCGTGAGACTCTACGTCCGCGGTACAATCCTCGGATACAAAAGGTAAACAGAAAATAATACTTTTCATTTCTTCGCTCCTCCGATCTCCGGCTAGGCCGTGTGTGCCATAACGAAATCGGTGACTCGGTGATAGGTCGAAGTCGAACCAGTATCCAAACACGTCGCTGGTTCAGGTAGAGGGCGTGAACACTCAGGAGGAAGTGGCATGGTATCTCGGGAAGAAATTGGCCTACATTTACAAAGCCAAAGTTAAGAAGAACGGCTCTCACTATCGCTGCATTTGGGGCAAGGTCGCGCGTCCCCACGGCAACAGCGGCGTCGTTCGCGCCAAATTCAAGTCCAATCTCCCTCCCAAATCCATGGTACGTTTAATCGTTTCAATATCTGTTTATTTCAGTATTTTTCTTCCGTTTGAAAATTTCGCACTGCGGTATAAATTTCTAACGATTAAATCTGTTTCAGATTATGATTAGATTTTTATGTTGCATATTGTTATGATTAACTGTGTTGGATATTAGCTCTATTAAATGATATTGTCAATTTATATCATGCTTTCCCCTGTAGATAATGGTTTTGTAGGTTAAATGTTGATAGTTTTCTCTTTTCAGGTTTTCCCTTTTTATAGAAAATTAGGTTAAAAATTGAACATTTAGAGGCACAAAAGTATAGAATGCATCTGCAGAAGATAGATGCAGATAATTAACAAGAAGAATTTTTTTAGATTGAGACTACATTATCATTGTGGCCTTTTTCAGTTTATTGGGAAAAAGAGAAGCTTGTAAAAGAATACATCTCATGAACTGAGTGGTATATAGTCTTCTAATGTCTCTAATCTCTATTCTCAAGAAGACAAATTTTGTAAATTAGGAGTATTAGTGGCTGATTGGTTTGCAAGATTGTATCTCATGATTATATGTATATTATGCTTGATTTATGAGATGAGTCTCACTTAGTCCTAGATAGATATTCATGTGATAATTAGTCATAGCACCCCTCCAACTAAAATAAATGCCACAATTTAATCTTAGATGGATAATCATAGGATAATGAGTCATGCGAACCGACCCGTACCTAGGAGTACGGAGCAAGGACAATAGGCAAGTTAACCTTCTTGAATATTTATCTGTGAAGCAATCAATCAATCAATCTCTAATAATGAAGCCTCTCTAAAAACTCCCTCTAAATTGAAATTGAGGCAATATCTCATTCTCAATTTGTTAGAGATGTATGGATCTCTTTTATAATCTTCTTTGCATTTTTTTAACTGTGAGCAGGGAGCTAAAGTGAGGGTTTTTATGTATCCGAGCAACATTTGAAGTGACCACCACCACTCAAGATTTACGTTACATATGTAAGTGAAATTCCCGTTGTCATATGATGCGTGAATTGAGCTTGTTTTGTGACTATAAAACAGTTCTTTGACTTATAATTTTGCTTTTGTTTTTGAATCTGCTGCCAGCTTGTGTTCTTATTCGTAATGGCTGTTTTGGATTTACCTATTGCTGTTTGGTTTAGTTTTGTTAAGTTCGAATAATTTGCTTCTAGACCGTTCTAGTATCTCTTTACCAACTCCACAATCTCAATCTTAAGATCAATTAGTTTCAAAAGCAAATGATCAAATATTATTACTTTTTCCCTCTACATTTGTTTTTAAGATCATTAATTTTATTCACAGAGACAATTTTATATATAACGGTCACTTTTAGAAAGTGGAGTAATATTCAAATTATAAGAACACTAATTTTTGACAAAGTACTTCTATGTAAAAAGGAAGTAATTTTTCTTATAGTTTGTGGCAAGGTAAAGTTCACTTCAGTTTCTGTGATATCTAATATTGTTCCAAAATAAAAGTAACTCATATACTCAGTACACGAAGGTGCCAATTATTTATCAACTATTATGTGAAATCCGATAAAATGCCCAGCTACAAGGTGATCAATATATTACTGTAGTATTATCCAATTCTGGGTGGTTTAACAACTTTGCCGGAGGAATCTATGAAGATTCTAACCCGATCCATGCGGAAATCTGTTGTCACAAATGAATTGGAAGGCACCACATGGATTTTAGTCCCTGCGGCGGCCTCTCTCTTTATCTTGTTCTCTGCTTCTTCTGAGGCAAGTCCGACGACTTCGGGCCACTCTGTTTTTCCTGGTTGATATTCGGATCCATCTAAACCAATATCACCAACAACCATTTTAAAATACATACAAATATTATCAATAATTCTCAAAAACCTATATCTATAAATATACATATAAATAGTTGATCACCTTGATGACTCTCTTTTGGTTGGTTTTGTTTCTCAGCCATTATATTTGCAAGATTTATCAGTATTAATTTTTGGGAGTAGTAGTAATATATATAGTACTACTAGTAAATGATGTCCACGTTTTGTATGCCGGCCAAACATAGTTGAAAATGTCGAAATATCAATGTCATATGTTTCCTTAGCTTAGTCGAGAAGCTAAATAAAATGTGTCATATGTATTTATACTGCCGGCCAAGCATAGTTGAGAATGTGGCACTATTAAAGTAGCAACTAGGAATGCAAGTATAACTATAGCCAACTGTATGTAAATTTTAATACTATTACATTTATGTCACATATAATGAATACTACATATTATTGGAATTTAGTTACGTTAATAAAGCAAATAAATGTAAGTATGTGCAACAAGTGATATTCAGTAACATAATTAAAATGATATGCCATTTCAGTTATATTTATTACTTTTAGCAATTTATCTTAGAGTGAACTACAAAATTAGCCTCTATATATGACTAATCGAACGTTGGAGGTACCTATGTTTCAAAAAATGCACCAGACGCCTCCATGTATGGATATAATATCATTTGAAATCCTTTTTCATTATTTACGGTCTTCCATGCCCTTTTCACCCTCCCTTTTTTTCCAAGTAATTTTAAGTTTCACCCTCCCTTTTTCCAAGACATAATTAAAACAGGAAAGAAAGTTATGCACCAGACAAAATTAGGCTTCAACCGTTACCATGTATACCCACAAAAAAATATTAAAAGTTATGTTAAGATAACAAACACAACCATCAATATACTAATTTAATAACAAAAAACAGGCACATGCTTTATTTAGTTTCTTTATTTTCAAATAAAGTGGCAATTAACATTTACCATAATATTTTACATTCCACCTTCAATTAGAAATCATATGACCTCCATGCTTGCCTTCTTATTAGCAAACCTCAACAAATGAACCATTTTCTCCACATATTAGAGTTAGGTGTTGCTGCTTTGTCTAGGAGAGGCAAGACCATCTAAGCATCATATTATGTACACGAAACTAAACCGCACGGCATATCCTAGTATCTATGACTGGCACCTTAGGCGAAGATTCCGAAAGCTCCAATGCTTCGCCCAGTGACATCCACCGGTTTCCCCAAGCAGTTTCTGCCCAATGTTTCAATCTCTCCCCTTCTGCTTTTCTCGACTGTTGCACAAGAAGCGTTTCTGCATACCCACCTTCACAAATAACCGCATATAAATACAAGCAAAAGCTTATTAGCAAGCAAATCAATTCAGTTATTAAGACATACCTCTGGCTAGTGCGATTATATCTTTCATGCTAATGTTTCCATCGACACCTATCATTAAAAAGAAATACGCCTCAGCAAAAAAGCAATTGAAGTTCTAAGGAAGGGGAGATTTGTGAAGATATATAGCAATTTCTTACCATGAACCTCTAAAGATGGAGCTTTAAGCAGCTCGATTGCTCTTCTGAAAAGACCCTATCAACCATATAAGAAAAGAATAACACAGCAGAATGTTTCAACAGAATATACATACAAAAACATGTGAAGAATGACTGAAAAACTTTCTACTAGAAACTGAGTGAAGCTAAGATATAAACAGATACTGATTCATCTACATGGAATGGCCGTGAAGAAAAGTGAACGAACATAACTGATATATCTGACATTTTATCCTAGTTTTGCAGCATAACAAAATTCCTTACCTCTTGAATTAGAAGGGAGCTCGAGCGCTCCGCCATGGCTTTTAGCCGATACATGAGAGCAATGCAGGTCAAAATGACACCAACTTTGGGATGTTGAGGGCCTGCATATATAAGCAATGGTACTATAATGCAAATGTAATTCAATCACGTTGGAACACTGATCAGGTTTACCACTAAAGTAACATACCAAAGTGCTCTTCCACTTGATTCATTGCAGTGGTCAGTATCTCCTCTGCATCACTAAAATTCCTAGAGAAGAAAAACCACATGTTAAGACGTGATGACCCTGGTAACAGAGGAAGTTGATCGCAGACTATAATAATCTAGAGACAGATTACCCCACATGGGCCTCGAGCTGCCCTAAAGAACAACCAGCGGCAATTGCAACTTCCCGTGGTGTCATGTTACAAGCTCCAAGGTTGTTAGGATCACCAAAATCCTTGATGTCGGACATTGCCTGAGTTACTCTCTGGTACAACTCCTTTGCAGTGGAAAATTTCCGCGTTCCATGAAGGAACTCGCCATAAGACAGGGCAGCATTGGCTACAAAGACAATGTTGATGAATGGAACTATAGAAGTGCATATTATTTCGAGAAATATATTTCTCATAAAGTATAAACCTTACCACTCAACAATCCCTCTCCCGGTATTCCCTCAAAGACCGACTGTGCTGCAGACATGGATTGGAATTCAGTCACTGTGAACAAACGATAAGCATACAAAGGACCTGACAAATCGACCATACGCACCAGATTCAGTGTCACCGCATATGAGCTCGATCAGACCTTTCAGAGCTTTGATTCGGGCTTCTAGAACCTCAAATCCACCCCCATCACCTAATCCATGTCTAATTGATCCTAGGATTTGCAATGCCAAATCTGCAACAGCTGATGCTGCATCCTCCTAATGAGTTTTTAACAGACATCAGGGTATTCAACCTTCAAATCTACAAACAACATTATTCTACTTGAAAAGGAGCTATTCTCATTATTGCTGCGACTTACTCGATATATTTGTAGATAAATTCCCACCAGAGCTTCAGAAGCAGCAACTGCACAAGCCCAACACCGATTTCACCATTGAATATAATAGTAATAAATAAGTCAAGTAAATTAAGTAATCTTATCACCTTTGATATCAAGAGAAGACAAGCTTAAATCTTGAAGCTTTCCCAATCCCTCAATTGCTGTCTCATGGAACCCTCTAAATCGAATTAATTGCAGAATAAAATAGGGAATTAAAAGAAAACAAAAAAAAACAAGAAAAAAATAAAATCAAATGTACCTCTCAAACATTAAGGTAGAGCGAGCAAGCTCAACCAAACCCTTGGAATTCTCATCTGGTTGAGTTGATTCGCACTGTTCCAATACCAGCAATCCTTGCGCGTACGATTCTTCTGAAATTGCAATACCAATAAACCCCATTTTTTTCTCTGATACCTTAAACCTCAAAGTTAAAAATTCAAACTTGAAGAGTGAAGAAACAAGTGGTGGCACCTGTTTTGTTCTGGCGAGCAAGAGAGGTGGCGTATTTGATCATTTCAACTGCAACTGGGTTGGGCGTGCTAGTGGCTGAAAATTGTCTGAGCGGCGGTGCCACCACTTTTGGAGGAGGCGGTTTAACCGCTAAAAGGGACCCTATTCCATTTCTGAAGACCCTCGAAACTTTAGCTGCGAGCCTCATGTGTTAATTTTTATCCTCCTCGCTTCTCTCCTACTGTTCTGCTTTGGATCAAGGAATCGAGAAAGCAGAATTGCTGCTCTCTTTTCTTGATTTCTCTGGGGGTGAGACTTAATGGGCTTATATTGGGCCAATTGGGTCTTGAACCAGAAAATGGCCCTTCAAATATCCAAGAATGGGCTATTATTTGTCTGTCTAGTTCATTTCTAAGCTTAAACAACCAGTCTCCAATTACAAAATAAATTTAAAACTAATTCAACAAAGTAAAAATCGCTTTTAACACTGATTAAATGAGTTAAACCTCATCTCTTAATTCTATTCAAAGCTAATGGATATACATTTATTTTCACTCCAATGACATTGACTATGTTTAACAAATTTTAGCTATAGCATTAGTTCAACACTTAATCTTTAGCCTTTTCATCGGTCATAAATAGTTTAAGAGTGTAGAAAGTTCAGAATCAAGTTCTCAAATATCGTTATAGCATAATTTTATTATTGAATTATTTATAAATGAATCAAACTCAATAATTTCTCGTTTTCAGTCAATTTCTAATTAAGTAAGAAAAAGATATTAAGTACTCCCTCCGTCCTATTAAATATGCAACGTTTGAGAATCGGCGCGGAATTTTATGTAGTGTTGTTTTGTGTGTTAATGAAGAGAGAGTAAAGTAAAAGAGATGAAAAAGTAGAGATAGAGTTATTTCCATCTAAGAAAACGTTTCATTTTTAATAAGACAATCTAAAAAGAAAAACGTTTTATTTTTAATGAGATAGAGGGAGTACTAAACGAATAATACTACTCAAGATGCATAAAAATATACACGATCAATAAACCCATAAACGAAAACAAAAGCATTGGAATAAACAAAGATCAAAGGTAAATCATCGAATCAATTAATTTAAACTAAATGTAAAGAGCACCACATAAAATCTAGCCAGACATATGAAGTCAATAACACAAGAGTGAAGAAGAAGCAATCGGTGCTTTTCAGTTGCAGATGCAAACACTTTGAGCTTCGACGGCCACAATTTGTGGCTTTATTGAGGATGCTCTTTGTTTCTCTACATGAAATCATGAATCATCAAATTAGCCACAACAAAACTTGAGTATTTTGTTCAGCCTCAGCGAATTTTAAGGATAAAAAGATGGTAGAAATCCATAGAGTTTCATCTTAAAATCAATTGATGATAGAGGGAGCAATTTATTAGAGACTTAGGCCACGTTCGGTTTACATTACAAAATAATATGGAGATTGAGTCTGGAATAATCATGCCCCATATTGTTTTTGTCGTAGGGGTACGGCTCCGACTGACAATGGGGAGATTATCCATATAAGATAGTATCATGGATTAATTAGACCTCCAATTTTATTAACCGAACACAGAACTAAATAGTACACATGCTTCAATTGACCAACCGAACGGTCACTTAGTACTCCCTCTGTCCCGAATTAGGAGTCACTTATTGTTATGGCTCGGGTTTTAAGAAAGAGTTGAAGTGTGTAATAAATGAAGTGAGATAGTGGAGTGTGTAATTAATGAAGTGAGATGGTAGAGTGTGTAATAGATAAAGTGAGTTGGTTGAAGGTGGATCCCTTTTGACTTTTTAGAGTTTTTTATTTTTGTTTTGGTTTATTTTAATGTAGATAATGACATTTTGATGTAATTTTGATGAGCAATGGAGTAAAATTATAATTTTGATGTAATTCTAAATGTGACTTTTACACTGGGACGAACTTTTATGGCAAAAAGTGACTCTTATCTGGGACGAAGGGAGTAGTTTAAAGTCTCTTTTTGCACCGATGTGAGATATTGTAATATTGTTACAATGTTTATTTATTTTATTTTGCCAACACTATTCCTCAAACCCTTCAAAGTGAACTTTTGAGGGTTTAGACTTTTTTTATCGGGTTGCACTAGCCCTCTACCGAATTGGTCTAGATTTAAAGCCCAAGTGTTATGAGCCTCGCTGGCTCGCCAAGATCTCGCGACACCTCTCCGAACGAATCAGCCTCTCGTCGACTGTATGGCCTGCGATATTGGTCGCAAAAGGGCTGCGACATGGCACCCCGCAAGTTGTAACATCTGTAACACGAACATGCTTCGGAATATGGATGAAAATTGCAAGAAGTCGTTGTAGACATGGCATTCCTACAACTTCACAATATGGATGGATATGAGTTTGACGTGAAATATGGAAGTGGATATGGAATGAATGATGCCACGATTGAGGGTGGAAACTCAATCGATAAATCGATAGACTATTCGAAAACGAACACTTTGCTACAAGAATTCGAATAGGATCAAGAGTAAAAAAACTCAAGAAACACACTCAATCAAAAACTCGTCTCCCTATTAAAGAACAAGACCAGCCTATTTATAGACTTCAAAACCTACAATCAAATCCTAAACAAATCAAAAGAGATTAACTCAAAAACCCGATTCTAACTAAATTCTAGCTAATGCCTAACTCACGCAAATCTTAATCCTAATATAGACTATATAATTTAAATATTAAATCCTACTCTAATCACAAATCTAATAATCGCTACTAGATATACTACAACCAACTATTAAGTAACTAATTCAAAAATAATACCCCATGTACTATGCGTTAGTTCCTAACATTTTTTAAACTTCAGTCTAGATATACTAATGAGTCGGATAAATTTAGCCCATAGACAGCGATCCACTCTAGTATGATAGAAATTTATAAAGTTCTACCTAAACTAAATGATGATAAACGAATGAACATGGTTTCAGTTATTTCTTCACTGAATTTTGTTTCATTTGCCCAACAGATTGACAATCAGGCAATCTTGTATTCGCAGGGAAATATACTCAGCCGACTATAAAGTGAAAAAGACTAGTTTTGTTTATGGTGAAAAAGGGGCAAAATATTCTGTTTCTCATATGTATGAAAGAACCATAACTCAATCCAGTGTTTACCTGAACGTGAGTACAAGGTATACACTTGCACACTAATAGTTATATTCACTGTTACGTGCTAAAGTTAAAGACATGATAAGTCTATAACTTCATCAAAGTAGAAGAAATCCTCAGCTAGAAGCAATGCATATATGCTCTCTGTTTGATTACAAAAAAGAAAAAAGTGTGGGAAAAAGAGGGACAAAATTAAATAAAGAAATGCAAATTGAGTTTGAGGCAGTAGCCTCTAGCAGAGCTCCTCTCTGCTTTAAATTCAGCATCCATCCCTCACAGTTCACCCCACAAATCACAAGTTTCAGTTCAACATTGCAGATTGATTTTAACAAAAATGCTGCCTACTAACCAATGTGCATTCTTCATAGCTATCACCATACTCCTCCTCTGTCTCACTAGAACAAGTATACATTATTATGATTTAGCTTTGCTTTTTTTCATTTTTAGCACAATGCAATCTGTGGTCAAAATCCTGATATCAATTATTTATGTTTATAGATGGCAGTGGTTATCAGCTGATCGTAGTAAACAACTGCAACGAGAGCATATGGCCCGGAATCCAGGCCGGTGCAGGGCAGCGGACGCTCAATGAGGGTGGCTTCCTCCTCAGCAGCGGGGGAGAGGTGGCCATCGATGTCCCTGAGAAGTGGTCGGGTCGGCTATGGGGAAGGCAGCTCTGCAATTTCGACTCCAATGGGAAGGGCTCGTGCGCCACGGGCGACTGCGCCGGACAACTCCACTGCCAAGGGCTTGGCGGATCACCCCCGGCCACGGTGGTGGAGATGACATTAGGCTCATCCACCTCGCCACTCCACTTCTACGATGTGAGCCTGGTGGACGGCTTCAACCTGCCCGTCTCGATGAAGCCCGTCGGGGGAGGGGTGGGGTGCGGAGTGGCGTCGTGCGAGGTCGATCTGAACGTGTGCTGCCCCTCGGCTCTGGAGGTTAGAGTGGGAGGGCAGGTTGTGGGGTGCAAGAGTGCTTGCTTAGCTATGCAATCACCAAAATACTGCTGCACAGGGCAGTATGCAGATCCCAAAACTTGCAAACCTACAGTTTTTGCAAATTTGTTCAAGGCCATTTGTCCCAAGGCGTATAGCTATGCCTTTGATGATTCTTCAAGCCTCAACAAATGCATAGCAAAGAGATATGTTATCACTTTCTGCCCTCCACAATGAGAGTGGCCTCGCCCTAAACAATCTCGTTTAGTTACGAGATTTTCCTTCTGTCTAACTAGCTACTCTAGCATTAGGCAAGGAGCTGTTGTAGAGGCTTAAAAATTCAATAGCGTTTCCTATGCAACAATTCTAGCATGTCGATTATTTATATTCAATTTCAAGCTCATATCTAATGACACTTACCTGATCCAACTGATCAATCCAACTAATCAAACTGTCTAACATGAGACTTGGTGACGAGATAACAGAATCCAAAACATTCGATATAAAACAAAATTGAACAGAGTGAAGCACACAATGAACAGTTGCAGAGTGAGATAAAAAGGTTGGATTTTCGAATATAGCGAAAGTATAAATATAGCACAAGATCTTAACTAAGTCATATACAATGATTCTGGTGCATAATTGCGTTAAACAAACTGACCTAAGCTGAGGGTCCAGGACCTAATAACAAAGGCGCTTCCTTCTTCTCGTTGTCTGGTTTTGGGTCGGGATTTCTGTCTGCAGCCAAAGCTCTAAGAGGCAGCTGGAAATACTGGCTCGCTACATCTGGAGGAGGAGCGTCTTCTCCGGGGAGGGATAGAAGGCCCTGCTGAAAGAGTGGCGATGGTTCATTGTGACAGGCTTTCCAAAGAGAGTCCACGAGCTCCCTTTCCTCTTTCACAGCTCCTAGATCTTCAACAGACATCTCACTAATTCCTTTGATCCTGTCTTGTAGAATCTGCTTCAGTTTATCATCATCTTCACTTGAGGTATCAGGCTTCTCCGACCTGTCCCGAGCTAGAACAAGAAGGCTCCTTAGTGCTGCTTCACGTACATCAGAATCCTCACTTGATGCAAGGTGCATCATTATGCGAGGAAATCCAAGCTCGGATATAACACCAATGTCTGAACGATTCTCGCTAAGGAGATAGTGGATCAAGTTAAGGGCTTTCCTGCATATGATGCATTTTTGCATTAATAATTACACAAAACATAATCATCCTCAACTTTAGGCTAAACGATTAATCAATATTATAAGCTAAGCAAAGATGTCTAGCTAAGTATAATAAGATATATCATATATACCTTTGAAATCTCACACTCTCAGAGCCCAAAGCATCTTTTAGCGCCGTGTAACCATTAGCCAACCGAAACGCAGCAATTCCAGACTTGTTATGCCTAATCAGAGCTGCAAATTGAAAATTGAATAAAAGAAAGGATCGAGAAACTGTTCATCCATTGATTACATTACTGCACATTGCGCAAACAAAGCGATCCTTACAAGAGATTGCACCAAGTGCTTTGGTACGAACTCCGACATCTGGATCAGAAGTAAAGTTTGTCAATAATGGCTCCATGCCATTAGCTTCCATGACCAGCTGTTGACTCCTGGGATTGTTTTGTACGACGGTGCTAACAACATCGGCTGCTTTCGCCCTAATGTTAGGATGCGAGTTCCTGAGGTAGCCGAGGAGAGGTGCAAGACCACCAATGGAATGAAGATCTAGCAAAGCACAGAAAAATAATAAATCCACTATCTCTCTACATCAAAGAATCCTCAATGCAGATCATAACTAAGAGCTAACCATTAGCATTGTCGATAGACTCCACATGTTCTTGTAGCTCATCCAACATATCTACACAAGTAGCATAATTGAAAAAACCTCAGAAACCAACCACATACATACATTAAGATAAGATGCTGAAATTATCATTAGAAACTATGAAGACCTTCAATATCTTGAGGAGTGACCCCCTGAGACTCCAACACCTGCTCTGGGGTCTTCATAACAAGTGTTATCTCCTTCATTCGCTTTATAACATCAATCGTCTGCCCTTGCATCGCCTCCATAAACCATTTTCTATCCTCCTCACTAAGCCCAAATTATAACATGAAAAATATATACTCTAATTAATTCATGTCGAAACACACAAGTGAAACTCCAGAAACAGCTAAAGCACCATATTTCGATCAATCAATTAAGAATAAATTTAAAAAAATCTAGTAAAATTAAGATCCAATAAATTTAAGCAAACTAAAATTTGAAAAAGAACAGTTTGTAAAAGAATTGGGGAAATAAGAGAATACCTCAAATTGCGAGAAGTGTCAGTACCGTCGGCGTGGGAAAGACTCCACTTAAGCAGTCCTTCCCAATTAGGGCCTTCTCTTGCCATGTTTTTTGCTTCTTCTTTTCTAACAAACAATAAACAAGAAGGATTAACGAGGGAATGAAATACTATACTAGTGCGGCAATATCAGGTTTCGAAGACAAATATTTCAGATAATTAAACGAGTTCCTCAGAAGAATTTGTGAAGGGTTCTGGAATGATCGAGTTGGATCTAGATAACAAGATTCTACACATAGCTTTAGTCAACAACGGATGCGAGGTAGGCCCAAAACCTACAGCCTAATGGGCTTATTTTTCATTTGGATTCTTTCTAATTATTTTGACAATGAAATACTGCTAGTTATATCTTTCCGATTTCACCCCGTTCATCAAAATTACTCCCTTTCGTCCATGAAATGTTGTTCAATTTTGTCATTTTGTCCGTCTATAAAATATTGTCCAATTTATTTTTTATTTCTTTTTCATTTTTTTTTATGGACCCTACTTTCCACCAACTCATTACATTCACACTCTATTATAAAAGTAATGTATAAACATGGGGGGCTACATTCCACTAACTTTTTCCACTCATTTTTCTTCATATTTCTAAAAACCACACCGAGTCAAACATGGACAACATTTTGGAACGGAGGAAGTAGTTAATACTACTATAAACAGAAAACAATGAAATGCACAAATGATCTCTATAATTTTCGTTTTACACACCAATAGTTATTGGACTTTAAAAAAAATTTTAGTAAGTCCCTAGACTAAGATATAATCACATTCATAGTACTTTTTCACTATTCATCCTAAATTTTCACCGAAAATGCCCTAAAGCATGGATGACGTTTTTGAACTTTCAAAAATATGGGACATTTAGGTAATGAGTATGATATTTTTTTTATATCTTTCTCTAGTATTGGGTATGATATTTTTGTATGGTTTAAATGCCTGTAATGATATTTTTCACTTCACTTTATCAATCATTTTATGACAAATCCTCTTTTTTTCTATTTCTCTTAAACTTTTAGAGAGTAAAAAATAAAAACTAACACTATGAAATTATTAAATATATTAATTATAAAAAATAAAATTATAAATTTAATTTTTAAAATGACTTGTGGTTCGATTACTTTTTTAATACTCCATTGATCCTAAAAAATAGACTATTTTGACCATTTTGAGACATCCCCCAAAATTAGACCAAGTGGAACCTGCAAAACGAAAGCAAGTAGACATGTAGTCAAATGTGAAAACAAATATAAATGATGAGAAACAATGAGAAATATCAAACCTCGGAATGACAATTCCATCTGACTTCTCACACCTCGCACATATGATGCCTGATATGACATATTCTTAATCTTCGCAATCTTTTTGACACAGTGTTTGCATGCCAAATAGGACTATTGTCTATAGTGGCACTCAACATTTTTAATTCTACCACAATTTCATTAAGAACCCTCCTGTGGAACACAATAGTTAATTTTGATTTTTATTCAAATAAAAGTAATATATAAAGAAACAAAATAGTAAATAAAAAAGGAAAAAATGGCCTCATTTTCTTCTTGTACATCTGCAAGAGTCTTTATGACCAAGTCATCAAATTCATTAGAGACCCTTGTATCAGCAAAATGAAAAATCCGTTCTTGACACTAAAAATTAAAAAGTGGCATCACCAGAATTCCTATGAAGATATTAAGTGGGTGTTAAGATTAGGGGTGTCGAAACGGATAGCGGGTATCGGGTATTTCCCAACCCGACCCGATACCCGACGGGTATCGGATACCCGTTACCCGCAAAATTCGGGATCGGGTTCGGTTCGGGTACAAAATTTTCAGAATGTCAGGTATCGGGATCGGATATACCCGATACCCGAATAAATACCCGATTCAAATTTGAGAAATAATGAATTTTCCCATATTTGTACAACTCATCATCTAATATCATTTACCTCAGTTTCAATGTGCGTCAACTTAATCAACTACCACCACTATTATTTCAGATTTTATTCAAAAACCATATCAATTTGAATCAAGATGAAATGAAATAATTTGGGACAACTTGGGTTAATATCATTCCAATTGCCATTACAAAAGTAATTCAACTAAACGTAAACGCAAACTTTTATTGTTAATTTTGAATATCAATTGAAATGAAACAACCATCAACAAACCAGTTTACAAAAATAGTTGGATTTAGACAAAAAAAAAAAAGAAAAGAAAAAAACTGTAAAATAAATTCAACATTAGAATTAGAATCGTAGATAAAATCAAAGATAGTAAGTACATTTCCAAAAAAAATATTAAATATTGTAAATTTTGAGAATTTACATGATCAATATTCTAATTTCTACAAGTAATGATATATTTGAACTTTGAGGTTTGCCGTCTTATTTCTATCAATAGTGTGTCTATTTCTATTTTTCTTTGTTTAAGATTGTTGAATATTGGACTCCTTGCTTTGGGCTTCCTTTGTTAATTGGTTGGGCTAGTCTTTGCTGAGCCCATATGATTAATTGTTGGCCAAAATTGAGCCTGGCCTGTTTACTTATCTAGAGTAGCTGGATGTGCGACACCTGGCACCTCCACGCGGATCAAGGCTCACAGCCGTTGGATGAGTGTTGTGTTTGTTAAGTGAGAGAAGGTTGTTTGACTTCTCTCATTCGATTCAATCTCTCTCTCTCTCTTGCTTCCAGAAACCGCCTTCTCTCTCCCCTACTCTCTAAGATTCCGGCGAATCTAGCTGGAGTTCTCCTTCGAGCTTTCTGTTCCACCGATGTTGCTCAGTTCCTAAGAGTTCTACCGGTGTATATTGAGTGTTAGGCAACTCCTTCGGTTTCCTTCCCTTTCTAGGGTTTGGTCTTCTGTCTGTGACCAATCCCGAAGTGCTTGAAGTGTGTGGTGAGGGTTCCTGTGTTCTTGGCTGTGTTCTGAAGCTGTGGGTGTAAGTCCGCGTGTGAGACGGCTGTGGTGTGCGGTGACCGGTGAGATCTAGGGTTACACTGATCTCTGGTTTGAGTTCGTTCAACGGTGCTCTCCTTTGTGACTTGCTGTGAGGATTGGGGAGGTCTGAGGCCTAGTGCAGTCACTGATGTGACCTGAGCCACTTGTGGCCCGATTCTCTGACTTAGTCCTTTCTTGTGGTTTAGATCCTTCGGGATCATTTCTTGTGTGACTAACTCTTCTATTAAGTGTGCAGGTGCAATCAGAAGTGATGGAATCTCAAAACTAGAGGAGTACTTGAGATTAGCCTAGGATTTTGATTGTAACTCTTGTACTTAGTGAGTAATCGTGATACCATTGCTGTATTGGCTTGTACCTCTGAGATTAGCCATCTCAGACCCAATCAATAAAAGAGGTTCCGGTAATTAGCGAATCCCGGGTGATCTGATCTCTACAAAGATATTAATCATTATTATAGTATTTGACAACACTGAATATTCTTTAATTTATGCTGAGTGTTTTGGATCTTGGCATACTTCCAATCTCAGAAATATATAAATAAATACATAAGCTTAAGTTGTGTAAAAATATTAGGTAATAAGCTTATTCACAAGTTAAAAATATCAGTAATAAGCTTATTCACAAAGGCCATCCCACATCGTTGATTGCATAATAAATGAGTCCTTAATCAAGGTATAAATATCGGCATATTTGCATTCATTATTTCAATCTAACTTGCCCGTACCCGCGATTGCGGGTGCGGGTTACCCGATGCGGGTATCGGGATACCCACAAGGCATTGCGGGTCGGGTGTCGGGTAGTACAAATTGTTGTTTTTCGGGTTTGGGTACCCGCAAAATCGGGTGCGGATACCCACGGGTACCCGTTTCGACACTACTTAAGACCATTAACATTTCACGGAGAGTCAACACTATAATAAAGAGTGATTTAAAATCAAAACTAAAAAATGTAACGAAAAGCTTTACCTCTTTCTGAAACTGGAAATCTCATCAATATCTTGGTTGATGTAAACACTAGATATATTAAAGTGCGTATTCGCTCGAATAGTAATATTTAACCTTTTAAAGTTATAATTTGATTAATAAAAAAAAGTTATAATTTGTCGCAACAGTAAAATACATATAATTAATAAAAAAAAATGACACTTATCGTGGAACAAAGTAGGTTTACAAAATTGGACAATAAGAATAGGCATTTTCCCTCTAATTCTTTCCATTTGTTGAAGATATAAATCAACGACATCCCCCACAATGTCCAAAAAAGCATGGATGTGAAAAAAAGGGTTACAAATACGTTCAATAAATAACAAAGCAAAACAATGATTCAACACTTATTGAGTATTTGATAGTTGGATTTCGATGAATCTAGATGCAGAATACGTAACAATTTTTCCCGAGTCGACAACCACACCAATTAGAGGTGGATAAACGGTTCTCGGTTATTAGGCTAACCGAGAATCGAATCGAAAAATGTCAGTTATCGGTTAACCAATAACTGAAATCTCAAGTTTGGTTCGGTTCCGATTAGTATACTTAAAAAAAAAATACGATTAATGTTGATTAATATAAATCTATTAGTCATAATGCAAATTTCTTGTGGTAACCCATTGGTTATGGAAATTGCCTTCCAAACTCTAGGTCTTGCGTTCGAATGACATGTTCAAACAATATAGTAGTATTAAAAAGAAATTGAAATAGACTATAAATCTAAATTATAAAAGAATTTGCATACAAAATATAAAATCTTATACTAGGAGTATTTTTTTTACTACCATATGTCAAACTATAACCACAGCAAATTTGATATGTATTTATCGAGTTAATAATTAACACATGTACGTGGGGTTGACTTTGTTCAGTAGAGAAGTGTTAACAAAATGGGAAAAAATAGTGATATAAATGAAATACCAAACACATGAATCATCCAAATATTTAATCATATAAATACTAGTATGATATTTTGGAAGAGAAACATGTTATTTGAATTGATTCTGTATACGAGTGTAACAATGTTCATAAGATTTTATTTGCTAATTTTTTTTCTCATTTAAATATTTCAACTTCCAGTGTAAATATATTTTTGAAGATTATTACTTGGATTCCCACATCGCCTAGACCTAGAATAAGAAAATGGGTGGATGGATATATTAATTATTAATCCTATAAAAGAGGACAACCATATTATTGATATTGTTGAGTAATGGGCTCTTCCAAAAGCCTATTGGCAATGTAATATGCATTCCAAATTCCCATTGGCAATTCAGTCACGTCGGTTTTGTGGTTAACCGAGCTGGTCACCGATTAATATTTTGGTTCGGTTGATATCTGAAAAATATAGAGGTGTAAAGTAAAGTTAAAGATGTAAAACTTATTGATTAAGTGTTGTGGGGTTAATGTGAATGAAAAAAATATAAAAAGTAAATGAATGTAGAATATTATTTTGGGTTATGTTTAGTGCAGTGGTCATAAGAAGTATATTTAAGTGTAAAGCTTCAAGCAAATAGAGAATAAAGGAGAGTTGATTATGAGAAAGATGGTGGCGGTTTATTCCTGGAAGGCGTTGGAGAAGTTCGGCGGTAATGATTAGGGCGTGAACGGCGTGGTGTAGAAGAGTCGGAGTTCAGGCGAATGACGTCGAGAGGTGTAGTGTGTGACTTTGTGAGGGAGAACCAAGGGTGGAGAATTTTGTGTAAGTTTTTCTACTTGCTTTTCTCTTTTTTCTCTATTTGCATGAAGATTTAAGGCCCTATTCTCTTTTTTCTCTATTTGCATGAAGATTTTAAGGCCTTATTCTCTTTTTTCTCTATTTGCATGAAGATTTAAGGCCCTATTCTCTTTTTTCTCTATTTGCATGAAGATTTAAGGCCCTATTCTCTTTTTTCTCTATTTGCATGAAGATTTTAAGGCCCTATTCTCTTTTTTCTCTATTTGCATGAAGATTTAAGGCCCAGGATATCATATTTTTTAATTTTTTCACTATTCAATAGTATTTCTGTACAATTTTAATATGTTAAAATATTTTATTTTTAATAATACCATAATTTTATTTTATATATATATAAATTTAGACTTCGTATGATCCTACTGTTTATTACTCTCTCCATCCGCGAGTAGGAGTCTCATTTCTTTCCTGCACAGGTTTTAAAAAATGTTAAGAAAAGTAGGTGGAAGAAAGTTAGTGAAATAAATGTCTCATTTGTATATTATATTAGTTTAAATGATATGTGAGTGAAATGAGTTATTGGAGTGTGAGGCCTCTTTACCATATATGGTAATTATGAACCGGAACTCCTATTCGCAGACGGACCAAAATGGAAAAACGAAACTCCTATTCGCGAAAAGAGGAAGTACGTAGTATTTCATAAAATAAAATAGATCGTGCATAGCACATTGTATAAAGAAACTATAAAAAAAAAATATCAAAGGCTCGTAAACCTAACATGTAAATAAAACTAGTATTACCTCCCGAGCTATGCACGGGTCATAAGATTTTTCAAATAATAAAGATAAATTTTAAAATGAGCGGATTAAAATTAAAAAAAATCAGAGGACAAATGGAGTACAATGATATTTATAGTTAAGAACATGTAAACAATTCAAAACATTATAAACAATAACAAAAGTACATAAAATATACTTCTCTCATCCCACTTTAAATAAAGTATTTCATATTCGGCAAATGATTTTATACAATTTTAATTTACAATGAGTTGTGTAAAATAAAATAAAACGGAGAAAAAAGAGGAGATAATAATGCACAAAATTAAAAATTTATTTATTAGAATAAAATATACCAATAAAAGAAAATGTGCTACTAAGGATTGAAGAGGAAATATATAATAAAACCTTATTACATATAAAATATAAATATATAAAAATGTGTTTCAATAATTTCAAAATAAAAAAATAATTGTACCTTATTATATGGACTTTAAAGATAAAAAATGTACTGCTCCATAATGGTAACACTTTATAAAATAAGATCAAAAACTGTTCTAACCAAAATATGAATTTGTTATTAAATAATGTAGATTTTTATTCTAATAATGTACATCGACTAATAATGTAGTATTATAGTCTAATAATGTAGATTTTCATCCTAATAATGTACACCGACTAATAATGTAGACATTTAGTATAATAATATAGCTTATCACAACCATCCAATCCAATAATTCAAGGGTTGTGATATTTCCAAGAATATATCAATAGATATTACTTCCTCCTCCAATTGAAATATTTCATAAATATTAATAGGTCCCACATTTCACAAAACTTTTTTCAAATCACTTTTTTCAACAAATTTAAATTGATTTATGTCATAATTTAAATTGTGACAAATCTTGAATTTAAAGTATAATATATCGTGTGTGATCATTGAATTAAGTTCTTTCACTCCAAGATAACATTATTTTTGGACAATTAAGATTAAAAAACATCTTTAATTTAAAGTTAAATATACCATTTAAATTAAAATTTGCTTTAAGATAATTAATCATTAAAATTTAACTAAATATATTTAATTGGATAGCCAAAAGCCCAACATTTAAGTCCATTTAAAACCTAATAAAAAAATGAGCCGTCGACCGTCGACCGTCGCCTTCTTCATCTTATTCTTCTTCCCCATTTTTCCGTTTCTGCATATCTCTCATCTCTCCGTCTTCTTCGAATAGTCTCGCCGCTCAATCGCTTTGCTTCGCTGCCCGCCTGCACATGCCGCCCCATCGCTTTGCCTCGCCAATTCCTCCGCCCTGCTTCACCGCTCGCAGGAACCTGGCCCGCTGCCCTCGCTGTAGTGTGCTCCGTAGTATTTTGGTGGTTCCACCAGCCACCTAACCGGCACCACCGGCGGCGGTTGCATTTCTCTCATTCTCCTTCCTCTTCTTTTTGTTTTCTTTTCACCTTTCTCTCTCGTCCATCATACAGTGGACTATTTTTTCCCCAATAATTTTTGCCATTCAAATTAGTACTTACTGTAAGAAGTTAAATGTCCATTTTGATTGTATAGATTTTTTGTCCACTAATATCTTCCTCTTTTTTGTCCAATAGTTGCAATTTCTTAAAATGATTAAAAGAGTAAACAAAATAACTTCACATTTTCCCTCCAAAAAGGATAAAAATGTCTTTTCAATAAACTGTCCCTTTAGATGAGTATAGATATAGATTAAACAGTGAGCAAATGAATTTTTTTAAAACTTGGCCCATTAATATTAATACTCCTACAATGTAAACAGAGCCGAAGACTATAAAAACAAAATAACAGTGAAATACCAGAAACAGAATCCTGAAGAATATAGCGCCGTCGCTTCTTGTGCACGTCAACTTCTCGGCCATGGCGGCGCTACCGGCAATGAGATATCTACGTCGGGACGGACCTCAGTAAAGCTCAATCCCACATCCCTGCAGTCCAGTATGAAAGTTGATCCCGAAGGATATAGCTCGGAGCTCTCGCTTGTTTACGATCAATTTAAATCGTCTCCCGACCTCTTTCATCAGCAAGCCGCCTTGAATCAATGTTTTTAGCCCATGTTGCGCCCTTTTACCCCAAGGAGTTGGCCCAATTTCCTACTGAATTGGTCCAGATTCTGGAATCTTCGGCCAAGAGTCTGCTCCCGGTGCAATTGACGAAAGCGTTGACACTTTTGGTCAATCGAAAGGTAACTATTTTCTCGGATTGCATTTTTCGAGATTTATGTGAAAACCTGAAGGAATATTGCTTTGTTGCATTTTCTGTGGAATTGGATTATTTTTCTGTGTATTGTTATTGTTAATTAATTGATATTATTAGAATTTAGTAAAATATAAATGCTTATTTTCCTCACTGTTTGGCCATAATTATGCAAAAAGTAACATGGAATATGGTGGCATACTGGAAATGTGTTTTTTAATCATGGTGTGTTATGATCGTTGTTTTTACTATGTGTGTAATTCTAGTCTAGGTACAATGAACAATCTCTAAGTTCTTGGTATGATTTCTTGCATTCCAGATCATAGATATTGCTGAGACACTGCCTGGCAAAGAGTTGCAAAAACTGGCATTTTCCCACGTTATTGAAAGCATTAGGCGGATGAATCAGAAACATAAGAACGATACGAAGAATAAGGCACTCCAGAACATTTTGTTTCGAATGCTGCAGGTGTATAGTGTTTACATGCTTTTGGCTCTCTCATCTCTGATTTTTTCATTTCTGAAGTGTGATGCAACTGATCTTTGTGGAAAATCAGCAAGAGGAAGAAGCAATATCTAAGCGAGCTAATTACCCAGTGTGATCTCCATTGGAGGAAAGTTTGGTGTGATGATAGGACAGCAAATGCTATATGTATGGCATGTTTTCATCCGTCAACAAGGTTTATTTTTTTGTGTTGCTTCATAAGTTATCAGGTTGATATCTAATTGTCTCTATAAATAAATTTACTTTGCAGAATCATGATTGCTGCCTTGTCGTTTCTTCTTGATTTTGAGAAGATCGAAGATAATGATAGTGATGATTCTGACAGCCAAGATGACCAAGCAACCCCACAGCCTCAAGTATTTCTGAGTAAAGAAGCTATATACAAGGTGTGTTTCATTCTTTCAACTGTTTATAGGCTTAGTAATGCGTTTACATCCTCGAGTACTTGACTCATATTTGAGGATTATGCTTTTTAGCTCCATGAATCTCTAAAAAATTGTTTATCTGATATATATGGCTGGTGCTTGAGCCAAGTCCTCGCCAGTTTCTTTTATCAACTTTTCTTGAATTAATTGTTTCAGACATCCATGATATATATGTACCAAATGTTTATGATTTACTTTGAGCAATTTAGGCAAACTTTAAAGGCACACCATCAAGCAAAAAGAAGAAGAAGAAGGCAAAACTGCAGCGTTTTATCCGAAATATGAAGAAGCAGCAGGGTTTATCATCCGAGAAAAGTAACACAAACTACTCCTCACCACTAAACCATTTGATAGATGCACAGGTTTGCTTAATAATGTGCACTGTCTCTTCTCTAATATATTATTCTTTGAAGGTGTTGGGGGAGACTGACACTGGTCAAATTTTGTCCACAGGGTTTTTCCGAGAAGCTATTTTCTCGACTGCAGTCTAGCACCAATGAAAAATTTGAGGTAATTCATTTGTGTACTTTCACATAGGACGATGGCTTGAAAATATATGCTTTAATGACGTGTTAAATATTTTGTTTGTCTTCTCATAGGTTAAAATGATGATGCTTAAAGTAATTGCACGAACTATTGGACTTCACCACCTGATTTTGTTGAACCTCTATTCTTATCTTTTGTTGAACTTCTATTCTTATCTTCAAAAATACGTCCAGGTATGCTTATCCCTAAACGATATAAGTGTTAGAGATCATGGTCAATCGAATAATGGTGTTCAAGTGAAAGAAGACAAACTGCAGAGGAAGTTGAATGGTGTTGAAAAAGGATCTCGGGATGAGTTGGCACTTGGTAAAGGAGGACCACCGAGTGCACAAGGTGATTCAGGTGTGCAACACACCAAAGATAAACTTGAACAATGTACCGAGCAGGACCACCTGAGGACGTGGAAGGACGTTGTAGTGCTTGGTGCAGTGAAGAAGAGATAATTAAGTTTCTGTTATGATTAGCACAAGATTAACATATGATTCTAGATTGTTCCTGGTGATAGTATAAGTATGTAGTATAGCTTTCAAGAGCTGCACGCAGAAAAATAGTTCATATGCTATTTTGAGTATTGAATACAAAATCACTTTCTTCTTCACGATGCTTTCTTGTGTTTTCTTTCATGGTATCAGAGCAGGATCTTTTTGATCCTGGCTCTAGGGACCTATCTTTGCTTTTGTTTCCTAGCTTGAAATGGCAGAATCAAACGATTCAAACGCCAACTCAATCCCCTTTTCTGTTTTGCCTATTTTTTCACAACTCCCACCAATATCAGTGAAGTTAACAGATGGGAACTACCTTATGTGGCAACAACAAGTAGAAGTAGCCGTATGGGGATATGGATTGGAAAGATTTCTCACTGGAGATGCAGTTCCACCACCCCAAATGGTGCCAGATCCAGTTCAAGGTGCGGCAATACCAAATCCAGCCTTCATTACCTGGCAAAGACAAGACCGGAGGGTAGCTGGATGGCTGTTGTCTTCACTATCAGAGGGCGCACTGGTGCTCGTGGTAGAGTTGAGATCTGCAAAAGATATATGGAGAGCTTTGGAGACTAACTTTGCAAGTAGATCCACAGCAAAGGTCATGCAATACCGCCAGCAAATGCAGAATAAGAAAAAGGATTCCCTTCCTATGAGTGAGTTCTTGACTAAAATGAGAACTTATTTTGATCTCCTTGGTTCAGTTGGGTGTAGAGTGTCAGATGGAGAACAAATTCTTCACATCCTGGGGGGTCTTGGACAAGATTATGATCCAGTTGTATGCTCAATCACCTCAAGATCTGATCCTTGGACAGTAGCAGATGTTTGTGCTTTTCTCCTCAGCTTTGAGTCAAGAATGGAAGCAACTAGAGCTCATGCCACTAGTGTTGAAGGATCACAACCCTCACTCAAGCTCCTGCAACAATCTGGCCAGAAAAAGGATGTTACTCCCTACAACAACAAATTTGAAAATAATGGTGGAAGGGGAGGATCCAGGAACCAGAGAAGCGGAAGAAGTGGAGGAAGAGGATTTGGCAGATGAGGAAACAAGATAATCTGCCAACTTTGCGAGAAGCCGGGCTATTCGGCGGCTAAATGCTGACATAGGTTTGAGCAAAACTACGCTCCACCTCAGGCTCAGATAAGGCCAAATCAGCCTTCTCAGCACCAATCCTTCTTCAACCCCTCAGCAAATCTGGTGCAATCTGGAACGAGATCTCCATCAACTCTTTCTTTTGGGAGTTCTCCTGAGTATAACTATGATGTAGGCACTTCTACCAGCTGGTATCCAGATTCTGGAGCTACCAATCATGTGTCAAACGACCTCAGTAATCTCAACATAAGCATGGAGTATACTGGAGGTAAGAACCTACTTCTTGGTAATGGAGAGGCAGTAGCTATAGCGAATATAGGAGAATCTGTGATTCAGCCTCACTCTTCAAATTTTTCAAGAATATTGCATCTTAAAAATCTCCTACATGTTCCTAACATCACCAAGAATCTCCTTAGTGTTTCTCAGTTTGCTAAAGACAATGCAGTATTTTTTGAATTTCACCCTACATTCTATTTTGTTAAAGATTTGCACACCAAGGAAATCGTGCCCAGGGGGGCACTTGAAAAAGGACTCTATCACTTTTTAGTAGATCGTTCTCCAATCAAAGGAAGCTCTAGTTCCAGTAGTTCCAGCCTCTCATCCATTCCAGAAAATCCAACAGCTCATTCTCTTCATATGCAAACTTCAAATTCTAGTAGTAGTTCAATGGCTGATTCAACTCTAGATCTTGCCTTATGGCATAATAGGCTTGGACATCCTACTCTAGATGTAGTGAAGCATGCTTTGAATGGCTGTAATATCCCTTATCAATCAATGAAAAATCATTCTCTTTGTGATCCATGCTCAGTATCAAAAGCTCATAGACTGCCTTATTCTCTATCTCATTCTGATCATGGTGTTGTCCTAGAATTAATTCACAGTGATCTTTGGGGACCATCTTCCATCATTTCCAGAAACGGATTTTCCTATTACATATCATTTGTAGATCATACCACAAGATTCACTTGGATCTATCTCCTGAAACATAAGTCTGATGTATCTGCAGTTTTCAAGCAATTCAAAATTATGGTTGAGACTCAGTTTGATTCAAAGATTAAAATTCTTCAGTCCGATTGGGGTGGAGAGTTTCAGGGTCTGTCTCCTTTTCTGAAAGAGTGTGATATTGTTCATAGGGTCTCTTGCCCTTATACTCCCCAACAAAATGGATTGGCAGAGAGGAAACATAGACACATAGTTGAAACTGGTCTAGCTCTTCTATCTCAGGCTTCTCTCCCACACAAATTTTGGGATGATGCTTTTATTACCGCTACTTATTTAATAAACATGATGCCCTCCAAGATCATCAAAAATATCTCACCTTTTGAGAAACTTCATTCCAGTAAACCAGATTATTCTTCCCTTAGAGTATTTGGTTGTTTGTGCTATCCCCTGATCAGGCCTTACAACAAGCACAAACTGAACTACAGATCAGTAAAAGCTACATTTTTGGAGTATATCACATCTCATAAGGGGTATAAAGCCTTACTTCCTGATGGGAGAGTGATAGTTACTCGAGATATTATCTTTGATGAAAATGTTTTTCCCTATCACTCTATGTCTGAGAAAGGTATAGACCTGGTCTCTTCTAGTCCACAGTCAGCTCCTGTACCCATATCTGCAACCCATATTTTATTTCCTGACCCTCCACCACCACCTTCTCCTACTGATCATAACCCCATTAGTTTTCCTTCATCATCTCATTTTCAGTCAGACTCATCCCCCCTTCAGTCACTCTATCTATACACAACAATTCTCCAGATTTAAATTCCTCTCCAGTTGTTCCCACTGAACCTGAAGCCCCTCCTCAAACCATTCAGTCCACCCATCACATGACTACTAGAGCTAAGGCAGGAATCTACAAGCCAAAAATTTTTACTCTTGCTCTTTCTCCTAACATGTTGCCTAGGTCTGCTCTAGAAGCCATTTTAATTCCAATTTGGGAAGCTGCTATGCTTGCTGAGTTTATTGCTCTCTTAAAGAATGGTACTTGGGTTCTAACAACATTGCCTCCGGGGAAGAACCTCATTGGTTGCACTTGGATTTTTAAATTGAAATTTCACATTTCTGGTGACATAGCCAGGCATAAGGCTAGGCTTGTGGCTCAGGTGCTCTCTCAACAACCTGGTTTTGATTTCAATGAGACCTTCAGTCCGGTGGTGAAGCCTACTACAATTAGAGTTATTCTATGTTTGGCAGTTTCTCTTGGTTGGCTTGTGACTCATTTGGATGTTAATAATGCATTTCTAAATGGTGATCTTGGGGAGGACATTTATATGAAACAACCTTTTGGTTTCGAGCAAGGTGGACCTCATTTGGTTTGCAAGTTGAAGAAAGCCATATATGGCCTCAAACAAGCTTCAAGGGCATGGTTTTTCACTATATATTCTGTGTGGGTTTCACTCAATCTAAGGCTGATGCCTCAA
This sequence comes from Salvia hispanica, assembly GCF_029641045.1. Classification (NCBI taxonomy): domain Eukaryota; kingdom Viridiplantae; phylum Streptophyta; class Magnoliopsida; order Lamiales; family Lamiaceae; genus Salvia; species Salvia hispanica. The sequence goes on from NC_142692.1 coordinate 22,680,090, forward strand.
TGTTCTTCAGAAAGAGGGGTGATGAGGTGATATACCTTCTAATCTATGTTGATGATATGCTAATAACAGGTAATTCGACTTCCTCAATTCAAAGAGTGATCTCACAGTTGAACTCCCATTTTTCTTTAAAAGATCTTGGGGAGGTGAATCTGTTTCTTGGTGTTGAGATTGTCAAAACTGATAATGGCCTACATCTTTGCAAATCTGCCTACATCAAAGATCTGTTAAAGAAAGCAAACATGGTTGGAGCGAAAGGCTACCCTACACCTATGGTTTCTGGATGTGAATTGAGTAAGAATGTTGGTGAACCTTTGAATGATCAGAAACTATACAGAAGTGTAGTAGGCGCATTGCAGTATGCTGCAATCACCAGACAGACATCAACTTTGCTGTAAACAAAGTGAGTCAGTACATAGGTGTAGAGTGGAATCATTCAGGCACTATACAGAAGGCTACCCTACACCTATGGTTTCTGGATGTGAATTGAGTAAGAATGTTGGTGAACCTTTGAATGATCTGCTACTATACAGAAGTGTAGTAGGCGCATTGCAGTATGCTGCAATCACCAGACAGACATCAACTTTGCTGTAAACAAAGTGAGTCAGTACATAGGTGTAGAGTCAGTACATAGGTGTAGAGTGGAATCATCTCCTTTAGACACTCATTGGAGAGTAGAGAAGAGGATTCTTAGATACTTATCAGGCACTATTGATTATGGAATTCAGATCACTAAGTCGAGTGGAATCATTTCTGCCTTCTCTGACTCAGATTGGGCTACAGACTTAGATGATAGAAGATCTACAAGCGGGTACTGCACTTATTTTGGGAGAAACCTCATTTCTTGGTGTGTTAAAAAGCAAAATGTGGTGGCAAGATCCAGCATCGAAGCAGAGTACAGAAGCCTAGTGCAGGCAGCGTCTTAAGTCAGTTGGTTGGACTTATTGCTGAATGAGTTGAAGATTGGAAGTAAGAAGAGTCCTGTGATTTGGATGGATAACATGAGTGCAATGGCACTTGCATCTAATCCTGTTCTACGTGCACGTACTAAGCATATAGAACTTGATGTTCATTTTGTTAGAGATAAAGTCTTGGGAAAGAGATCGAATTGAGACATGTTCCAACATAGGATCAAATTGCAGACATCTTTACGAAGCCTTTGCATAGACAATCCTTCGTGAAGCTTAGAGACAGACTGGGTGTAGTGTCTCTATCTACGCTCGGATTGAGGGGGCGTGTTAGAGATCATGGCCAATCGAATAATGGTGTTCAAGTGGAAGAAGACAAACTGCAGAGGAAGTTGAATGGTGTTGAAAAAGGATCTCGGGATGAGTTGGCACTTGGTAAAGGAGGACCACCGAGTGCACAAGATGATACAGGTGTGCAACACACCAAAGATAAACTTGAGCAATGTACCGAGCAAGACCACCTGAGGACGTGGAAGGACGTTGTAGTGCTTGGTGCAGTGAAGAAGAGATAATTAAGTTTCTGTTATGATTAGCACAAGATTAATATATGATTCTAGATTGTTCCTGGTGATAGTATAAGTATGTAGTATAGCTTTCAAGAGCTGCACGCAGAAAAACAGTTCATATGCTATTTTGAGTATTGAATACAAAATCACTTTCTTCTTCACGATGCTTTCTTGTGTATTCTTTCAATAAGGAGGGTATTCATCCTGATATTTATCCAAGTCTGCTTGTATTCACTGTAGCAACATCAACCAGATCTTACTACTCTACTTGCAGCAGCTGTTCAAGCCTGCCACGAAATGGTAACCTCAATTTTATTGGCCGAATTTATGTGTTTTCTGTTCTTGATTCCTCATGAGCTTATCTTATTTTCTGGATAGTATTCTCATTCTGTCATTCATACATTTTGGATTCTTTATACTAGGTACCACCTGATGCAGTTGAGCCATTGTTTAAGCAAATAGTAAACCAGTTTGTACATGATCGATCGCGACCCGAGGTACCATTGTGCTTTATTAAGAGGAACCTGGAGTTCAGTGTATCTTGAGTATCTTACAATTTTCATCTTCCTTTTTTTCCGGAAAATCACTGTTGGTTTGAATGTAGTTCGCGAAATATGTCTTCGCATGCCTTTGGTAAGTTCATAATAGTTTTGAAGTATGTTGTTAGAAATGTAGTTGCAGAGACTAACTATGCATTTTGCTCCTAATTTCAGTTGATGACTGAAGAACTGTTACAAGACCTTGTATTATATAGAAAGTCACATGAGAAAGCAGTTTCTGCTTCTGCTCGATCACTTCTTACACTATTTAGAAAGGTATATATCTCTCTCCACCCCTTGTGATTGTCTTTACTCAAGTAAGCACCTTTATTGGAAAATCACTTGTGTTGTGTCGGGATTTATTTCATAGAATCTGAAATTTTGGTTTCTAGATTTGCCCATCATTGCTAGTCAAGAAGGATAGAGGGAGGCCTGCTGAACTTAAAGCTAAACCTAAAGCCTGGCGTGGTGCATGTTGAGAGCAATATCCCAGGCATTGAGCTATTGGAAGAAGAAGATCAAGGGAGCCTATTATCAAAGTCAGCGACATGTTACATTCATATAGAAACACACAACCCTTTGGGATACTAGCCAAAAAAAAAAGTCTTCATTCAGAATTAAGAAGCACAAACCTTCAGCTCTCTGATTCTTTGGAAGTCCTCGTTGGAAAGAATTCCATCATTTGAGGATGAAGTGAAGTTTCCTGCTAATTTCTTCAAAGCACGAAGACTGTTATTGGCAGCATTCAACTGTCCCTCAAAATAAGAGAACTTGCTTTTCTTCTGTTTTAGTTTATTGCTATCAACATCAGCCTCCTTCCCAATACTATTATTGGTTTCTAGTAAATCATCATCTTCACTCTCTACATCACTGATTTCACTAGCACCGTCAACACTGTAATCAATATCATCTCCATCAGAATCTTCATCATCTTCGCCGCTTTCATCACTGCCATCAACCAATTCATCATAAGAGCCAATGGAGCCCCCGCCATCACTTTCGCATCCTCCATCATCTTCAACAAGATCAACAGAATCATCTCCTTGGCTATCATCCCCATCAATACCTCAGACCAGCTTAGCCTCAAGAGGGTAGATGCTGCAACACTCGAAGTGAGCTCTCCTATTTCATATCAATCACACGCAACATGATATTTGTTTCAAGTACCCTGATAAATAAAAGGAGATTCCGATTAGAAATGACACAGTTCGTTTAATATCTTCCTTTTTAGGAAATTCAAGCTTCATTAATTGAGTATTCAAGTTGGAGCATTATATTATTTATTCCTTACCAATCTTAGTTCTTCTTCTCTTATTTTAGTGAATACAAATCTAATGCATTTGCTATTGTGCATCAGGCAAACATAAAGAGGAAGCTGATAAAGGAAGAAAAATTGGCATTGATCAGAGAAAGAAGGGAAGACAGAGGGAAATATCAAGCCTGGAGCTCTCTAAAGAAGAAAAATGTATGTTACCTATGCTGTAAGAACTTCATGATCAGAGAGGGACCTTTTGATTCCACATCGTAAGCAAGATTGTTTTCATGATTATATACCAGTCTAGGTGTTTTTTATACGTATCATTGTTGGACAGACTGGTGGTTTAAGCAATCGGGAAAAGGAGCACAAAAAGTCATGCCTGATGCCGCAAGAAAAGGCAGGATATCAAGAACGCGCCAACAGAAGAAGATAAAACAAAAACATTCAGATAAACAATTCCGTGGAAGGAAAGTATGGAAATGATATGCGGTCTGGGTAATCTTGGTTTGTGTTTTATGCATACATCTTCGAAATCTAGATCATATGTTGACCCAATGCTTATCAGTTCATCTAGAGAATGTCTGGAGTTGAGTATCGCACAACACACTAAATCACTCACGTCAACCCTCATTGGTGATCTAATTAAATCCTTTTTTTTTCGTAATTTCTTTCAAGACTTGTGTGTCTTGTATTGCTATCGACTATCGTGTTGGACAAATTTTCGTCTGGGCAAACTAGAAGTCAAGATCATAGAATTTTGTCTTGAAATCATCTCCTCCGACCTCACACTGAGAGCAACCACATAAGTTTGAGTATCTTTCCTTAGAATTTTAGATTTGAATCATGAGCTTAAGAGAGTTTTGTGTTGTTAATTTTTAATTCTACAAGTGCGTTGTTTTGTGGAATCAGGAAGTGGTTCATAAATATTTGCATGTATCGTACTAAATTTTTTTGGGTTATTCTTCTCAATATGAGATAACGTAGATATCACCCATAAATGAATAATACGTATACACTTTCAATTTTGACTCATATTCTTATAGTACCTATAAGATAATAAAGCAATTAATTGCAATATATAACAATTTAATTATCTTCGTAATTTATTGGCGCATAGTTTGAAATTTGCACAAATATTACTCCTACTATGTAGTACTTACTAGTTAGTAGCAGATCTAGGATCAGAAATAGAAGGAGCGAAATCTATAGTATCAACTTGATTTAGTGCGAATGTGGCTTTTTTTTCAGTGTTTGGGCAACACCAGAGGCAAACGAAGAGGGCGGACATGGTAATTTTACGTTCCGATAAGGAGAAATTAATCACACGGAGGGGGTGACCGCTCCTTCTTGTCCCCCAGATCCGTCAGGGGTATTTACATTTCACTTTAACATATATCGTCATGTATATTTAAACACTTTAACTTTTTAAAGGCCTAATGTAAAAAATATAAAAATGATGGTTTTTTTACTAATATTAAACCGTAATAAACATTTTGTGCCTATATAAAAAATAATATTGGAATTATCCGACAAAAAATTGACTTTATCTAAAAATGTGGAGTAATTAAAATGAATCACGATTCACGAATGAAAACATTTTTATGTGAATTTTAAACATTTAATACGGAATTGGACAAAATGCTAATAAAAATAAAAAGAAAACTGGAAAAATTTAAAACCCATTAAAGAAATAAAAGTGGCAGCATCGGCAAACCGCACCAAATTAAAACCCCAACCAGATTTCAGGCCCACTCGCCGGGGACGCCGCCGTAATCCGCCATTACGCCGGCGCCTCCGTCTCTTGGCAGTTCGGTGAAAGATCAACGGAATGGGGCGCACGTGCAAGTTCTCATTCCACGTCGCCGTCGTCGCCGCGGCAATCTTCTACATCTATTTCTCCACGGTGTTCGTCTTCATTGACCGCTGGTTTGGCCTCGGATCCTCTCCCGGCATGCTAAACGCCGCCGTTTTCACTTTCATTGCACTCGTGAGCATATCCAGCTACCGCCGCGCCATTTACACCGATCCGGGTCGGGTCCCGAGCTCATTTGTGCCCGATGTTGAGGACGCCGACACCCCGATCCACGAGATCAAGCGCAAAGTTAGTCATTCTTTTGTTTTTCTTCTGTTTCGCCTATTATTTTGAATGTCTTCTTACGGTATTTCCCTCGTGATTTTGTTGCCTTGGAGGAATTTGGGCGTTTTAAGTTAGTGCGGAATTCTTGCCAAAATTGATACTCCTATTTCTCTCGCCTTTTCCAGAATTGCTGTTGTATTCTGAAATGTCTGCTTAAATCTAATGCATGTGCTGATTCCGCTGATTTCGGAGTTGTTTGTGAACTAGTATTATACAGCTGTCAAATAATCTGCAGCTTTTTCAATACTTGAGTCATTTTAGTTTGTCCAGTGCTGATTCTAGCCATGTCCCTTGTGATTTAAAATTTTCTCTTACTTTCATTCTATTGTATTTGAAAATTAGGTTTGTCCCCATGTTTTTTGGAGTTTGTTCTGGAATTGATATTAGAAAGCTAGATCAAATGTTTTATGCTGATTGGTCTACAAAATTGGACTTTGATAGGCAGAAATCAATCCCTAAAGATTGGAATCATCACGATGCTGATTGGTGGTGTTAGCTTATTTGGCCTTGGCTTAAATTTGTTGCCTTGATTTTTTTTGGGATTATGTGATGTCATTCAATGGTTACAACCGTGTCATAAAGTTGGGGTCTTGAATTTCTTTCTCTTGAAAAATGCAAATTGAATTTGAAGTTAGCATAGTTCTACCAAATATGGTTACCAGACAGTAGAAATACTGGTTTCGAGTTTTCATTGTTGTTGTTGTGTTTCGTCCTTGTATGAGAGCCAAATGTCAGTTTTTGAAATTCTATTTTTCCTATCCTGCTCAGCACGTTAGTATAGTCCTTTTTCTTTAGGTGGGACTTTTGGCCACTTACATTAGTTTGTAACATAAGCTTGTTGATAGGTTATCATAATAGCGGTGGTGTCGTTTATAGTTCATTCATTGAGCCCTCGAATCAAATTCTGTTTGATGCGCGGCAACATTTAAATTGAACTCTATTGTGGTAAGGCCCCTTTGGAGATGTCTTTATTGTTGTGTTTCTATGTTGGGTTCTGTTGGTCTAACAGATGGCGTTTCTTGCTACCCAATATATGCAAGCAAGATGTCAGTGGCTTAAGTTACATTCCCCATACTGCATGAACTGTTGATATAGTCATTTTCTTTAGGCTGGTGCTTGTGGTTGGTGGCACTAGTCTATAACTCGAGTTTGTTTGTACTAGGTCGTCATCATAATGGTCATTGCGTCATTTTTAGCTCATTTATCGTGTTTCCAGATGAAATTCTATATGTAACTTTTAACTTCAGAAAATTAGTTCACATGAAATTTGTTTCCTTGATATTATCAACCTTTAAGTGATAGCATTTGGCAATTTAAATGGGTACTATTAGATACTTGCTTAAATTGCTCTTAAGATAGCCTTTCGGATTAGGTAGAATACTCTAACTATTGGAAACGTGAACGCATTTGTTCAGACAGCAACATTTACTTAAGTGATTCTTTTTCGTCTTTTTCCTGTAGTTTATTTGGTGCTGGATGTGGAAGGGCATGATTCTTAAATATGATTTCCTGAAGTTCTTCAGAATTGTCTGCAGGGTGGTGATTTGAGGTACTGCCAGAAGTGTTCGCACTATAAGCCTCCTCGGGCCCATCATTGCCGCATCTGTAATAGATGTGTTTTACGAATGGTATGCCCAATCCATGTAATGCTTCTCCATTTTCTCGACTGCCCTGTATAATGCTGTTAAACAGTTGCCTCTTGATGCTAGGATCACCATTGTGTTTGGATGAATAACTGTGTGGGGCACGGAAACTACAAGATCTTCTTTGTCTTTGTGTTTTATGCTGTTCTTGCTTGCGTATACTCCCTGGTACGCTTTACTTTGTGATGCACCCTTGTTACCTTTGTCTCGTCTGCATTCACGCTTTGATATGAATCATTTTATCGACCTTGTGTTATTTTAGGTATTGCTTGTTGGAAGTGCGACAGTTGATTCTCATCAAGACGCTGAAGACTCTTCCAGAATAATACATGTGATTACTTCTAAGTTTGTTTTTTGTTTTTTGTTCTATTGCTTTCTCTGGATTTATATTCTTTGTTGTTGGACTGACTAATGATCTATATACAGGTAATTTCAGGTTTACTGTTGGTACCCTTGTGTTTGGCGCTAGGATTTTTCCTCGGGTGGCACTTCTATCTTATTTTACAAAACAAGACTACAATCGAGGTTCTTATAGTAGTTTCCTTCTACTTTTCGGCCAAAAAGAGTAGTCTTAATTTATTTTTTGCCTTGCCAGTACTATGAAGGTGTAAGAGCGATGTGGCTTGCCGAGAAAGGAGGCCAGATCTATTCACATCCATATGATATTGGCACTTTTGAGAATTTGACAGCAGTTAGTGCTCTTTCTGTCTCTTGTTTGCTGCTTCAAGATCCTTTAGTACCATCTTTCTGGAAAACTCGAAAAGAATTTTACTTGTCAAACCTAATTGGTTGTCTTCATCTCCTACAGATTCTGGGTCCAAAAGTTCTGTGCTGGCTTTGCCCCACTTCAGGACATATTGGGTCTGGCCTTCGTTTCAAAACCAAATACGATGCCATCATGGGATTGTCGACTCCAGATTGAAGACGAGTCTGTGGCCTCAGATGATATACACTCAATACTCTGCTGATGATGGTAAAGGATAGTTGCAAAATTCAAACATGTAGTATTAACCAAAAATAGTCTTGTAGCTGAGGTCAGTAAGCTTTCTCCTGTTCGAGCTGTAGCGTGTTGTATCATGTAGGTTTTGTTTCATGCCCACTTCTCCGCGTTGAGTTGGAAGTTTGAGCTTCCCTCCGGTAATCTGTATAGAAGATTTACAGCATTCTGATGTACAAAAAGGCACTTAGCACCCCAGTTGGCCTATACAAGTAGAGGAGCAGGAAACTGTAATCATCTGATCACCAAACATTTTTCTTGCAATACATGGTTTGTATAATTTGATCTGATTACATTTTTAGATCCCAGGTATTTCCAATTGTTTGTATTTACATGGTCCGCTAACTTAGGTCAGTAGCCCTGCTGCACAATCTCAAACACAGATTTAACCTGATAATTAAAACTTAAAATTCTTAAAAACGAAATTAAAGATACATAGTAGTAATAAAACTAGATCTTAAAATCTCGCCATTTTCATTTATAATTTTTAAAAGAAAAGTTAAAATAAATGCAAATATGAAGTATGAAATAAATTATTTCCTTTGTATTTGATTTAAAGACCCGTTTTGATTCGGGGGATGTTTTAAAATATTTTTTTTACTTTCTAAAAAAAATGAGTGGTTTGTTAGTCATATTTTTATATATTGATTTTCTAATGAAATATGAGCGTAATGATTTAATGGATTGTGCGTCCACACCTTTAAACTACGGACGTACCGAAATATGATAAAATATGACATTATTGTACGTAGAGAGATGGTAGTAGTGTTTCTTATGCAGCCCATTTCAGTCCAGCCCTGAGCTAAACCAAATTTATTAGTAGAAAAAACAGTTCAGCCCACTTCAGTTATGACCAAACTAGGCAGCTAACTGAGTCTTCCTGGCTGGCCTACCCAGAAATAATTTTGCAGTGCCAAAATCGATTTTTTTTTTCAACGACAGAAAGAGCTAAAATAAACAAAAATTGCTACAATGTATAAATCATATATGAATATTTTAGGTTGGGGTGTTTCAACGAACCCAAGCACCATTAAAATTCGCCACGAATCACGATTACCATCTTGCTGCATCATGTCTAATTTCTCTTTAATCGTTGTTGTTTTTTTTTATTTTTATATAACTTTAGCGTTCTTATCGATTCGAATTGTTGAAGCTGCGACTTTGATAATGCTAGAGTTAATATTCTCTGAGTTTATATTCTTGAATGAACATAATGGATTATTTCTTGCAGTTCTGCTGACTTTTACTTTTACTTTGATCTAAATCAATGAAGAAATTACATGGAGTTAGTTAGGGGCTTAAGCCCCTACTGAATTAAAATACTCTATATTTTCATTTATATAACATCGTCAAATTTTTTATAATTTATATTAATTATTATGTAAAAATTCCTATTAATTATCACAATAAAACATAGAGTAATTGTGCGTCGATCCCTGATCCGAATTATTCTTGAAACTGCAAAAAAGGTGAGATACATCATACAAGTTGAATTTCTGTCGAAACCAATCATATTCTATTAATATTAAATTAAAAAAAGCGCATTCTCATTTAATAATTAGTTAGGACTATCCAACCTAAATAAAAAACTACGAATTTGATTGGTTTTTTTTATAATAATTGTAATAATAATAGTTAATATTTTTGATCCAGATCACACTATCAAAATTAGTGGGCCGTGCCATTTTGAGATGGATAAGGTCATGAGATTGGCATCAACAATTAGTAGACTATTCAAAATTTATAATTCATTCGTCCCATAAAAGTTAAGTAGTATTTCTTTTTAGTCCGTCCCAATAAAGTGAGTCATTTTCTTTTTTAACAAAAGACAAAACATCTAATCATTCTTACTTTATCCATCATCATTTACTTTACTCTTTCTTATCTTTTCTACTTTTTTCATCTCTCCTATTTATTTAATATAAATTCTTAATCTCTGTGCCCAAAAGTTTTATCTCAACTTTTATGGGACAGGGGCACTGATGGAGGCAATTCAAAACAAGGGGGGATGGTGGTTCCCCCAAATTTTTTTCCTTTTCACTACTATTATTATTATATATATAATTTTATTAGTAATGTATTTTATAAATTTTTCAAAAAGATAGCTGTGAATATTGAAGGAAGAATCGTCTAAGGAAATAAAATAAAATATAAGCTTGCTTCCTAGAGATGACTTCTCTTCTTTTGACAAAGAAAGTGTATTCAAACTTGCAAATTTTTATCCTTCCAATTTTTCAAGTATTGATTTGAGATCTCTTGATTGTCAACTTGATATACTCATGGAGAATATGAGAAGAGATAATGGCTTTCAGAATTTGCAAGATCTTAGTTCTTTTTCAATGAAGCTTTTTGAAACAAAGAGGGATGTGGCTTACCCCTTTGTCTTTTTGCTTATCAAGTTGATTTTGATTCTTTCAGTTGCTACCGCAAGGGTAGAGAGAGTATTTTCTGGAATGACGTTTGTAAGAATAAGTTGCGAAATAAAATTGGTGATCAACCTGATGATTGTTTGGTAACTTACATTGAGAAAAAAAATGTTTCTACAAGTCTCTGATGATGATATAGCCCATCACCTTGAGAAAATGAAGACTCGTAGAAAAATAAATTAGATGTTATGTATAGTTTTTGGTTTATTTTATTTTAAAATACATGAGTTAAAAATTGAATAATATTTCAAATATTATTTTACCATTATTTTTTTATTTTCTTAGTGTTATTTAATTATTTATCATACGACTCGTACCCTAGATGATAAATCCTGGATCCACCACTGGACGAAGGGAGTAACTTTTGTGGCTTACTTGCTGCAAACTGCCATCTTTTAGAAAAAGAAATCTTATTTTCATGGGACTTTTGTAATAATAAGCACTCGTTAATGAACATATGTTATACTACTCCACACATATTTGTGGTTGTAAGAAAACACTAAGCTTAAGTTTTGTTTGCTCCACACTTGTAGTATATTTTATGGTTTAGTGGTCACGAGATTTTACACTAGTTTTTAATTTTTATGGTTATTTAAAAGATTTACGTTAAATAGTATTCCATATATTATGATGTGATGGGATGTCATCAACTATAAATTATAACACATGAGATGAGCCAATGACAGCCACGAAATATGCTTAATTATCATTCGAACCATATATATAAAAGTATAGAAGTGGTATAAGAAAAGGCCAATTTCTGAGTAGGAGTTGACACTAATTTTGTTCATTTTTATGTGGATGACCTTATGTTGATGGACAAATGGCTGTAATGACAATAAAAATGGGAATTTATGGCTTTTGAGCTATATATGACAGAGGAATCCTATGTAAAGTGACACATATTTTATTGCTTCCATGTAGGATAGACATTGAAAACTTATCTGTTTTGTGGCATGGAAATTAATAGTTAATTAATTGTGTACACTTTGCCATCAAAAGAGATTAGACGTGACTCAAGTAATCTGTACGAGGCTAGCTAATCCTAATTACTCCATACATAAAGTATAAGATATGAATTATTATAATAATATAATAAAGAGATAGATTTTGCCAAGGGTCCATTTATTTTGGACATGGATTTTAAGAAAATTATATTTTTTGAGTTAAGCGGGGAGAATAAAATATAAGCGGAGAAAAAGTAGGAGATATAAGAGTGTCCACAATACCAACGCCGCAACGCCTATGGCTGCCCTGGGGAGCGCCACAGTAGAGGAGAGAGCGCCGAGGAGGCGGCGAGGACGGGGCGGTGGAGCGGCGGTCAAAAATGTTTTTTTTTTTTTTGACATTTTCTTAATTTATTTTGTGATGACTAGGCAGGCAAGTTTTTGTGGCTGTGCCGCCTTATTGTGGACACTCTAAAGAGAGAATAAAGTATAAATATAAAGGTGTTGCTTTTTGCCAAAAAAAAAAGAAAAAAAAATTCGATTACTTACAGTGGAACAACCAAAATGAGAAGTTCATTACTTATAGTGGAATGGACGAAGTATGCCAAGATGATAACAAGATCATGTTAAAATTTAAGATAGAGTAAGACTAGATAAACTGTTCAGGAGTAGTAATTATCATAAAATTAGTTTGGTGTTTAGCATCCTAGATTATGTATATCAAAGTAAATGCTATTGATAATTGGGAAAAATAGTAGGAGTATTAGTTTATATTGGTGATACTTAGGCATTTTATTTGTGATTCATTAGTCTACATTAGTTAATTGAGGAAAAAGTGTGGTGGTTTAATTAATCAACATATTAGGCTGTATCTGACTAAATTGAATAAATTAAATATATTACTCCATTCGTCCCATAAAAATATGTGCACTTTCCATTTTCGTCTGTCCCATAAAAATATGTGCATTCCAATTTTTGAAAAGTTATATCAATTTAATAATGTAGGTTCAACTATCCCCTAATACTACTTTAACTATCATTCCCCTCCTCTCTCTTACTTTACTATACCAGTCTTCTCTCTCTTACTTAACCAATTTTTTCTTAATTCTCATGTCGTCCCAAATATACATATTTTTTTGGGATGGAGGGAGCATGATTTAATTTGGCTAATTTGATACTAATCAATGAATTTACTAATTTGTATAATCCCTGTCGATTGATTGATGAACAATGAGGAATCAATTAGGAAAACGTTGTGGAAGCTTTGATAAAACTGGATAGATGATCAGATAGATTGAGTGGATGTTCACCCAACCTAAATGAATTTAAGAATGTGGAGTAGTAAAATGACGCCAAAGAAGTATGATTATTGACTCAAAGAAAGATTGTCCAAATTTTGGTTGAACTTGACCTTTAAATAGGTAAGAGACATCCTAAAACTAAAAGGAAAATCTAATTTGCAGAAAAGCATTTCAAACCAATTAATAATAGTCAATAACTTTATATCTATTTACTCTATTTAAAGGAAACACTAATTTATATATAAGCAAAGCAAATTAAGCCAATTAATATTAATCATTAATTTTTCATCTACTTATTCTATTAACTAGGAAAATAAATATCCACGAAAAACAACTTAACAACGATGATTTCATCATTTATCATTGCCTTTCATTGTGGTTGAATTTATTGACTTATAAATTGATGGGAATGTATGTCTTCAAAATTGAGTATTGCTAAACAAGTTGAGTCAATTTAAATAGATTTCACGGTGAAAATAGTCATTGGATTGACATCTATTCCATTGGAGGAGGCCCAGAGGTCCAAGTGGGATTCTTAATTCATAAGACTCTGCCTCATCTTAATTGAGCTTAGTTTTACAAGGCATTTATGAAGGAAGTCAATTTCATGGATCAAAGGTTCATATGTTTTGGTATCTAGAGCCATAAGTTTTTGCCTTGCAAGAGTTTGGTTGGATTCCTCATTTTCCTTGTATGATCGGAATAGGAGTAGTTAGAGATAATGGTTGAATCTGAAATTCTAACCATATGTAATATGTTGTTGTTCAGTGGTGTGTCTACAAAAATATAGCTCAACATTCCTTGATTAGTTGGTCCATTGATTGGCTGAATATTAGTATTACGTACCATGCTTTGGAAATTAATAGTTAAATTGCGGATCAATTCCTAAAGCTAATTTGTCGAGGATATATTTTCCCTATTTGAGGAGTGTGTGTTTCCTAGCCCACTATTGTTTAATTAAGCCTTTAATTATGAGTGATATTAGGTGAGGATTGGGAATAGGGAGCATTAATTGGAAAGTGAGCTCTTCATAATAACCTTCCTACTTGCGTGTGTGTTGGTTTTTTTGCAAACCACAATGGGACTTGCCCCTCCCTAGTTGTTCATATTTTGCTTGTGTAGTTCCACCATATTGTTAGGGATTTGCAATGGAAGACTTATATAACAAATCAAATAAATTAAAAAAAAAAATTATTTGGTCGATTGTATAATTAATTGCTTTCATGCTTAAACAATTAATTACATACTTAGAACGCAAATTATTCATATAAGGAATTAAATCCTATAGTTTGATCAAACTTATAGGACTAGTTCTAGAAATGAAATAGAAATTGGCTTGAATAAAAGTTGAGAAATTTGAATCCGTTAAGGGAATTTTGGAAAGTTATCTTTGTTGAGGGCTCGAGGCTAGGGATTTTGATGTATTCTGAAAGATATACTATGTCTCATGTCTCGTCTTCAATTTATAGAGTTTTAATAGGTCGGATTAGGGATCTATTTACTGAGGTCACAGAACTTTAATTTCACTAATTAAATTAAACTTAAATTTAATTTGAAGTCAACAAAATATTAAAAAGAATTTCTAAAAATATAACTTATGCAATGGTTTAAATTCTAACTTCTCCAAACTATTTAGATAAGGACGATAGGATAGCATAAACAAACAAATTATGATTAAAAAACTGATCCTCTATCCATTCTCTAATAAATTAAAAATAGTTAAATTTCTTCATACTCAACATTCTGCATGTGACATGTAGATTATGGATAAACTAATATAATTATTTAGTTATTATTTGTAGAGCTAGGGCTTTCATTGCAATAATTGTAGAAATACATCATCTAAATCATGTAGCAAGGGTTGAAAATAATATATTACATGTGTACACAGTACATATATATTACTATTACATTAATAGTAGTTTTTTGTACATACATCTAAACTACATTATTGGCGATCTTGGGCTTCAAAAGGCAACTCGATTGTGATCAATTATGACAAGATCCACAATCCATGAAAAATGAGCACTTATCTTCAAGCAATAAATCATTTTATTTTTCTAAGAACAATATTATTTGTGGACCATCTCTTAAACTAGACTAATAAGTGTTAAATATTTATCTCATTTATAAACTTACTTTAATTAGTATTACCTTCGTCCTTGAAAGTTTCACACAGTTTATCGTTTCGATTCGTCCTTGAACTTTTTACCATTTTTGGTAGTGGACCTCATATTCCACAACTCATTCCTACTCACATTTTATTATAAAACTAATACTCCCACCAACTTTTTCAACTCACTTTCCATTACATTTCTTAAAACTCGTGCCGGATCAAAGTGTGTCAATATTTGGGGGACGGATGTAGTTATGACGAAGATAATCAAAAATGATTTTAAGGCGTGTAATTTGGGAGCTTCATTCCTAGTTAATAATTCAAACATCATAAGAAAAATAATTGTTGGATTCGAATTCAGGGCAAATAATTGCAAGTTCATTCATCTCACTACTCAATTATCTAATACTAATAAAAAAAACTTGATTTGTTCTGCTTTTAACTTTAAACAAATGAATAAAAAGAGTAATCGAATATATTTGTTGATGTATCATTATGAAAGTAAATGTACTATAAAATAAAAAATAATACTCATATGAACGGATGCAAATATGCTCACGAAAATAGATGGAATATATTTTTCGTGTTACATATTTTACACAAAAAAACTATTTCATGATGCAAGATATAGAAATGTTTAAATTTTGGCACAAGTATTTATTCATTGAATATAAGTATATTATGGATTGTGATCAATACTAAATTAGTCATAAACCTTAAACGCCGAGCAATAATAACCTAGAGTTCATTATATAGTATGACCTCAAATAGAAATTTTGAATTTTGACGTTTCATAACAAAATGGTGGTAAAGAATCAATGGTTTAGGTGGCATTAATAGTTATTTAATTCCCATGTTGTAGCTGAAATAAAACAATATTTAGGATCTCCGTTGCTGTAGCTGTCACAAAGCCACCAACTGGATGGCAGGATTCAGGTATTATTAATCACAGATTTCAGCACCAATTATTTGAATATTTCTATTTTTATATACTATCATATATGTGTCGTGATCACAGCCAGCCAGTGAGCTCAAATAATTGCATAGGTCATAAAATATTGAGTTATTGTGATGATATTTTTAGGAAATAGAATTGGGGAGAAAAAAACCCCACGAAAAGTAATATACATATTGCCAGATTATTTGTTGGGACAAATGATTTCATTGAAGTGTTAAGTAGCATTTGTTACTATAAATAGTATGTTACCGTGTCTTTTTCATTAATTAATAGATATGAAGGAAAGATGGTTCTCAACAAAATAAATACTCAGAAGGTCTTGATCTTCAAAAAATATATGTTCAAAGTGTTCCAGCAGCTATATATTCTGTATGTAATACTAATTACTTATCCCTTGGTTTAAAAAATATTGAATATATGTATTTATTTTTTATAATAAGGTGTTGTGTGTACTTGTTTTTAAAAATAGAGGGAACATCTTTTTTAGTCCACGAACTTTGTCAAAGTATCATTTTAGATCCGTAAACTTTGAAAATATCATTTGAGGTCTGCCAACTATGGGTTAATATCAATTGAAGTACTTTTTTACTATTTCCAAGATTTTCTGGACGAAAATACCTTCAATATTTTTAAGGGTATATATTTTTAATAAACTTATCATATACTCATATTTTTTTATAAATATCTTTACTATATGTTTTTGATGAATTTTCTAAATATAATTTGACCTTCAATATTATCACTTAATTTTATGACATGCAAGAAAAGATCCTTTTTTAATTTTCTATTATTAAAAAAAAAATTCTTTTTTCAATTAAAATTCTTTAATATAAAAAATTGAAGAAGCAATTTTACTTTCATGTCACAAAATTAAGTGATAATATTGAAGGTCAAACTATATTTAGAAAATTCGTCAAAATTATATCGTAAAGATATTTATAAAAAATATGAGTATATGATAAGTTTATTAAAAATATATACCCTTTAAGGTATTGAGGGTATTTTCGTCCAGAAAAACTTGGAAATAGTACAAAAGTACTTCAAATGATATTAATCCATAGTTGATAGACCTCAAATGATATTTTCAAAGTTCACGGATCTAAAATGATACTTTGACAAAGTTCGTGGACCAAAAAAGACGTTCCCTCTTAAAAATAAGTATATTTGAACCTATATATTTATATACTAAAATAGTATGATAAGAAAGACCAAACAATAGTCTTCTCTTTTCCCTTCAAAGAATATTCTGGGATACCATTTTGTACTTAGTTTATTGATTCAATTATTGTTCTGATTAATTAAAAATTACTATGGAGTTATGTCATAAGACTGGTCATTTTCGGTTTGACATTAACATGGGAGTATTAGTATAGTTAATCTTCAGAATTTGTAAAGGAATTTTCTTGTGTTTACACACAAGCAAATTATTTTAATGAACGTACTTCCAATTTTCAGAATTTGTATGGAAATATGCTTGTCTTTACACACGAGCAAGTTGTTCTACTATATATTACCTATGTACCTCCATATAGAAGCAATTTTTTTAGATTAATTAGTGTGATATATATTTAGTCAAATTTTAATGTTCATTCCAAAAAAATACAATATATACTTTACAAGTTCCTAAATTACACAATATAAGAAACATTCAACTGACGATAACGTTCTTTAAAGGATCTAAACTTTTACAAAAATTAATACGACTAAGTATTGATATACTAATCAAAGATAGTGCACTTATGTATATGCAATAAAGTTGACGAAATCAAGTGGATGTGCACATCATTCCAACGTCTGTAAAGTAAATATCTATATTTGGAGACCAGTTAAAATACAAATCTCATTACAGTGCAAGCATGAGGACATTTATATATACTGTAGAATATTCACAACCTCATGATCTTCGCTTGCACTATTCATGAATTTCATAACTATATTTTGAATTACTATTAGTTTAACAAACGTACAAGCAATATTTTAAAAACCAAATCTATAAGTGAATTGTCAAAATGAACCAGTTTATCTATTGATTGGCTAGCTCGAAACATTAGAATAAAATATAATAAAATATGCTACATAATATACAAAAATAATAAAAAATTAATGCTTGGTAAAATATAATTAAATACTATTATTATACAAATACTAATATTAATTAATTCAATTATAATATTAAATAATTGAACATCAATTATTAGATAGTGGAGTGTAGCCAAAACACGAATTATTATTCATTTCCCCCTAATAATAATATATATGGATGATGGGGACGTACCATTATAAAAATGAAGAATCAGACTCGACTCAGAGGCAATTCTTGAGCATACAAATGATTAAATTTGGCGTAGCAAGTTGTATGTGTTCAGCACGTAT
Source organism: Salvia hispanica (assembly GCF_029641045.1). Lineage (NCBI taxonomy): Eukaryota > Viridiplantae > Streptophyta > Magnoliopsida > Lamiales > Lamiaceae > Salvia > Salvia hispanica. The sequence continues at coordinate 22,698,256 of NC_142692.1, forward strand.
TGCGAAATGGTTCCCTTTTACTGGAAAAATGAACAAAAACAATTAATGGAATATATAACTAAGTTTTACGTCAGATAAGTAAATTAATCTCACAAAAATGTCAGAGCATTCACATTCACATGCACATTCCTCCCATCACATCATCATTCTCTTTTTTTTCTCAGCACTAGGCCATAACTCTCATAATAGACATTCTTTCCATACGAGTTACTCCTCCCCATACCTCTCACATTAATTTGCATTATTCATTGTTTTACTGTAAAACTGAAATACAAGACAATATATAACATGAAATTACTTCATTAAAAACATTGAAAATTACAAATACTTAAAAATTAAAATTAAAACACATAAAACTTAAATTTATAAAAATGAAAAGTGAAAAAGTACGTCAATGCTGTAAAATGTTTATGTATGACCAAATTTCTTCTATTAACTCTTCTTGGAGGTTGCGGTGGATTTGTTTTTCATGCATAGAAGCACGACGGGCTACAAACTTGCGAATTTTTGGAGGCAGGCCTTAAGTGTGGGGTCGCTTACCACAGTCGAACTGGAAGCACCCGATTCTTTTATTTATTTATTTATTTATTTTTTCAACTGTAGGCACCCGATTCATCTTGTCATATCTTGACGTTGTCTCATTCATTTTCAACTATCATGTTATTCATTATTATAGTCCACCGTGCTTGGAGGACCCCAAATGCATGCTCGATGTCACTCTGAGCTGTCTCATGTCTCATGCTTATGACTTATGAGCGAACAACATCGGAGTTGTCAGGCACGTTATCATCTTCACAAAGATAGGCCATTGTAGGTAGATCTTATGTGCCAAATAATACTCCCTTCGTCCCACAATAAGAATCATGTTTTGTCATTTCGGTCCGTCCCACAATAAAAGTCATATTTTTCACTTTTACCATAAATGGTAAGTAGACCCCACATTCTACCAACTTATTCAACTCACATTATATTATAAAACTAATATGTATAAATGAGACCCATATTCCACTAACTTATTCATCCGACTTTTCTTTATACTTCTTAAAACCCGTGCCATGACTAAATAGGACTCCTATTGCGAGACGGTGGGAGTAGCTTATATTGTACGAGAGACCATTGGTGGCCAACTGTACGCCCATTGATCATCCAAAATGGATCGATTTGTTCAACACATTGAGATCGTTGCTAGACCTAACGACTCCGAAGTGTGCATGCCAGATCCACATACGTTGGTCGGCAAACGCCTCCAGCACGATAGTCCGATGTGGGCCCTTGTGGCCGCTAGTAAAAGCAACCCTCCATGCCACGAGACATAACCTGAAAAACGCCAATAATATTAGTGTATTTAAACTAGGGGTGGTTCGGTATACCGCACTGTGAGTGTCATACCGTATACCGTACCGAAAGTTACAGTATGACAAAACCTCATACCGATACCGTACCGAACTTTTCGGTATACCGTAGGTTGGTATAACGGAAATTCGGTAAGGTAGTTTTTAATACCGCTACCATACCGTGTTTTCGGTATTACCGTACCGCATTTCAGTATATCGTACTTTTGTGGTATACCGAACTGCGGTACAACATACCGTTATAGTACCTGTTATACCGGAAAAAAATCTATTATACCCAAAATATTCAAAAAAACAATTCTATTTTTTATTTTCGTATAATAGAGAATTCTACTTTTAAATTTTAGTATAAATATAATATAAATATAGTATATAGTATGTTTATGTATATAATAATCAATCGGTATACCGGTATACCGAAGTGTCGGTATATATCGACTATTCGGTATGACGGTATATGTCGGTAATGCGAAGATTCGGTATGCCACGATATACCGCGGTATAGGAAATCAAATACCTTTAACGTACCGAATCATTCGATACCGTACTGAAAACTACGGTATACCGAAAAATCGGTATTTTCGGTATTTTTTCGGTACGGTAAGTCCGGTATTCCAGTATATTCCCCACCCCTAATTTAAACATACTATCATAATTAGAAAGAAAAAAAATGTTTCCTTTCATGGAACTTTTTTTCTAAACCTGAACATCTCAGGAAATCCATGAACAATCACGCATGTTCACCAGCATCTGGACACCAACATTCATTTCAGTTTCATATTATCATTTTTTGTTTCCGAAACGTGGACAATTTTAAAAAAAAAGTAGCGTAAATAGCATGTTTCGAACCTAGGTCTCAAATTTCGCACAAGGACTCCCCACCACTAAGTTGCGTTTCAATTATCTTTACAGAAAAAAATAAATATATATGTACATAATCTGAAAAAAACCAATAATATTGGCGTGTTAAAACGCACCATCGTAATTGACGTTTTTAAACACGACAAACATTGAATGCTTGTTACACATCCTTTTCGCGCGAACTCCTATTCTTGAGAAGATCAAGCTCTTTTGTTCTCAGTTGGGCAGGGAAGTTGAAAAAAAGTACTTGACAAATGTCAGTCATTCAGATAAATGTTGTCCGCAAGATAGTATCCCATGTTATAATGGCGTCCATTGATTGTGAACGCCATCACCGAGACTCTATCATTTCAAGACGTCGTTAAATATGTTGGAGTGGTTAACGTCGTTGGTGTTGTTCTTGGAGCTGGCAACACCGAAAAACACATGCAAAATCAAAAGTTGGTGGATAATCGCTGCTTTTAGCACCATGTTTGAATTAGAGCTATGGTGAACGCTAATATACGAGCCCGCTAATGTTTCCAATCGTAGTGCGTGCAAATGATGATCTCAAGCATGCTTGGTAAGACATTACATGACTCCTGCATATGGATCAATTGCTGAGAGCCAAGAGATGTGGGTAACATCAAATGTACAGTGCCGCATGCATAAAAAATGGCGCGACATATTAATTTCAAGCATTCTTGACGAATTGATCGACACATCTTTTAGAGACAAGTTGTTGGAACGTCGATGTGAACTTTTGAATGAACATATTAAATATGAAATATTTGCTTTTCGACACAGACTTTTATGTAGTGTTGTTTGTAAGTTAATAAAAAGAGAATAAAATAAGAGAGAGCGAATAAGTAGAGATTATGGATTTCCATTTTAAGAAATGTTTCATTTTCAATGGGACAATCCAAAACGAAAAATGTCATTTTTATTGGGACAAATGGAGTATTTGTTGTGTGCATGAATAAATCTATGTGCAATTTCATGAGGCGAGTGATGACAACTTCTCATGGGATTTAGTATAATAAAAAATGGATGAAAGACAGTACATTTTGAATTCTTCTACAAGCAAATTCCTGGAATTTTATTTATACACTTAGTTTGGTTCAAATTCAATGCATTCAAATCGATTTGCTGGCAACAAAAAGTAGTAATAGCTAACTCGAACTTGCAACTAAGGAAATCCCCTACCTTTACACTAGCTGGCAAGTTCAAACATAAAAGTTTCAACCTAATTTAGCTAAAAATCCATTTTAGTGATTCGGACAGGTCAACAAATTGTTTTCAATGTTGTAAGCAGGTAACTAACTAATTACTATATGAACTTTTTGTTCAATTTTAATTATTGAGTTGTCTGAATTGTTCGCGTTTATGTTTTGGATTAAGATTTGAAGTAGCAGTATTCCTTTTTAATAAATTTACTTTTTTATTGGATTGAGGTGACAATTAATTCGATCTAACTCAAACCAAGCACAATGGCAGTAATCCGAATATATTTTCTAAATTCTTTTGGCGATACTAATTAGTTAGTTACTAGTAGTTGTTTTTTATAGTAATTTGATTGGTATTATTGTAACAGCAAGGAGAATATTTTCATTAGGTAACAACAGTAAAGTTGAAATTATTCTCCAATTAAAATAAATAACTAAAAAGTTGAAATTACTTAATTAAAATTTCTAAAATTATAGTACTCATTAAATACAAAAATTTACATAATTTAAATTCTTAAAATAACTAAATTAAACATATAAAAATGCATAATTTACAAAAAATAAGTTACCTAGATTAAAACTTTAAAAAACCATAATTTAAATTACTTTGGAAATAGTTCGCCTTGAAATAGTTCGTGCAGGTGTTCATGGCATTTTCTATTCACTTCCATCATTACTAACTAATCTCATGTAACAGAATGTACTAAATTGAAATACGAATGAAATTTTTTGTATGATTTATGTAAACTTCAAACTTTTTGTACTAATATGAAACAAATGTAAAATTTTTTGTATTGATTTATGTAAACTTCAAATTTTTTGTACTAATATGAAACAAATGTGAAACATTTTGTATGAGTTATGTATTTACCCAAGTGGGTCTGTTGTAGCCTTCCCATTCGCCTTCCTTTTGGCCACTTTATTCCACGTGAAACGACTTTCGGGCGTAAAAAAACCATGACCATCATTGTTTCTTTATTTCGCCTTTCTGGAATTTTGGTTTTTAAATTCAATTCAGCCTATTTCACCTTCAAATTGCAATGATTTAATCTTAGCAACAAAAATTTGGTAAAGCTGGTTTTTGAAAATTTCAAATAGAGTAGGAAAAAAAAAAATTTAATACGGACTTAAGCTTTACCCTCTCTTTACAGGAGAAATGGTTAATTTAAAGTAAAAATAATTCAACGCCAAAAAAATAATACCATCAAGGCACCAAATATAAAGTTTGATGTATGGCATTGTTTTCATTTTCCGTAAATGCATTATAAAAAAACAAGTAACTAATAGTACTTCAAAACTTAACATCCGATCGAAATACATTCTCCAAAAATGTTATACTAGTTTTTTTCTGAATAATAAAAAAAATCTATTTTCTAACCTCTAATTTCTATTATGTACCTGTACCTCATTATTCTCGACAAGTAATTAACACTCCACACAATTAGAAAGAAATGAAATAATTTATTTTTATGGGATAAAGAACAAAGCAATCCTCTAATGCATATGGATAAGAAATACATGGAAGAGTTGGCCTAACAAATCAGCGTCTTAAACCTCTTGTATTGTTCTTTCACATCTAATCTATCATTAAATATCCAACTCCAAAATCCTTTATATACAAAATGAAAATCAGCATTTCTAAAAAGGAATATGCTGGCATTGCACCCTATTATATGTAGCAACAACTACTTATTCCTCTATAATTTATAATATATCTAATTTATAAAATATCTGGTTTGTATGCAATGGCGAGATCGAAAATTTCGGACAAGCAGCATCTAGAAAGTACACTAATCAATTACTTAAACCATAGTTTAGGCCAATTAATCTTTACAATAATTAATCAAAAATTAAAAAAAAGGGGGGTGGGTGGTTTGCACACGGGTTGTTTGTCTATTTAAGGCAGCGTATGGCATGAATTCTCTTCCCCCTCTCCTCTCTTCTCCTCTGCTTTAATACCAATAATCCATTTTCTACATTGCAATAGAGGATTGCCGATCTTCATATTGTGCTCTCTGTTGCTATATTCGATTCTATTTCCATCCTTCTGGTAAACTTCCTTTCTTGGGATTTTGCCATTTTTTTTCATTTTCCATGCATTTAATGTATTCCGAAGCTCTGCCAATTTATGGGTTCAAATTGTTATGATCAATAAATAAAATGCACAAATGAGGGCTAATGTGAAACTTTGATTCAGGTTAATTTTTTTTTTTTAAAAAAATTATGGGAGCTTTTGGTGCTCTTCATAATTTGAATGATGGAAAGTGGTGTTTTATAATGATCTTCTTAGTTTAATGGAGAGAAAAGTTTATCTTTTTTTGGTGGGGTTTTTATGTTCTGTGAAATTATTCAAGTGGTGTTTGCTTGCACTCAACTTTTGGCCTTGTTTTTTGTGGTTCATATTGTTTCTTGGGGGTTTCGGTATTACAAATGGCAAGATTCATGTAAATTACGCATCCAAAAAGTTTTTCATAATTATACACAAAACCAAACCATCCTAACCATCTCATAAAAAAGAGTGGCTTGATATCATTCAAATAAAGTCTTGATTCATGAACTTTTCCTTTTTCTTTCAAGTTGTGGTAATCAATAACATTAGGAAACTTCCCTTGTTTCCCTAGCCATGAAAAGATGCATATTGAATATTAAACTGAAGTTGATTTCAATTCAATTTTGGTGGAGCTATGTTATCCTAGCACACAATGCTCACATATTTTGGTTTTTTTCTCAATTTGCTGTAGATTAAGATGGAATACAGTCAAGTCCAGGTGCCAAAGTATGATTGCCTTCTCTTTGGTAAGTTTCAAAAGACACAATTTTGAGGGAAAATATGATAAAAGTTTGTAACATTTGTGATTTTGTGTGACTTGTCTCAGATCTTGATGACACCCTTTACCCTTTAAGTACTGGTCTAGCAGCATCAGTCCTCAAGAACATTCAAGGTAAAACTTGTTTTTCTCTGCTGCATATTGTTGTTAATGTTGGTGAAATTTTTTGTTGGTGTCTGATGTTTTCTGAATATGTAACTTCATTCAGCTTATATGGTTGAAAAGTTGGGTATAGACGAGAGCAAAATCCCGGACTTGTGCAATCTACTCTACAAAAACTATGGCACAACAATGGCAGGTCTTAGGGTAAGCCATCCTGCTCCATTTCGTTGTGGATTTGGACTTGGTTACATTCGAGAGCTTATCTGATCACGTGTCTTCCTTTGCAGGCAATAGGCTATGATTTTGACTATGACGAGTACCATAGGTAAGTGGAACAGGACATCTTGCTGGAACTATGTTGTTTTTTCTCCTTTCATGGTTTTATGTTATTAAACGTTCAAAACTTTCATTCTCGCAGCTTTGTCCATGGTAGATTGCCTTACGAAAACTTGAAACCGGATCCTGTGTTGAAAAGCCTCCTGTCTAGCTTGCCCATCCGCAAAGTGGTGAGTGCGTTCAACCTTCTTTGTCGACTTCTAGCTAGCTCACGAGCAATTTGATGGTTCACTAAAAAAAATTTCATTGCACGAACAGATCTTCACAAATGCTGATAAGGTGCACGCGATCAAAGCTCTGAACCGGCTAGGTTTGGAAGACTGCTTTGAAGGGATAATCTGCTTCGAGACTCTGAACCCTACTCACAAAAGCACTGCATCAGATGATGAGGATGACACCGAGTTCATAGGATCAACGCAATCCTCTGCTGCAGTGAATGGAAGCTCTGGGGTTTTCGACATCATTGGATATTTTTCTCAGCCTGATGCAGAGGCATCTGGCTTGCCTAAAACACCAATCGTCTGTAAACCATCAGAATCTGCCATCGAAAAGGCCCTTAAAATCGCCAGCATAGATCCTCACAGAACAGTGAGTCACCACTCACTCACACTCCAAAGCATTAGGCTAATCAATACTCATCAATCTTCATCTTATCCGTGCAGTTATTCTTCGAGGACAGTGTCCGAAACATCCAATCTGGAAAATGCGTAGGGCTCGACACTGTACTGGTAAAGAAATATTCTTGCAAACATATCTGTGTCCCTTTAAAAACAAAGATTTACACATAATATTGAATGCAGGTTGGGAAATCACAGAGAGTGAAAGGAGCAGATTACGCGCTGGAAAGCATCCATAATCTGAGGGAAGCCATACCTGAGCTGTGGGAAGCTGATAAGATTGGCAATGTGAGCTACACTGGCTCAGGGGTTGTTACAGTTGAGACATCTGTGACTGCTTAATTAGGTTTCTATTGTCATTTTCATTGCAAGGGAGATCCCATGTTTCATGTGATCTTCTTTTCTTGCATTTATGTCACATGTCCATTTCAATCAAGCCTTGTAAATGTTTTGGTGTTAATATAAAGTTTATGATTATTTGCAATGATTCTATTTGTGTTATGTGTTTGCCACGTGATTGAATTGCAACGGATGGTTGTTACTTGCTAGTCCCATCTAGCAAGTTGGAATTGAGTTTGTTACGAAATTGAGCTGTTGATTCAAATAATTTTAAAGAGATTGTGAAAGTGATGTAATTGGCAGATTGAAGAAGTAACAAACTAGCTATAAGTCATCATAGTCAAGAATCAAGATTAGTGATGGATTAGTATATGATTAATGACTGTGTTAAAACGGTGTCTTGATAGTGTTGCCATGATTAGTGAAAATACTTGTAATCTAGTCTTTTCGATTTCGTAGTCGATGTCGCTGTCATTATAAAAAAACTGGGGGATTTTGTTTTCTATTAATATAAGTTGCTTTAGAGGTATATATTTTTCTTTAAACTTGCCTTTCTATCTCCTTTAAAAATTATTACTCCGTTTAGGTGTGGCTGGCTTGGCACACCATACACAGTGTATGAAAATATTAAAGTATTAACATATGTAAACATCATATAATTTCTCAATCTATACAAAAGAGTTGTTCGCAATTTATTTGTCTAATATCCTCATTATAGTACTATATAGTCAAAGGAAATAATGTAGTAAATCTTAACTATCCACTGCTACAAACATTAAAAATCATCATTCAGAGCTGCAGAAATGGGCATGAAGATTAATAATTGTTCAAGAATACAAAACCCAGGGAAAGTTTTGCTTAATGAAGTCACAGCTTCAATGAGAATTCAACAATTCGAAAACCGAAATGCTCAAGTAACAAAACATAAGTCTAATTCCCGACTAAGAGAAGCGAACGTGAGAGGTGGAGTAGTCATGGAACTCTGTCGAAGGGCGCTGTATCGTTATAGCAAGTATCCCAAACGCCTTCCACGGCTCTCTTTGCTGCGGCTGGTGAATGGTGTGCAGCCACTGATTGCATTGCTCTCCGCTTCACACATACCTATGGAATCAAGTCAATAAGACATAGTAGTATATTTCAGTAATTTATGATTAGAAGAGAAACAAGGAAACTCACAGGCTCATGACCCTTTATCCTTAGATCATTCAGCTTTAGATGACCACGAAGAATCTCTCTCACATAATGGCAATTGCCAGTGAGATGATTAGCTCGAATCTACTCCAACAAACAGCATACAAGTAAGAATAATACTAGTAATAAAGAGAGAAGCTATGAAAAAAATGTGTGTAACCTCACTGCAAGCTTGATGAGCGCTGTTAGACCAATCGATATTAGCAGCACGACAGTCATCATATGCGTGAATGAGCTCGTGAATCACCGTTTGTACCACCTCGTCTTTAAAATTTAAGAAATTACTGCATATAATAATCTAGAGACAATGCTATTGATGAGTAGACTATAAAAGCGATTTCTGAGATCAAGTAAGTAAAAAGGCCATACTCCATCGCCCCTCTCGAATCCACCAGAAGCTGGCCGACCGCAAGTCACGGCCCTTATGAATTTGCTTCCGATGCTGCAACCACATTTCTCCAAACTCTCCATTACAAATTTGACCCTCGGGTCTGCAACATCAACAATTATCAAAACCCTATCAAAATTCTAATTCAAATTAAATACAAACTTTACTCACCTTTTTTGATACTTTTCTGGATAATAGCCTGGCATTTCTGGACCGTCATTCCGTAGCCCCGGATGGGGGCTCGGGAGTCTGCAGGTGATGGTGTTGAAGTTGAATCCACATCTTCGTCTCCCATTGAAATCAGCCAAAACTACAGAAACAATTTTTATGATGCACATTTTTTTTTTGTTTCATTTTTGAGGTTTTGTAAGCCCATTAGTCAAAGCCTGTGAACTATTCTGCTTTTGACTACCAAACTGCATCTCATCTTCTCAGCCTTGTAAATACAACAGAAATTGCCGAAGATAATTAAACATTTCATATACTACAAAATATTTAAACTTTGTTCCATATAAATACAAAATGTTTCAAGTTTATATAAATTATAAAAAAAATATTCAATTTAATACATTTTGTCATATGTGTTTGAACGTGGTTAACTCTTTACATACGTGACTTACGTAACATGAAATAAGGATGAAAAGTTTTGTACTGTAAAACAATTATTAGAACTTTTTGTACCAACATAAAAAAAATGGTTGAACATTTTGGCTATTAAGTATCATTCGAGGACAGGAAATACACACACGTTATAAAAAACATATACTCCCTCCGTCCCACATAATTTTACCCAATATTCCATGTTGGGCCGTCCCATATAATTTTACACACTTCACTTTTACCATTTTTGGTAGTGGACCTCATATTCCACTAACTCATTCCTACTCACATTTTATTATAAAACTAATACTTTAAAAGTAGGACCCACATCCCACCAACTTTTTCAACTCACTTTCCATTAAATTTCTTAAAACCCGTGCCGGGTCAAAGTGAGCAAAATTATGTGGGACAGAGGGAGTATAACCTTGTAATCCTTTTTCACTAATTTCGAAATGCAAAGAAACAGAGCTGCAAAAATGGACATGACCATTAATGATAGTTCAAGAATACAGAATCAGGGTATACAGATTACAGACACAGTGCAACTTCTGCATATAGATGTCACAGCTTCAGTGACCATTCAACAATTCGGATCAAGAACGATGCTCAAGTAACAAAACATAAGTCTAGTTCCCGGCCAAGAGAAGTGAGAAATCATCAAGCAAGAATGTGTTAGGTGTAGTCAAGGAACTCTGTCGAAGGGGGCTGTATCATTATAACAAGTATCCCAAACGGCTTCCACGGCTATTTTTGCTTTGGCCGGTGAATGGTTTGCAGCCACTGATTGCACTGATCTCCGCTTCACACATACCTATGGCATCAACTCAAGACAAATAGTATTTATAATCAAAGGAAAAATAGGATGTAGTTTCATTTGCAGTTGCACCAGAAAATGAGTAAGACAATTAAGGAAGGAGGTAGAGATAGATAAAGCCATCCATCCACTCCTCAACTGGTAGTATAGTACTATAGTATACTGGAGACAGAGAGAGGAAACTCACAGGTTCATGACCCTTTAGCTTTAGATTATCCAGCTGTAGATGACCACGAAGAATCTCTCTCACATAATGGCAATCGCCGCTGAGATGATTAGCTCTAATCTGCTCCAACAAACAGCAAGAGATTTAAAAAAAAAAGGGATTAAATTCGCTGACCTTTCAGAAATTGGGATTAATTTCGCTAACCTTTCAAAATATAAGATGGAGGCAAGCAAATTTTTTCAGAATAAGGGATTTTTGCTTCTTTTTTATCCCCTTTTCTCTCTCTCTCTTTTTGTTCTATTTATTTCACTCTCAACATGTATCAATTGACCAAATTGCCGAACTCAAATTTGGACCCAAATTCTGGAAAAATAATAGAGAGAATTCTGCAAGGGAGGGATTAAAATACAGAGAAATGTGAAGCAAGTTTTTTGAAGAGATAAGAAATTGAAGATCTGTGGAGATTCAACAGTATCTGAAAATCAAAATTAAGATACCTCCTTGCAACTCTAAGTAAAACACCAGAACTCAACAATATCCGAAAATCCCACCACACCCAAAATGCCACTCCCTCAATTGAAGATTCAAGCTTGCATTTTCAAATTCAAGTTCAGATTTTTATGCAAAAAATTGAACTTCAAAAATAATGAATCAAATAAAGACTGGAGAATAAATGAGCTCACATAAACCAGAATATCAATGGGCTGGCCCACAATTTAGATTTAGGAAGAAAATTATCATCACAAAATAACACTCTCAGCTATATTTTTCTTTCTTCTTTTTCGTTTCACGCTTCCCCTCTGAAATCCATGTAGTTTCTCCTGCCATTGCTTCTTATCACTTCAAAAACTTTGCTTCAAGTTTATCTGTATTCTACAATCCTTATTTCCCCATAGAAAATTTCCGGAATCAAAAAATTGAAGACCTGAGAAGACCATTGCAGAATTCACTAGATTGGGACTAAAATCCAAATTTAATTTCAAAATTTGAAAGGTGAACGGATTAAATTTTTTTTTTCTGAAATCTCTCAACAAGTAGGCATAACAGAAACAACCCCCAACAGTCATATAAATCTAAAAAAGAGAAAAGCAATAAAAAAATACAGCATAGATTATTATAACCTCACTGCAAGCTTGATGATTACTGTCGCTCCATCTGAGATTGGCAACACGACAGTCGTCGTATGCGTGAATGAGCTCGTGAATCATCGCTTGTACCACCTCGTCTTCCATATGCAAGTAATTACTGCATATTTCAATCTAATGACAATGCTATTGATCAGTAAAAGCATGAAAATGATTTGTGAATTCAGGGGATAAGCAAAAAAGGCATACTCCATATGCCCTCGCGAATCCGCCAGCAGCAGGTTGATCGCAATTGACGGCCCTTATGAAATGGCGTCCGATACGGCAGCCAGATTTCTCCAAATTCTCGATTAGAAATTTCACCTTGGAATCTGCGAAATGAAATCTATGAAAACCCTAACCAAACGCAATAATAAAATAGAAAATTACTAGTACTTTTTTTGATATTTTTCTGGATAATGTCCTGGCATTGCTGGCGTTTGTCCAGGAAGGGGGCTGGGGAGGCAGCAGATGAACCCACATCGTCGTCTCCCATTGAAACTGAAATCAGGGGTTAAGAAATTATGCAGATTCTTTATTATCTAAAAAAAGTATTGTAGGCCCATAAAACAAAGCCCAAAGTTGAGTGCCCAGGCCTTATTCAGTTTCATATAACACTTGCCATTTGTTATTTGCTTTCCATTAAAATGGCGCTGCTATTCTCTCCTAACCATATAAACTGCCAAAATCCCCAATCTTCAAAAACCCCTAACTTCAAATTCAATCAACTCCCGTTGCAGTTTCAGCGCAACTCTTCATCTTTCACCGACGTAATTGCTCCCTCCCCCCCTCTCATTTCATTTGTATCTCGTCGAATCGTTGTATGATTTTTGTGTCTCATTTTTGTTAGGGCCTGAAAGGACGGCGCTGTGTACGCGCTTTCAGCGGTTCAGGAGAAGATTCTTCTCGGAGCGGTGTGGAGGGTACAATGTTAACTAACCATTTACCAATTGTCACTGCACTATCTCTCAGATTTTGTGAACTTGTGTGTTTGTCAATTTTCAGAGGAAGAAGTTAAAGATATAGGCGTCAAAGCAGCTCTGTCGATGTTAAAGTTCTACAAGAGTGAGTTTTTTTTTTTTGGATGAATTCTCTGCCGGATAACATTCTGTTGATACTAATACTTTTTTATTTTTATTTCTAAAATAACAGGGGAAATTTCGCCGTTGATGCCAAATAGTTGCCGTTATGTCCCAACGTGTAGTGAATACTCGATGATTGCTTACAAAAAGTATGGAGTTGGGAAGGGGACTATATTGACTGCTTGGCGTCTCTGCCGCTGCAATCCGCTTGGTATCTTCTTCTTCTTCTTCCACTTTTATTTTTGTGCAAAATATCTCATTTAAATGAAATAAATGAATATGATAGGAGGATCTGGTTTCGATCCACCGCGATGGTTTGGGGAGACCACTCCCCCACAAGAATGACGACTTCAACATTGAAATGGCAATGCTGCATGAATATGATATCTTAATTCTCTTGTGAAAACAAGAGAAAAATGGATCAGTAACATGAACAAGCTTTTGTGATAGAAAGAAACCACAAGTCTGTTAATTTAACGCTTTATTAGTTGAGAAATGTGGACATTTGTGTATGTAGGGATTTGAGTAACTTCTATGTGGAGAAATGCAAACTAGTCCACGGAAATGAGTGTTTGTAATTTTTGGCCATTCTCTGTTATGGTATAATGCATGAAATGACCAAAAAGCCCCCAATAAAAATTCAAATTTCCAGCAATTTTGGTAAATGGTGGAAGGAGGAGCAATCTATTTCCTCTATCTCTAGAACCTGTTAGGGAGATTCAATATACATAACAGAAAACAGAACGGATAATTTATCTGAAAGTCGTGATAAATCACTTTCAGATCAAATCAATTTCGGTGGTTTTACCAAACTATTTGATCGGATAAAATTCAAATAAATCAGAAATATCATATGTATATTCGAGATTGAAAACGAACCAAGAGTTGATCAGTTCTTAATCAAGATGAAGGGTTGCATTTGTTAATTTCGAAAAGTTGCATCTGTTAAATTCCTAACCGAATTTAACTGATTTTCAAAGTTTTCGAAATTGCAAATTAGTCCTTTGATTTTAAGAAATTACATTTTCGGATGAATTTCTTATAAAGCAATTTCGTTGGAATAAAAAAATTCCCCAGGGGCTCTGCCCCTTGGACCCTGCTACCCGGGGGCGCTGCCCCCGGACCCCCGTTCATCTGTTAACATAATAATGAATTCAAATAAGCGTGCACTCCGCACCTCCATACTTAAATGATGTATCATTATAATAATAATGATCAATCAAGTTAATCCAATTACACTAAAAAATCCAACAATCCTCCCCTATTTTAGTGCAATCCTTGATTAACTAAAACAAGTCATCTCAAACATTCAAACTTTTGCATAAATGAAATATCGTAACGATGAATTCCACCTTAGTACATTACACATTCCAAACATTCGAATACCCCGGGTGTCTCTAGGGATTGAACCCTGGGAACTCACATTGAATACACGAAGATAATGTACACAAAAGTTTACATACGAATATGTTCTATCTTGACACTATATTTTACTAGCCTATGTCCTTATCCTTCATAAACACGTCGAAACCAAGTCCCAGTTTCTTGATGCGGCTAAACTTCATGCTTATATAGGTAGCTCCTTTATTCTTGCACCTACATTTGCAATTTTCCAAAAGAACTATTAAGAATATATGCATTCAACCTTCTTAACTTGTAGGTCCGAACACATACCTTGGGACGATTTTCAAATGTGTTCCAATCTCCAAATATTAAGTCTTCCACATTGAATTCTGCATCTAGTGTCATACTAAATGGGAATTGGGTATCTTAATATCAGAGACTTGTAGTGGACTTTAATCCCATCCCTATAGCCGATTTGTGTACAAGATCTCTACTTAACCATTTGGTTAAATGATCGGCTAAGTTATCATGAGTTCTCACAAACTCCACAGATATCACACCATCCATAATAAGTTCACGAATCATGCTATGTCTAACACCTAAGTGTCTTGACTTTCCATTATACACTTGACTATATGCCTTAGCCAAGGTAGTTGCACTATCACATCTGATAGATATAAGTGATATCGGTTTAGGCCACAATGGAATTTCATATATTAGATTTCTTAGCCATTCAGCCTCTTTACCAGTTGCTGCTAATGCCACAAACTTCGATTCCATTGTTGAATTCGTGATACAAATTTGTTTCTTTGATGCCCAACATATAGCACCACCTCCAAGACGGAATACCCAACCACTTGTGGAAGAATGATCTTCCATATTGGTAATCCAACTTGCATCCGAATATCCTTCAAGAACAGAAGGAAATCCAGAATATGTCAACCTATAATCCATGGTTCCTTTTAAGTATTTAAATACTCAATTCATTGCTTGCCAATGGATTAAATTTGGATTATGAGTATATCGACTCAATTTTACAACAGCAAAGGCTATATCGGGTCTAGTACTAATCATAACATACATTAGTGATCCAATAGCCTTTGAATATTCAAGCTGATTTACAACAACTCCTTTATTTGGCACGAGTTTTGCACTAAGATCAAAAGGAGTCTTAACTGAAGAACAATCTTCGAAGTTAAATTTTTCCAACACCTTCTCAATATAATGTGATTGAGAAATGAAAATTCCTTATTCTCCATGTGTGATCTTAATTCCAAGAATCACATCAGCCTTCCCCATGTCTTTCATCTCAAACTTAGATGACAAAAATTCCTTTGTTTTATCAACTTGATCTTGGTCAGTACCAAAGATCAACATGTCATCCACATATAGGCAAATGATAACCCCTTTACCGGTAGCATCAAACTTGCTATATACACACTTTTCTGCTTGGTTTAATACAAAATCATTCGACAACACCACGTCATCAAACTTCTGATGCCATTGCTTGGGGGCTTGCTTTAGTCCATAAAGATATTTTACCAACTTACAAACCTTATGTTCATTACCAGGCATGACAAAACCTTTTGGTTGTTTGATATAAATCTCTTCATTCAATTCACCATTCAAGAAGACAGTCTTGACATCCATTTGGTGAATTATAAGATTATATATAGCAGCAAGTGCTAACAATAATCTAATTGTGGAAATCCTAGCAACGGGAGCATAGGTGTCAAAATAGTCAATTCATTCCTTTTGTCTAAAGCCTTGGATAACCAATCTGACTTTATATTTGTCTATGCTTCCATCCACCTTCATCTTCGTTTTGAAGATCCATTTACTATTCAAGGCTATACAACCTGGTGGTAAATCAATCAGTTTCCAAGTACCATTTTGGATTATAGAATCCATCTCATCTTGGATTGCCTCTTTCCAAAAGGCAGAATCCCTTGAAGCCATAGCTTCTTTGTAGGTCCTTGGATCATCACCAATAGTAAAACAATATTGATATTGAAAATTAATTTCATTTCTTGATCCTTCAAGTAAGTACAATTGGAAATCATTTCCAAAAGACTTAGTTTTTCTTGCTCTACCACTTCTCCTAGCATCAGGAGGTGTATCAATCACTTTTTCAGTTACACCAGAGTTACTAGACCTTGCAATCATGTCTCTAGGTTTAGGTATAGACGTGAATCTATCCTTATTGCCAAAATCAGCATCCCTTGACTCAATAATAGAGTGCACAGATACATAGTCATTGGGTTCTATGGCATAGAACCTATAGCAAACAGAATTTTCTGAATAGCCAAGAAACACACAATCTATACCTCTTTGACCTATGGTTTTCATTTTAGGGTCAGTTAGTCTTACCACTGCTCGACAACCCCAAACTCTGAGATAACTCAATTTTGGTGGTTTCTTATGCCAAAGTTCATAAGGGGTTATCTTGTTCCTTTTATTAGGAACTCTATTCAACAAATAACAGGCTGTTAACATAGCCTCACCCCAAAATCCTTCACTTAGACCAGAATAACACACCATTGAATTAATCATTTCTTTCAACGTTATATTCTTTCTTTCAGCTACACCATTTTGTTGTGGTGTATATGGAGCAGTCGTTTGATGTACTATACCAGATTCAAAATACGCTGGATCATAATACTCACCTCCCCTATCAGTGCGAAGAGTTTTAATCTTCACACCATGATGAAGCTCTACATTTTCTCTAAAGATTTTAAATTTATCAAGAGCTTCATCTTTTGAATGGCATAGATAGACATGACAAAATCTAGTAGCATCATCAATAAAAGTAACTACATACTTTTTATTACCAAGTGATGGAGTCGAATGAAAATCACACAAATCACTATGTATAAGTTCTAATACCTTAGTAACTTTATTGACATTCTTATTGAAAGGTTGTCTAATTATTTTAGTTAACATGCAAGTTTTACACTTTTCATTGTTCAACTCAAATGCTGGTATTAAACTCATTTTCGACATATCTTTCAATCTCTTATAATGTACATGTCCAAGTCTAGCATGCCACAATTCTGATTTACTAACATGATTACTAATACTAGTAGAAGTCATGCAAACATAATTACTAACAAAAGAGACATCTAGATTCAACCTAAACATGCCACATAGATAACCAAATCCAATAAAAGTACCATGCCTTGACAGAATGTATTTGTCACTTTCTAACACTTGTTTATAACCACAATTATTCAATACAATGCCAGAAACTAGATTCTTACGAATACCAGGTACATATACAACATTTTCTAATACTAAGGAATTTCCAGAAGTAAATACTAGGCTAACAGATCATATTCCTTTGATTGGTTCAGTTGCAACGTTGCCCATCTTCAAAGACGATCCATCTTCAATTGGTTTAAAATCCTTGAACCATTGACGATCCTTGCATACATGACATGTTGCACCCGAATCAATCCACCATGACAGATCATCATCCTGCACATAAAATGCTTCAGAGATTATTGATGCATAATAGTTCTCAACAGAATGATTATTAGGTACAGAAAACGAACCTGATTGCTTTTCAGGATCCTTGGATCCACTTGAACCAGCCTCGTTTTTCCCATTTCCTCCACCCTTTCCAGACTTACAATCCTTCTTGAAGTGCCCGGATTTGCCACACTTCCAGCAAGTCATATTAGGCTTCTTATTCCCATCCTTACTGTTATTCCCTTGAAACTTACGTTTCTCTTTACTAGCCTTTGAGGATTCACCCTCTTCCACCATGTTCACAGAAGAACCAACCATGTTTTTAGCATTACCAACGGAACTCTTTTCCATATCACGTATGGACTGTTCAATTTGGAAATCACTTCCAAGGTCGACCAAGTTCAACTCCTCCTTCTTGTGTTTCAGATTATTTTTAAAATCCTTCCAAGAAGGTGACAGTTTATTAATAATGCTAGAGACAGAAATGGATTCATCCATTTTCATATCATATTGGGAAAACTGTCCCAATATCCTCAACAATTCGTTGTATTGTTCCATGACAGGCCTCGAATCAACCATTTTATAGTTAATAAAGTTACCAATAAGAAATTTCTTGCTAGAGGCATCTTCTGCCATATATTTGGCTTCGAGGGAATCCCACAATTCCTTAGCAGACTCAACATTTTGATACACATCAAATAGGGAATCAGACATACCGTTTAAGATGTGACCACGACATATGTAGTCATCGTTCTCCCACTTCATCCGCCTCCTCGTCTGTTCCAGAGTTTCATTTTCAATAGCCTCGGGCATGGGAGTACTCATAACGTACACCACCTTGAGATTTGTCAGCATGAAATGCATCTTCTTTTGCCAGCGTCTGAAATCTTAGTCAGCAAATTTATCCAACTTTGCGAAACCTTTCGTTCCTTCCTTCACCGTTTCCTTGTTCGACATTTTTAATATTGATTTGATCTTTGTTGGGGAGATTCAATATACAGAACAGAAAACAGAACGGATAATCTATCTGAAAGTCGTGATAAATCACTTTCAGATGAAATCAATTTTGGTGGTTTTACCAAACTATTTGATCGGATAAAATTCAGAGAAATCAGAAATATCATATGTATATTCGAGATTGAAAATGAACCAAGAGTTGATCAGTTCTTAATCAAGATGAAGGGTTGCATCTGTTAATTTCGAAAAGATGCATCTGTTAAATTCTTAACCGAATTTAACTGATTTTCAAAGTTTTCGAAATTGCAAATTAGTCCTTTGATTTTAAGAAATTACATTTACGGATGAATTTCTTATAAAGCAATTTCGTTGGAAATAAAAAATTTCCCCTGGGGCTCTGCCCCTTGGACCCTGCTACCCGGGGGCGCTGCCCCTGGACCCCCGTTCATCTGTTAAGGGACTTCGCCCCTAACATAATAATGAATTCAAATAAGCGTACACTCCGCACCTCCATACTTAAATGATGTATCATTATAATAATATTGATCAATCAAGTTAATCCAATTACATTAAAATATCCAACAGAACCATCTTGCTCTTGCGATTTGCTCGTCGTTTAGCCCATTGGATGGCTTCGACTCGACCATGTGCTCATAGTTGTGTTGTGTCCTCACTTGCACTCCAACTAATGGGGCATGGAAGAGTTAGAAAGTCATCTTCAATGTTGAGAGTGTTAAGACCAATTTAAAAACATCTAAAATAAATTTTAGTTGAATTTAATATATGGTTGTTGGTAGGAATGTATAAATATAATGCGTATACATCTATAAAAATAATAGTACTAGTAATTTCTTAAAATATAAAAATGCCAATAAATTTTAGTTAATTATATTTTCAAGTGATTTAGAAGCATAATGAAAAAGATAAAATTAAAAATAATCTAAAAAATGCAATTAATAATTTTCAACAGATATTCTTTCGAGTTTTAGAACATAAAAGTCACAAATCATTCAAATGACTTAATTTAAAAATTACTCTTACAATAAAATAAAATAAAAAATGAAAAAATGTCGTTCGATAGTGATAAGATCCATATATTTTTAAAATAAAAAAAAACTTGACTTTCTTAGGCAACGGCGTTCGTGTATCTGTGGTGAGATGTCGCAGTCGCACTAGTGTACCCCTGCAGCACCACTATTATGTGATGATCTAATCGCCACGCCACAATTTAATGAGAAATATCTCATGATTTAATAATCGACTAAGGCGGCTGAGGATATTAGTGTTTTCTATTTAAACAAAATATTTTTACTTTTGGGTGTATAATTTAATCGTAGGAGTAGTAAAATAGAAGAGTTAGTTAAATACTTACAAATTAGAAATAGGGTGGGTCTACGAATATAGAACCATTAATGTATTCTTAATCCATATAAATAGCATTAAAAGTGTTTGGCGGGGTAGATTCGCTCGAATTCCAATTACCTAATCCATACTCCATTTGTTCGTTTGTAGTGCTCAAAAAGTAATCCATTTTTGTGTATATATAATTTATTTAGCATGTTGGTTGTAATCTTATCTTTATTTGACCAATCTAGAATTATTGATCAACGCATTGTGGGGCTAACAACAACTCACCAGTGTCAGTAGCTACACTTCATTTTGACCCAGGCATTCATTGCACTTGATCTTCTCCTCAAGTTCTAACACACACACTAGCACAGACCACCGACTTTGAGTGTGGTAAGTCTATTCATTCTTCTAAATTAAATTCATCTATGCATTACTCTGAAATTATCAAACTATGGAGTATATAATACTACATCAAAGCAAGTAAATATAGCAGCAAAAACTCTCCAATTGTAACTAGCCACCAATCTTGTTTTTCTTATCTGCAATTATTACATGTATGTAAGTTTTGTCTGATACTATTATTCCATGTTGTTCTTGCATGCTATCCTATGAAGCAAAAGTAACAAATTTGTTTGTTGTTAAATGTGAAGGGGCAGAGGAGTAAGTATGGGTAAAGCTCCTTCAATATTGGTTGCAATTATCTTCTTGTGTTGCTGGATTTCGATAGCAAATGCAGAGTACAACACATACCAAGATCCCAAGCAGCCAGTGATGAAGAGAGTAAAGGACCTGTTGAGCAAGATGACTCTCCAGGAAAAAATAGGCCAAATGACACAAATCGAGCGCCTCGTAGCATCTGCCGATGTTCTAAACAAATACTACATAGGTAAAATGATAAATCAAACCTCTTTACAAACCTCAAAAGTATTAAACGTTCTCTGCTAATTCTGCTTCTGATGTCTGAAAAAAAGGCAGCGTGCTGAGCGGCGGAGGCAGTGTTCCGTCGCGCAAGGCGTCACCAGAGGCATGGGTGGACATGGTGAACGGCTTCCAGAAGGGCTCCCTGTCCACCCGTCTCAAGATACCCATGCTTTATGGGATTGACGCCGTCCACGGCCACAACAACGTTTACAGAGCCACCGTTTTCCCTCATAACGTCGCCATTGGAGCTACAAGGTAGTACTTCAGTAGGCATGTTAAGATAACACGAGATAATTAAATTAAAATGGGCTTTAAGTGCCTAACTGGCCTCATCTTATATTAAACAGTCAAATAAGCTCATATTACTCTTGGCCTATCTAGTGTACCAAACAAGCACTAAATCATTTCCAGCAAAGATGTAGATGGATAGTGAATGATGAATACGTGCAGGGATCCACAACTGGCCAAGAGGATCGGAGCTGCCACTGCTCTGGAAGTCAGAGCTACCGGCATTCCTTATGTCTTTGCGCCTTGCGTTGCGGTAAATTGATTCAACAATGGAGTACAACATTAGGTGGTCATTTGGTTTGGCTTCTTACAGTTAGATATGAATATAGGTATGCAGAGATCCGAGATGGGGACGATGCTTCGAGAGTTACAGTGAAGATCCAAAGCTAGTTCGGGCAATGACAGAGATCATACCTGGATTACAAGGAGAGATCCCTTCCAATTCTCCAAAGGCTGTTCCCTTTGTTGCTGGACAGTAAGTATATTACATCATTTATTTTTTCTTTTTCCAATTCTTTGCTTCTCATTTATCACACAACTTGTCAGGCAGAAAGTGGTGGCTTGTGCCAAGCACTACGTAGGCGATGGTGGAACTACCAGGGGAAGGAACGAGAACAACACGCTGGCGAGCAGGCATGATCTGCTTGGCATTCACATGGCTCCCTACTACAACGCTGTCATCAAAGGAGTCGCCTCCGTCATGGTCTCCTACTCCAGCTGGAACGGCGTCAAGATGCACGCCAACCGCGATCTCATCACTGGCTTCCTTAAAAACACACTTCATTTCAGGGTGAGAAACCAACTTCCAACTCCCTGCACATTGCATACATACCTCATACGCATTCCTTGCGTTGCAGGGATTTGTCATCTCGGACTGGCAAGGAATCGACAGAATCACTTCCCCGCCACATCTCAACTACACGTATTCCATCTTGGCCGGAGTTGGCGCTGGAATAGACATGGTTGGTTGATCATCAAACTTCAAATCATGCTATGCAAGTTGACACAATATTAAGGTCTGAAATAATCTCCAGATCATGGTTCCGTACGACTACAAAGAATTCATCAGTGGCCTTACCTCCTTGGTGGAAAGGAAATTCATTCCCATGAGCCGGATCGACGACGCAGTGGCAAGGATCCTAAGGGTTAAGTTCACCATGGGTCTGTTTGAACACCCCTTGGCTGATTACAGCATGGCCAAGTACCTCGGTAGTCAGGTTAGTCAAAAACTTCGATCAAATTATGTTGTGATCGGTAAATGTGTTTTTTGGTTAAGTGACACTGCAAGATTCCAACAGGAACATAGGGAGCTTGCAAGGGAGGCTGTAAGAAAATCCCTTGTGCTTCTCAAGAATGGTGGATCTGCAGATGAGCCATTGATCCCACTTCCTAAAAAGGCATCAAAGATCCTTGTAGCCGGGACACACGCTGACAACATAGGCTATCAGTGTGGTGGCTGGACGATCGAGTGGCAGGGCCTCTCAGGCAACAACATCACAGCCGGTATAACCCTGCTATCATTCCATCTCATTTTCTCATTTCATTCTCTTGTCGAAAAGTCTCACACTCTAATAAACATCAGGCACCACGATCTTGTCTGCAATCAAGAACACAGTGAACCCCAAAACAAGAGTTGTGTTCCAAGAGAATCCGGATTCTGCATATGTGAAGGCCAACAAGTTCTCCTACGCCATTGTTGTAGTGGGAGAACTACCGTATGCAGAAACATTTGGAGACAGCACCAACTTGACACTTCAGGATCCTGGGCCAAGTATCATCACAAATGTGTGTGCCTCGGTGAGATGTGTTGTGGTTCTGGTCACAGGGCGCCCAGTCGTGATCCAGCCTTATCTTGCACAAATCGATGCCCTAGTAGCCGCTTGGCTTCCAGGGACGGAGGGCCAAGGTGTTGCAGATGTTCTGTTTGGAGACTATGGTTTCTCTGGCAAGCTCCCTCGTACATGGTTCAAGACTGTCGATCAGCTTCCAATGAATGTCGGTGATCGCCATTACGATCCATTGTTTCCCTTTGGGTATGGACTCACCACTCATCCTGCAAAGGCTAAGTAAAACTTGTAATGAGAAAGATGTAAATTTGGGCAAATTTATTGCTCACTTCCATTAATCAATCCTATGGTGATGAAATGGTGAAATAATAAATAAAAGATTGCATTGATTTTCTCTTGCAATGTGGATAACAAGCACAAGATCAATGGAGATGGAAGTATTCAAGACGTAAAATACACTCAAACTTGAAAGTACAGAGAATTACATCGAAATCACAGGTAACGACAACAGATATGTAAAAAGTAATACAGATAGGATAGTATAGTTTACAAAAGCACACCATTTTCTAAGAAATCTCAACTGTATTTAGCTTTTCTTTGTCTTCATCGCCAGCTGCATCCTTGGTCGTCGTCTTAACATCGACAGTTTTCTTATCCTCAGCTTCCTTTACCAGTCTCATGATGTCCTCTTTTTTCTCAAGAAGACTCTCAATCTTATTGTTGATTTTGTCCAGCTTCTTTCTCAGCTTATCAAGGTCCCGCGCATTGTACTTCTCTTTGAATCTTTGTTTCTTCTCTTCCTTCGTCTGCTTCTTGGATATCTCTCCATTTCCATTTCCTTCTATGTGAACATCCCTTGAGGCGACTTCCTCTTCAACCTCATCTGTTTCTTGATCAGATTTCCCTTCTTTTCCTTTGGATTTCTTTTTCTTACCATCTTCCTTGCCTTTGCCACATTTTTTCTTTTTCTTCTTCGCCTCCGACCCCTTTTCATCTGAGACTTCTTCACTCACTTCACCTTCCGAATCTTTCTTCGTCTTCTTCTCCTCATCTTTGCCCTTTCCTTTCTTCTTCTCTTTCTTGGATCCATCTCCTTCCAAATCTTTTTCAGCTTCTATGTCCTCCTTGTGCTTGTTTTTCTTATCCTTCTTCTTCTTTTTCTTCTTCTCCTCTTTTTCACCATCTCCCTCCTCGTTTTCTTCATTCGATTCTCCTGCAGAACCTTCGACCTCTTTGGATTTGTCTTTCTTCTTCAGTCCCTTATCCTTCTTTTTCTCTTCAACTTCCTCTTCCTTGTCCTTCTTCTTGTGTTTCTCTTTATCTTTCTTTTTTCTCTTCCCCTCCTCGCCTTCTTCTACTTCACTTTTCACTTTCTCCATTTCCTCATTGGATTCTTCTCCAGATTTCTTCTTTTTCTTCTCTTTATCCTTGCCATCTTTCTTCTTCGTGTCTTCTTTCTTCTCCTTCACTTGTTCTCCTTCTACGTCCTTCTTCACCTTTGCCTTTGATTCATCTTTCTTGTCTTCATGTTTTGGCACCACAGATTTCGCTTCAACTTCAATTTCCACCTTAGTCTTTTCTTCTACTTCACCAGGCTTTACAATTTTGCTCTCGGCCTTTAAATGAAGCTTTTCCTTCTCCTCTTCACTATGAAACGTTGCAGATCCGCCCCCCATTATCGAACCAATTAATCTATTTCTTGATAATATGTATCTGAACAAAGAAAAAGCACCAAATTCAAAATCATAATCACAAAGATAACTGTAATTACAAAACAATTATACAAGTGTTCTAAAATGATACTAGTACTATAACAATATTTATTTCAACTGAAGCGAAGTTACGGAAGGAAAAACCAACAAATTATAGATATCATTCCCTCAAAAATATTATGTTTATACATTGATCAAAAAAATTACCAAGAGAAATGCAAAGAACATGATGCATCATAACAATTGAATATATGTATTAAACAAAAGTGGAGTATAGAAAGGTATAGATGCCATGAAAAAAAGATATTCCGCACTAATTTATTTCGTTCGTATCCATAAAAAAGTAGGTTTTGTAACTTTTATTCTTCAAAGCCACTATCAGTGAAGGGTTAATGAGATCCTAAACAGCATCAGTCGTTAAACTTCAACACCAGCCGATAAATCCCCAAAATATATACAACATCAAAATTCAAACAAAAATAAACAGACAAAAGCAGACTACTTATTCAACACGTAGGCATTCAATCAAAATTCACTGGCAATGGCAATGCAGAAGATTAAAAAATTAGGCGCAGATTAGTTGCAGAAGAAATGCATTAAAACCATAACGCTACCTCAGAAAAAAAGTAAAGTAGCAAGAGAATTCCTTCCGAAAAAAGCGTAGATATTGAAAGATTTGAAGGCCGTTTTTATAGGTGATATTATGAAGCTTGAGGGGTCCGGGTCCGTGTTAGAAACGCTAACACGGTTTTCTTTTCCCTATGAAGCGTAGCAATAAATCAAAATTAAAATCTATTTACAGCTGGGACTCTACGCTCACGCCAACACACAAATTTCTATATCCATCTAGATTTTACAAATAATATTTTATTTTTAAATCTTATCCAATTAATTTTGAGACATTTCTCCAATGTAATTCAAGCAGTTTTTCCGATTAACATATGACTGAGAAGTGGGCTACAGTCTAAGTGAAAGTAAAAAATAAAAGATTTTGACTTTAACAGTCAAATACTTTCTTATTAGTTGAGCAATAATAATATAAATTTATGATTACTTAATTGGTAAGTAAAATAAGTTGTTGTGCAGTGACAGTCGGGTCAGGGCATTCAAAGCTTTTAATTCTACAACCCCATCTTCTTTTGCCAGTCTTATGAAAAGCCATCGTATTGAATAATAGTATAGATTATATATTGGGTGATTTTGTAAATTTCCCTCTAATCCAACAATAACATTAATTTTCTTCAAAGGTGCACTCCAAAGTAGTTTGTGTTTAATTAATACTATATCCGTCCCACTTGCTTTAGGAGTTCTAGTTGAATTCGGCACGAATAATAAGAAATGTAAAAATAAGTTTGTGAAAATAGATAGTGGAATGTGGTCCTACTATTTTATATTAGTTTTATAATAAAATGTAAGTGAAAAAAAGATTAGTGAAATGTGAGACCTAATACCATTTATGAAATATTCTAATCGTGACTCCTAAAATGGGACACCCAAAAATGGTAAACCGAAACTCCTAAAGTGGGACGGAGGAAGTAAAATAATGAACTACATAGATGATTTCTGAGTTTTTCGTGTTGCACGCCAATAGTTTCTAGAATTTAGAAATATTCTGGTAAATTCCTGGACTAAAGTGTAATTACATAATTTTTCAATATTTATCCCAATTTTTTTTTTATTAAAAATACCCCATAACATGGAGGATATTTTAAACTTAGATAAAATTGAGATATCAGAGTACTAAGTATTTTCTCAGTAGAAAATCTCCTCTAACTTTGGAGACATAGTAGAATAATCTGGAGAAGTTGATATTGTTTTCCTTATTAGCTAGTCGTAATATGGAAGCTTCAAGAATATTGTAAAAATACTATTTCAATTCATATTTTTTAATAAGAAATTAGTTTTTGAATTAGAAACTAACTAAAATAGTTTTAATTCAAAAACTAATAGTTGTTGGAGAAAAAATCCAGTGGTCAGGGCATACAAAGGTGTCAATCCTATTTGATATATCCTACCAATAGATCTTTGACAAATGGAAATACATATATTCATATTTCCAATTAGATATATAAACAATGGAATACTCCATGTATAATTCATACACAACTTGTTTCAATATTCAATCATTTTTCACGATTATTTCACATAAATATAGAAAATGATCATGGTTACCCATTTTAGATTTTAGGTGATTATTTTTTTTCGCTTTATTTATATATACAAAAAATCTAGATATATAAAAAAAATCTAGATAAATAAAACATGTAATTATAACTGCAAGTTTATTAGCATTGGATACTATAAATAAATTAACAATATAAATAATTCTAAAGTATATATAAATTAATTATATGACTAATTATATAGTGGAGTTTTTGTTTAATTTTTTCATTTGCACATTGATTGTATGAATATTATATAGAAGTGCTATGTTAAATTACCATAAAAATAATTAAATAATAATAAGAAGATCTTAAAACAATAATTTTATCCTTTCAAATATACCATCAAAAAATTTCATAAACAAAAATTCCATGAATAACATTTATATTCAAAATTATAAAAAACTAAATTTACTATAATCACTGGCAGAGCCAGGGTGGGGCCGGGGGGGCCCTTGGGCCCATCACCCATTTGAATTTTACCTATGTGCTATATCATATGTATGCAACAATATACTCCCTCCGTCCCCGATTTTGAGTCATACTTTGATCGGACACGAGTTTTAAGAAATGCATGTAAAGAAAAATTGGTCGAAAAAGTTAGTGGAATGTGGAACTCATTTTTATATTGGTTTTTATAATAAAATGTGAGTGAATTGAGTTAGTGGAATATATGACCTACTCACTATTTATGGTAAAAATGAAGTATGACTCTTAATTGGGGACGGACCGAAATGGAAAAGTGTGATTCTTAATCGGGGACGGAGGGAGTATAATGCTACAACGCAGTTGGTTTAGATAGTGGACTATCAACTTATTAGATTTGAGTTCGACTCCCAGGTACTCAAATTTGATTTTGTTTATTTTCTCTAGTTGTAGGTAATAATTTTGTATAAATAAATATATTATGTAATCATAAAGAATTGTTTTCATAATTTATGTATAGGAACTATTTCTTTAATCTCATAAACATGTAAATGTGTCATATAATATTATTTAAAATTAATTTTAATAATTTGCACTTTGTTATTAAAAATCTAGGATATAAAATATGCGTTAATCACATAAATAAAATTTCAATACTATTGCTCTCTTTTATAAAAATCTAGTCTTAACTATTTCGATGTCAACGTTATCATTGTATCTCTAGTTGCTAATGACCTCTAATTATTTATCTCATTATCCATCTTTTAAGTGCAACTGTGTATTACTCATGTTTGAGTTTTTTTTCATATCGTTAACATCAACTGTCAACAAATTAAATAGTACTCCCTCCGTTCCATAAAAGATGTCACACTTGTGGGACGACACGAGATTTTAGGAGGTTTTGTTTTGTGTGTTAAATGGAGATATAAAATATAATTTTTATATTAATGTGATAGAGAACTTTTTCCAAAAATGAAAATGTGACATCTTTTATGGGACAAACTAAAAGGGAAAATGTGACATCTATTATTATGAGACAGAGGAAATACTAGTAATTTGAACCCCCAGGATTAAAATCCTGGCTCCGCCATTGACTATAATAGTAAAATTGATAGTGATCCCAATTAAAAATTTTAATCTTACCAAAATTAATCAATAGTAGTTAATACGTGAAATATCTCACAATGTCATAATAAAATAAGAATATAATAGTTCTAAAGCTATCATTTTTTTTCGTATAAAATGACTGACAATAATGGTGAATGATAATTAAATATTTAAATAAATAGAATAATGAATATGTCCTGCATATATAATGTATTTATTACACATGAAATATGGAGAAACTTTCCTTATAATATAATGTTTTCCTAGTGTATATATCTAGTTGGACGCTTGATTATATATATTGTTACTTGTCAAATATCTATTAGTAGGGCATACCATATAGGATTGACACCTTGGTATGTCCGGACCACTGAATTTTTTCTTTGGTTGTTGACTAGTTGGACAAATGTATACGTAGTTAAGCTAAATATTGTAGTGTAGTTTGGTGTTAATATTAGTATATACCATCGTGTCTTGTATTTGGTGTTTCGTATATATTTTTCAAATTTAACAAAATCATGTTGTGTTTGTCGATCATGAAGTATACTAATACTCATAAATAATTATCCTCGTTAATGTGCTCAATTCCATTCTGATCAAGAACGGTGCATAGTAGCTCTTTCTCTCGGCTAGAGTGTATATACAATGTAGGAAGAACGCATAGCAAACTTTGCCGTTAGTATGCTACCATATGTTCTACTAACATCATTATTCTTTTTCTTCGAATTAATTATTTTACACGCCCTCTTGTAATCAATCAATCATACTATTCTCTTCGTCCTTATGATAAAGGCGTTACATTTTGAGCAGTCGTTTTGAAAAAAATTCCCTCCGTCGGACAATAGGAGTCTCGTTTTTCCATTTCGGGACGTCCGCGAATAGGAGTCTCGGTTCCCTTACCATATTTGGAAATAATACAAATTAATTTACTATCCACCCTACCAAACCCACCCCGTGTCAAATACACCTCACTTTCACTCTCACTCTCTCCATCCTCTCACTACCTCAAACCCTAATCGCTGCCGGCTCCTCATTCTCAAACCCTAATCGTCGCCGCCTCGATCTATGAAATGGACTCCTATTCTGAACTAGTTTCTCTTATCTCTCTCTCGGAGACACCTAATCCCCTTCCATTTCCTCCTCCTCAAACCCTAATCGTCGCCGCCTCGCCTAACTCCCAGGAATGGGAATTCGACCTCTTAGAGGCGTCGATTCTGACCCAATCGCGACCCACTACTCTCCAATCCCAACATACTCGTAGGAGAACACCGCCTACATGTATGCAACCGTTGTTCTTGAGACGCCGATGGACGAAGACCTATTTCCTGAAACTCTGGTGACTGTGTCGCCTGAGTTTGATTGCATGTCTACTGTTGTCCCTGAGACGCCGATGGACGAAGCCCTACTCCCTGAAACTTCGGTGACTGCGTTGCCTGAGTTTGATTGCTTGTCTATTTTTGTCCCTCAAATGCCGGCGGTCAGGCGAGCGAGAAAACGCCCCATTGAGGAGGAGAAGTGGTTCAAGGAATTTTTGGTGATGCTCTTGCTAGGCATGGCAGATCTACTCTAAATCCGTGAGTCATTCTGTCAATTTGCCTTAGAACCACCCCATGCATTCATAGGGTTTGGAGGTTCATAGGGTTGGGGATTTATGGGATTCCGAGGGGATTGGGGATATCTGGCTCTATGATGAAGGGTTTAGGATTGTTGGGTTTAGCCACTCCCAATGTTGGGTTAGGAGGCTGCTCTATGATGAATTCTTTGTGAGGAGTATTGGTACTTGGTTTGTCCCTGTCTTGTTGTTAAATTTAGTTTAGCCACCTCCAATGTTGGGTTTGGAGGCTGAGTATAGACTGCCCCATGATGATATTTTTCTGAGGGTAATTGGGAGTCCTTGATTGGTTACTGCATTCTGCTATGTTTGTAGATTTATGGTTCTGATTGGTTCTAATGGTGTTGCTATTGTGTTGGTGGTGCTTCGTTTGTCTCTGCCTTGTTGTTAAATTGAGTTCAGCCACCCCTTTAGAGGTTTAGAGGCTGAGTCTAGACTGCCCTATAATGATATTTTCTGTGGGTAATTGAGGTTCCTTGACTGGTTACTGCATTCTGCTATGCCTGTGGATTGATGGTTCTGATTGGTTCTATGGTGTTGCTATTGTGTTGGTGGTGCTTGGTTTGTCTCTGCCTTGTTGTTAAATTGAGTTCAGCCACCCCTTTAGATGTTTGGAGGCTAAGTATAGACTACCCTATAATGATATTTTTCTGAGTGTAATTGGGGTTCCTTGATTGGTTACTGCTTCATGCTATGTCTGTGGATTGATTGTTCTAATTGGTTCTAATGGTGTTGCTGGTGATTGGTTTGTCTTTGCCTTGTTGTTAAATTGAGTTCAGCCACCCCTTTAGAGGTTTGGAGGCTGATATGTGATACGCTCGGATTTTGCACGGTTTTAAGGTCATTATTTGGTTAGTTTTTAATGTCGAAGTTGCATTGCATGTCCATTATTTGCATATGTTATACATTTTGGTATTTTGACA